>NC_045958.1:100591785-100933909 GCF_010909765.2 Amblyraja radiata | reverse complement strand
GGAGTTGAACAAAGTTGGCCAAACTTTATCAAATTATAAAAGCCCAAACTTATCAGCTTATCGTTGGGGAAGTAACTTGATAGTCATTTTGTTTTATCACTTTCCTGACAGTAGGCTAATAATGTGATAATTAGTTGGACTGAATTTGTTAGGTTGACGATGATGCTTGAAGGTTCTAATTTTGTTTCTAGTAGATGTGGTATTGTTGCATGACGGGATGGTGTTCAGAGTTTGAAGATGGAACTTCATAACTGCAATGATTGCAGTGCCCATCCCCTTTGCTCCAATAATCGGCTGGAAATTTCCTTCCCTCTCAGCATCATGTTAAAAGTGGCTGCATGTGGGCTGGACTCCATTCAGAATATGTAAGGGCCACTCCTGGGACTGTACCACAATGCGTGACTTTCTGGTGGGTTCTGCTCATACTCAGGAATAGTCTAAACTTTCTGAAAGGAACAAATCAGAGGATGCAGATATCATGTTATTACTTTATCAATTTTATGGGATAATTCTCCAAATTGTGTCATGTTTCCAGATTTTCCAAAGAAAAACTTTTCAAGGTAAACAGGTGCGGGTATGTTTTGGTTGTGTCTTTATTTCATAGCTAGCCAAGTGTCAAGAGGGGTAGAACCAAGTCTATATTTAAGTTTAATGCAATTCAATTTCTGTAGAAATAAGTCCCAAGTATTTATTTGAAAAGCGTAATAAACCTTTACAGCTATTTTTTTAATAATTTGGGTTTTGAATCTTGTGTTTCTTTATATTTATGCCTTTTTTAGTTTGAAAGTGGCCTCCTTGCAGTTATCTGTATTTACGTTATTTGTCTATGTGAGTGGACAAATTCTACAAGTTTGAATATATTGCCTTTCTTAATTTTAACTATGTTCCAAATTGGTGCCATCTATCAAATTTCAAGTTCTGCTTTGAATTAATGCAAGCATAAATGTTGTTACTGGTGTATAATTATATTGCAACTCCTCTCTCTTAAACCTATTTTTTATCATATCCTTAGATGTGATTTATGAACAGCTTTGGGGACCTCTTGTTACATCTGAAAGGAGAACCATATGGCATCAACCTTGAGTTGCTTTGTCACAGATTTTATTTACTTTTAGCAGAGGTGTTTTACCAATTGTGGAGCCAGGATGTTCTCTAATAATCTAGTGCCTTTGCTAACTCATTATAATTTTTATAAATTATTTGTTGTAGAAGCAACATGATTTAACAACTCGTAGAAATGTACAAAATAGGAATGGTTTTACGCCTTCTCGCTTTCCCATGCAGATTGTACAATAAAATCATTAGACATTTAATGTAATCGAAACTAAGTGTAGTTTCCATAACTAAATAATCCAAAACTAAGTGGTTTCCTTGTGTTCGGGCAGCTGTTTGAACTGCCAGTGCTTCAGGGTGACAGTGCTTCTGTTGAACAGATAGCATCAATGACAAGGATAATCAAATTACACAGCAACTGATGGTGTGGGATAAATATCCCCACAGCTCCAGGGATCACATGTGACCCTGACGTCCGGGGCTATCCGTGTGGAGTTTCCGGATTCTTCCAATGTTGTTTCTGCCGGGTGCTCTTGTTCTACATCCCAAAATAGTAACATTAGTAAATTAACTGGCAATAGTAATTTACCCCTTAGTGTAGTTAAGTGCTAAAATATACAAAGGAAATTTGATGTGGGAGCATGATAGGGTGAATGGGATTGTGCGGCTAGGAGCTGGCATGGTCTTCCTGTGTTGTAATAAGTAATGTCTACTTTTGTGCATTTGTTTAGGTTTAATACCAATAATAATCTTTGCACTGCAGAAACATTTACCAACTTTTAAAATAAAACTTTTTTCTTTGTAGGCCAGCTTTATCTACATTATCCCACACAAAACGAGTTATCCCTATTACTTCAGCACCTAATGTTGAGCCTGAATTTGAATTGGAAGAAGAGGAGAACTTCTGTTTTAAATCATGGATTACAATACCAAAGAAAGCCTTTGTACAAAAACAGGTCCCAGCTGAACAGGAAGAGCAATCTGATGATAATACAAAGACAATGCTAAAGAAAGGGAGAACGCAGAAGACAGCAAATGCAAGAAAACTCACCATTCAATCAAAAGATCCAAACAAAAAACTGCAAGCTCAGAACAAAAAAAACAAAGCTAAATATGAAAAACAATCTCATAAAAGGTCTGCAAGTCCTTTGAATCATGATACTGAGAAGGACAAAGAGGAAGCGCAGAGTGAATCTGCATCCCACTCAACATTTTGTTTACCTCCCAGACAAAAGAAAAAGTCTGCACGACCAAGAAAAAAATCTATAATTGAAGATGATGAGAATGAAGCGCAGGAAAAGTTACGCGAACAAGAGTTATTACCCCAACAATGTAATTTCCAGGTTAAGTCGAATGAAAACAGTCCTGAAAAGGCTGAATGGTTTGATCAGGGTGTGATCACTTCTAAGAAGGTTTTAGAATCTGAAAGCTTAATGAAAGAACAAGAAGAAATAAAGTCAAATTTTCATGATCAGGAAAATAAAAATAGAAAGGAACAGCCCAGAAGATCTGAGCACAATCGAATTATTCCTAAGAATCTCCCAGAATATGGAAGTTCAATAAATGATTGTAATGAAATGGAAGCAAAGTTACCTTTGGTTGCAAGATCAAGATCTCAAAACCAGAGAGGAAAGATGCAGCAAAAACAGAAGGCAATAGGTAATCATTTTTTTATTTGACGACTGCAGCCTTATATTAAGATATTGTAATCTAATACTTTACAATTGAGTTTTCTCTAGTCATCATAGTCGGCTGATATTCATTGTCAATGAGTTGATGAGAAATAGCTTTTCCAAATCGAAAATAATTATTATATATCACAAATGTTTTACAAGAGCAAAATGTAAGAGTCAGATTTTTCTGATCTTGTGCATTGCTTGCACTCTGAATCCCCTGCTGCAAGCTGTTTCCAATTACTTCAGAAAAATGCATAAATATATGCAAATCTTGTCCCTAAATCATATACTTGTGGGAAAAGGACGTATATGATTTTTCGGTAAGTTGTATCTTCAGGGCCCTGTCAAAAAAACTATTAATCTTCCTTGGCGTGGTATTTATCTTCCGTACGTCTTGCTGAAATGCTTTGACATGTTATGACAGAATATATTTATGTATTGATGCAGATTCTCAAACCAAGATTTTATTTTTAACTGGAGAATGTCATAAATCTCATTGTGCCTTTTTTCAAAACAAATTTAGCTATATGCCGATGATTCATAAAAAAACAGTCTAGCCCATGGAATAAGAGGCATTGACTAAAATGACAACATTTGTTATACTATTCGGCAATGGGAAAAATAAGGAATTATATCCTTTAGTTTATTTACCACACTCCATGGAAAAAGTTGCCCCTCAGATTCTTATCAAATCATGCACCTTAAACCAATGTCCTCTAGTTCTAGATTCTACTCTGGCTCAACATTCAAATAAACATTTTCATAATGTCATGTTTTGCCTGTTACTTAAAATTAGTGCATCAATTATAATTTATTTATAATATTGAAGTCTTCTAATGCCAATTTCAGCCAATGAGTGTGAAATGTCAGGAGGGTCCTAAACTGTGACCCTTCCCCACAGTGGCTGCACCCAGCTTCAGCATATGCTTATCACAGGGTCCTGGACTTTTGAGTACACCAGTTTGCAGATCTCGGTTTACATGGAACAACAGTGAGACTGGGGCAGATCATAAGGTTCACTACATTTATTGGGATCGCAGCAGCAGTTGAATTTGTTCGATGTGTGTTCATGAAAACAGCCTGTACACCAAATGTTTGTGATGTACTTCCCTGAATACCTCTTCATCTCCATCACATAAATAACCACTGCTTTTAATCAAGTTCAGTGGATTAAAAATGTCTTAAGGGCCTGTCCCACTGTACGAGTTTACCCAAGAGCTCTCCCGAGTTTAAAAACAAAATCAAACTCGTGGTAAGTACGTAGAATGTATGTAGCAGGTACGTCGGAGCTCGGGACTTACCTTAGCGGCTTGTAACGCTAACGGCAGGTACTCGGGAAATGCGGTAAGCTCGTGACGTTTTTTCAACATGTTGAAAAATGTCCACGAGAACCCCGAGTACCTATGAACGGCTATTCCCGTAATTCTCCGAGCGTATCAGGGGAAACTTGGGAGAACTCTTGAATGACCTCGTACAGTGGGACAGGCCCTTTACCATATACTGACACCCAAGAGTTCGGACACACTGTAAACCAACTGGTGCTAATAAATGTTCTTGATCGTCAAGGCACATCTTTGGCTGCCTAAACACAAATTGGTAAATAAATGTCCATAGTTTAAACAAAAGTTTTTGAATAGTGTAACCGAAGTCCAGTCACCAGGTGATGGATATTTTGCACATTGCATGTGGCTTGACCCCCCCCCATAATGAATGTTTTACACTTGTATTACTGTAAGTTATTCTGAGGGATAGGTTATACGGGCATTTGGATGGGCAGAGGCTGATTAGGGATAGTCAGCACGGTTTTGTACGTGGGAGGTCGTGTCTCACAAATCTGATTGATTTTTTTTTTGAAGACGTGACCTAAAAGATAAATGAGGGCAGAGCTGTAGATGTTGTGTACATGGATTTCAGTAAGGCATTCGACACATGGTTGGCTGCTCTGGAAGGTTGGATCACATGGGATCCAAGGAGAGATAGCTGAATGGATAAGAAATTGGCTCCATGGAAGGAAGCAGGGGGTGATGGTGGAAGTTTGCTCCTCGGACTGCAGGCCTTTGACTAGTGGTGTGCCTCAGGGTTCGGTGCTGGGCTTGTTACTGTTTGTCATCTACATCAATCATTTGGATGAGAACATACAGGGCACGATTAGCAAGTTTGCTTCTTCTTCTTGCTTCTTCTTCGGACAACTTGTTCTATTTGAAACAGGGCGGACCACTTGAAGGTTGCAATCTCCCACCCCAGCAAGTTTGCTGATGATACAAAAGTGAGTGGTTTTGCAGATAGTGAAGATGGTTGTGAAAGATTGCAGCAGGATCTGGCCAGGTGGGCTGAGGAATGGTTGATGGAATTTAATACAGAGAAGTGTGAGGTGTTGCATTTTGAGATGTCTAACAAGGGCAAGACCTACACAGTAAATGGTAGGCCTCTGGGGAGTGTTGTGGATCAGAGGGATCTAGGAATGCAGGTGCATGGTTCCTTAAAGGACGAGTCGCAGATAGATTGTTCCCGATGTTGGGGAAGTCCAGAACAAGGGGTCACAGTTTAAGGATAAGGGGGAAATCTTTTAGGACCGAGATGAGGAAAACTTTTTTCACACAGAGAGTGGTGAATCTCTGGAATTCTCTGCCGCAGAAGGTAGTTGAGGCCAGTTCATTGGCTATATTTAAGAGGGAGTTAGATGTGGCCCTTGTGGCTAAAGGGATCGGGGGGTATGGAGAGAAGGCAGGTACAGGATACTGAGTTGGATGATCAGCCATGATAATATTGAATGGCGGTGCAGGCTCGAAGGGCCGAATGGCCTACTCCTGCACCTATTTTCTATGTTTCTATAAGGTGGTCAAAAGACTTTAGGCACATTGGCCTTCATCAGTCAGAGTATTGAGTATAGAAGTTGGGAGGTCATGTTGCTGTTGTTTAAGATGTTGGTGAGACTGCATTTAGAATATTGTGTTCAGTTCTGGACACCATGTTATAGAAACGTTTTTGTCAAGCTGGAAAGGGTTCAGAAAAGATTTACGAGGATATTGCCAGGACTAGAGGGTGTGAGCTATAGGGAGAGGTTGAGTAGGCTGGGTCTCTATTCCTTGGGGTTGAGGGGAGATCTTATGGAGGTGTACAAAATCATGAGAGGAATAGATTGGGTGGATGCACAGAGCCTCTTGCCCAGAGTAGGGGAATCGAGCACCAGATGACATAGGTTCAAGGAGAAAGATTTAATAGGAATCCGAGGGGGTAACTTTTTCACACAGTGGGTGGTGGGTGTATGGAACAAGCTGCCAGAAGAGGAAGTTGAGGCTGGGACTATCCCATCGTTTAAGAAACAGTTAGACAGGTACATGGATAGGACAGGTTTGGACCAACCGCAGGCAGGTGGGACTAGTGTAGCTGGGACATGTTGGCCGGTGTGGACAAGTTGGGCCGAAGGGCCTGTTTCCACATTGTATCACTCTATGACTATGTTGAACATTACCCTGACCATGAAATTGCAATTCTGTACTCTTGAAGAATAAAAATAACATTTCATTTACCACCATAGATTGATGGACCTTTTCAAAAAATCATGCGTAGGCCATTTTTCAACTTATTTTTGAAGTTTTACTGTTGAAAGTGAATAATTCACTTTAGTTTGTATGGAATATGGTTAACCGATGCATGATCAGTGCATTTGATTAACATTGATACATCTGAGCAAATTTTCACCAACTGTACACGTAATTAACATGTCCCATTTCAGTATTAATAATGTAATTTAGTGTGGCTAAGTACAAATGAGAAGCATTGGTAGAAGGTATTCTAGTGTAATGGAAGAGACTCATATGTGCATTTACTCTGCCCTCTTGGGCTAATTGAAATTCTATGGAATTTAACAGGTTTATAACAAGAAATTTCACAAGATTAGTTTAAGTGACCAATTTACTAAAAACAAAGTAAATAAACAGCATAAGTAGGCCATTTTTGCAGTTGAATATTATTGTGAACGATTTCACTTCAATGCCACTTATTTGCACTATTCCTGTACCTCAATCCTTTGAGTATATCAAAAACCTACCAATTTCCCGCTTGAATATACTTAGGGATTGAGCTTCTGTAGTTCTCTTGAATAGAAATTTCCAGAGACTCGGCACTCTCTGGGCGAAGAAATTTCCCCTAATTTTGGTTCCGAATGAGTAGCCGCTTATTCTGAAACTGTGCTTCCTGATTGTAAACATCCAGTAGGGCATTCATCAACTCACAGTATAAATGGCTTAGAATATAGAAACATAGAAAATAGGTGCAGAGGTATGCCATTCGTAAGTAATCAAACACCATTGTGTCTTAAGAAGTCTTTATTGGGTCTGAAGAATGATCTCGACCCGAAAAGTCACCCATTCCTTTCCTCTAGAGATGCTGCCTGACCCTCTGAATTACTCTAGCTTCTTGTGTCTATCTTCTATTGTGCCTTAGGAGCCCAGCTACTACTTTCATCGCATGAGGGAATTATTTTTGGAAACTTTGTTTATAACATTTTTGTGCGAAACAGACTATTATTGCGAGTCTGAAACATTCTAGTCACTAACCTCCTTTTTCCACATTGATGTAATTGTTTTTAGACTACGATTTTATATAACACTAGGTTTCTTGAAACGCAGCTACTATGTGTGTATTTCCATAGTTGTCAACTTCAAAGTTTTAGGATACAGGTCATTAAGCTATGACAATAATTACCTTTTAATCTATTAATTTCTCCGATACCTGTTTCTATACTAATATGTAAGCCCTTCACTACCTCTGGAAGGAATCACATGCCTTCTATGAAGAAAGACAAAATATTTGCTAAATTTTCCTCGCTATTGCCTCACGTACCTTTTCCTGCCTTCATCCTCAAAGGATCCACTTTAGCTCTTGGGAATTCTTTTCCTTTCCAGATGCTATTATTGATAAGAGAAAAACAGTTTTTATTTTTCCTTACTAGTGTCTTTGTGTATTCTTTCTTCCTTTTCCTTGTTAGTGACTTTATATTACAACCTTTAAAATAGGCGATATTTGAATTTAAATTAGATTTTAAATAATTTCTATTCAATTTAGTTTTTAATTTAGCATAGTCGCTTGATGTCTGATACCTTTGTTATTATTAATTAAGATTTAGATCCTGGTTTAGGATTGAACAAATTAGCTGTCAATCTTTTACATTAAGTTCTATCATTTTAAAAGCTCCTTTCATTTCACAATTTCATCCTTCATAACATTATGTTCATTTGGTTTGGCATTCTTTATCGAGATTTGAGTACTTGTTCACATTATCTTTGTTACATGCATCTTGAATTTTCTGATGTATACTGTTCTCCACATTGACATTGCTGTTTGAGATCTTGTATATAACTACCAGCAATGTTTTCTGCCGATTGCATATTTTTCCATCCAAACTGATTCTATTTCTTAATTTCTAAGTTATGGTTCTTCTCTTTTGCCTTTTACTCATTCTTTAATGTTCTTCTTTCTGATCCTTGCCTAAAAGGTAAGTACCCTGGAACATTTGATTTCCAATGTTTGTTACTTTGCAAACTCGACATTTTAAAGTAGTTGTGTGATCGGAATGATTAATTTTCTACATGTGCCATTAATTTAATGCTTAGGAAAGAACTACAGATGCTGGTTTAAATCGAAGGTAGACACAATATGCTGGAGTAACTCAGCAGAACTGGCAGCATCGCTGGAGAGAAGGAATGGATGACGTTTTGGGTCGAGACATGCTGATGGCTACGTGAATTCAAAGTCTTCAGTGTTGTCTTTATAACATTGGTACCCCACGTAGCATTAATGCACAGAGCATTGATTCATTATAATATTATTTGTCATCTGCCCTGATGTTTTCAGATGCAAACTCTATTTTAAATGAGTCATCTGCTTGGGCTGCAAACCCCTAACTTCCACAGCAAATGATTGCCCACAGTGAAGATATATTGAGTGGGCTGGTGCATTGAATGTCAAGAGCAAGTGGCATGAGATTTTTTATTGGAGATGCTCATTTGTACTATACATATCACTTGCCACTTTTCATCCATGTGGAATAATAGATTTATACTCAAATTGGAGACAAGTGATCAATGCACTTGAAGTATCTGTACAGAGGTCTCGACTCTCAGCAAGTTGAGAACAGAAAACTGTAAAGGATCAAAGGTAGACACAAAATGCATCTCTTCTCCACCCGAAACGTCGCACATTCCTTCTATCCAGAGATGCTGCCTGTCCTGCTGAGTTACTCCAGCATTTTTGGGTCTACGATGTAAATCAGCATCTGCATTTCCTTCCTGCACTGTAAAGGATCTCCTGGCACTATTTGAAGATGACAAGGAAGTTTAGTATTTTGCATAATATTTATCACTTAACCACCTTATTGTAACCTGAACAGGTAATCTTATAATATTGTTTTTTCTAGAACCTTGGAAACAAACTATGTGCAACATTATGAATGCGTCTCAAACTAATTTGTAAAGTGCTTTGGAAAACCTGATATGAGAGTTGGTACAAAAAGGGGAAGCTCCTTCCCTTCACTGTTATTTTGATGTAATATATTGGTGTTTTATTTCAGTAAAAAAAGAAATGTCAAAAAGGAAAACATGTCTGAGGAATCATAGCTCTTCAAAGAAAAGCATTCCTCCTCCCTATGAAGATGAAGAGAATCTTGTCCAAGATAATACTTTCAATGTATGTTCGAGGAGCCGACGCGATACTAGACCACCACCAAAGTGGTGGATAGTACAACAGGATGACACATTTCTGCAAAATGAGATGAAGACAAATTATTTGCCAGCTCAGAAGGCTAATTTACAAGAAAGAATGATACCAGGAAAATCTGCAAAGTCACAATTGAAGATATCAAAGACATTTTTAAAAGGAACTTCATCAGCTCAAAATGAGCAATCGGAAACAGAAGAATGTAGTTCGGAGGCAGACATTTTTGAAAATGTTTGTAATCCAGATTGCCCACCTAAAAAACGTCATATTAGAAATGTATCAGTTAAGAAGGAAAGTAGAAAGAAAAAGTGGACTTCAGCCTCAACCAAACCAAAAAAGCGATTGTTTTCAGAGGCTGAAGAAATGACAAAATCCTTTGACAAACACAGGTGCAAAAAGCAAAAGCAAAAGATTCACCACATTAGTGAGCGTGGGAAGAATGAAGTGGAACAAGAGCAGGACTCTGATCAGCTTACAAGCCTTTCTCATGTTTCTTCAACTTCAACAGAAATCGAGCAAAGAAAATCCAAAGAAAATTCACAAAGAACCTTGCAAGAATCTTCAGCATCCTTCAGTGCTACTTATGTTATCAAGAGTCCACCAAAAGCTGTTCATGAGCATTCAGAAATTACCAAAGTTTCTTCAGGGACTCCAATTCGGGTTGTAATGAGTCCCAGAAACTCCATCACGAGACCTGCCGATCAACCTTGTACACAACCACAGGTTCCCTCATCCACTCCATATCATGTTACAATGGGCACCAGAAAGAACCAAGATAAGACTGTTCCTTCTCAACCTTGTGAACAGACACGCGGCAAGAACAAGGAGAGTGGTGAACCAGAAGCCAGCACCTCTGTAAAAGGGAGGAAAACTTTAAAGCAAGGACACATCGACAGGAATGTGTAAGTGCAAAATATTTCTGTGATTTAGATATTATAATGATGTTATAATATAATTGTTGAATTTGTCATTCAATGGAGTTAGCTATTCGGGAATGTAAGAACATGGGGTTAAATGCACAAAAATGAAGGAGGTGTGGAGGTGAAATATCATCCCTGAACTGGTGGTGAATCTCTGGAACTCTCTGCCACAGAGGGTAGTTGAGGCCAGTTCATTGGCTATATTTAAGAGGGAGTTAGATGTGGCCCTTGTGGCTAAGGGGATCAGAGGGTATGGAGAGAAGGCAGGTACGGGATACTGAGTTGGATGATCAGCCATGATCATATTGAATGGCGGTGCAGGTTCGAAGGGCCGAATGGCCTACTCCTGCACCTAATTTCTATGTTCTATGTTTCTAACTTATTGAATGATGGAGCTGGCATGGGGACTGAATAGGCCAAGTATGCATCTATTAAGAGTCTGAAGAAGGGTCTCAACCCCGAAACGTCACCCATTCCTTCTCTCCAGAGATGCTGCCTGTCCCGCTGATTTATTCCAGCATTTTATGTCTGATTTAAACCAGCATCTGCAGTTCTTTCTTACTCTATTAATGGTCGTCTGTGCACATTGGTAGATATTCTCACAGATAGGGTTGAGAGCCACAAAAATGTTATTAATTATCCTAGTGGTAAAACAAATTTCAGACTGTTCATAATTTCACAAATTTTAGCAGTGGTATATTAATGGATTTATCTCATTTACTTTAAGGCCTGTTTTTAATAGCAGTGGACCAGGGCAGTCAGCAGATTATCAAGAATCTTCAGAGGCAGGAGACGATGGAAATCTTGAGCACGAAGGTATGATGTTTAAGAGCAAAGATGTGCCGTGGTGAATATGTTTTAGTATAAAATAAGAGGACTCTTTCAAAGGAATTTTATTATGTTACAATTTTCTTGATGCGATTTATTTTATAGGACCAGCTACCTTGTAAATCCTTGTGTCCAAATAAAAAGTAAATGTGGATAGATTGTTTAATCTTTGGCTTTGCTCATAGGTATGTGTACCATGTGTTATACGAGAATTTTCCTAAATAGTCTGACCCGTAGTGCTGTGGCTATAGCGCTATGTTTAAGGCCGGTAGAGCTATATATAAAGCCAATAGTGCTGCAGCCGACAGCTCTTTATTTAAATTCCCTCTCGTCAAGTCGACAGCGCTCTGTTTAAGCCTTTACCCGCCAAGTCTGCAGCGCTGTGCATTGCTTTACGTGCCAGTCTGCGGATGATAGTGCTTTGTTCTCAAAGGTGGGGGGGGCGTGCTGGAATGCAGTCCCCTGCCATTGGTTATAGATTAAATTTGGGAGCAGCGCTATTGGCAGGACTTACAGACGGTTATTTCAACACCTGCTTTATTACCTGTATTAAGGAAGGCGACAGTAAGCCAGAAGTCAGTTCAAGTTCATGTACGAGAGGGGTTCACCGATGGGCTGAGTCTCGATCAGTGCCGCGGATTGAGGCAGAGTGTCAGATGGCTCCAAAATGGAAAGGACTCGAATGCAGGCTCATCGAGAAGTACTGAAGAAAACCCAAAATCCAAGCCAAGTCAAGTCGAGTTTATTCGTCACATACACATACGAGATGTGCAGCGAAATGAAAAGGGGCATTGCTCGCGGATTGTGCAAAAAAACAAGCAACAAACAAACAGAATGGAACAGAATCACATATTACATATTTGTGGGAGGAAAGAAAAAGGAAAAAAAAACAGCGATTTAAAAAAAATATATATAAAATAGTACAGTAAAGTTAGTCCCTGTAAAGTGAGATAGGAGTTTACAGTCCTCATGGCCTCTGGGAAGAAAATCCTTCTCATACTCTGTTCTCACAGCATGGCAACGGAGGCGTTTGTCTGACTGTAGCAACTGGAACAGTCCGTTGCTGGTGTGGAAGGGTCTCCCATGATCTTGTTGGCTTTCGAGTTGCACCTTCTGATGTATGTACATGAATGGAAACAAAAGATATAGACACTCAGACTGATTAGTTGGCACCCGATTGGTGATGAACTCAGGTATTTATACCCAGAGAGATTAGGGGAGCAGATTAAATGTAGGTGCAACTCTGAATAGCTCAGGGGAGGAGTGTGGAAAGAGTCTCAAGTGTCTGGAGGTGTGGCAAGTATGACAGTAGCCCCCCCTCCCACGGATGCCTCCTGGCATCCTCTTTGGCTGGTTCGGATACTGCTGATGAAAGTCACGGATCGGGGAGGGGTCCAGGATGTCAAGGGCAGGAATGCAGCTCCTCTCATCTGGACCGTTGCTCTCCCCATCAACCAGATACTGGATCCCTCTGCCACGCCACCGGGACTTCAGCAGTTGTTTCACCGTGTACACCGGACCACTTTCAATGATGCGGGCTAGCAGAGGAGCGGGAGACAGGGAGCTGGAGGACACACGCTTAACATGGGATACGTGGAAGGTGTGAATCCGCATAGACCGGGGCAGTATAAGGTGGACAGCAGCGTGGTTAATGTTCTTGAGAATTGAGAATGGGCCAATAAACCGGGGTGCCAACGTACGGGACTCAACAAGGAGGGGGAGATCTCGGGTGGACAGCCATACCCTCTGACCAGGGTGATAGCGAGGGGCAGGGGTCCGGTGAAAATCTGCCTATTGTCTGTACCTGGAAGCGGTGCGGAGCAGGGCAGAACGAGCCTCCATCCATGACCGACGAACGCGGCGCACAAACACCTGGGCAGAGGGATCGGAGCCCCCTCCTCTTCTTGGTCTGGGAACAGGAATTGCTGATAACCAATGGAGCAGTGGAATGAAGACAGACCAATGGCAGAACTGGGCAGAGAATTGTGGGCATATTCGATGCATACCAATATGCTAAACCAGGTGGTTGGGTTGGCGGACACCAGGCAACGTGGGGTGGTCTCCAGCGCCTGGTTGGCTCTCTCCGACTGACCATTAGATTGTGGATGGAACCCCGGCAAACTTGAAGGAGGTAGATGCGAGAAGAGCAGCCAGGATGCTGTAGTTGTGGTTAAAATTGGCGATGCCGAGGAAGCGTTGCAGCTCCCTCCGACTGGAAGGCTCAGACCAATCTAGCACTGCTCTCACCTTTCCTGGATCCATCTCGACATGGCCAGCAGAGAGGATGTATCCCAGGAAGGACACCGTGGGCTGGTGGAACTCACACTTCTCAGCCTTGACGAACAGCTGGTTCTCCCACAGCCACTGCAGGATGAGATGGACATGGCGGGTATGTTCCGTTGCAGAGCCAGAGTAGACAAGGATGTCATCCAAGTAAATGAAGACAAACCGGTTCAGCATGTCCCGGAGCACATCATTGACCAGGGCCTGGCAGACAGCCGGGGTGTTGGTCCGGCCGATAGGCATTACGAGGTACTAGTAATGCCCGCTGGGTGTGTTGAAGGCTGTCTTCCACTCATCTCCTTCCTTGATGCGAACCAAATGGTAGGCAGTGCGTAGATCCTGCTTGGTAAACATGGTGGCATGCTGCAGGCAGTTGAAGACGGAGCAGATGAGTGGCAAGGGGTGACGGTTTTTGACAGTGATGTCATTCAGGCTTCGATATTCAGTGCAAGGGTGAAGGTCGCCACCCTTGTTACTCACAAAGAAAAATCCCGCTCCGGCGGGAGAAGAGGATGGACGAATTAAAGCAACTGCCAGAGACTCCGAAATGTATCTCTCCATGACGTTGGCCTCAGGAGCAGAGAGCGAGTACAGACGGCCGCGGGGTGGAGAAGCACCGGGCAATAAGTCAATGGCATAATCATAAGGGCGGTGAGGAGGTAAAGAGGTGGCTTGGAATGTACTTTGGACAGGTCAGGATTGTCACTAGGAGTAACGAACACAGAGGTGAAGGGTTGTCAAGCGGAGCGAAGACAATTAACGTGACAATCCTCTCCCCAAGTGGAGACCTTGCCAGTGGACCAGTTTACAGGGGGTTGTGAGTAGTCAGCCAAGGCCGACCCAGAACGACAGGGACACGAGGTGAATTTAGCAGGAACAACTGATTCTTTCCGGGTGGTTTCCATTAACTCAAAGTTCTCGAGGGAGAGTAGAGAGTGAAGCCATAACAATTCTTCCATCAAGTGCACTGGCTTGAGGATCTTCTACTTTAACGGTGGGAATCAGAAATTTCCGAGCAACAGTGATATCAATTAAGCTATCATCTGCTCCAGAGTCAATCAGAGCATTGTTTCAATAGCATGTCTCCAACGCGTGCCGTAATCGGAGTGAGCCTGGTGGAAATAGGAGGGAAATAAACCTTGCTCACCCATAATTCCTCTCTTGCTGGGGAGCGTTGGCTTTTACCGGGCAAGCAGCGATGAAGTGTCCGGGACCTCCACAGTAGAGACAACACCTCTTCCATATGCGTCTCTGGCTCTTGGCCTCACGTAGCCTCGTGTGGCAAATCTGCATAGGTTTCCCCTCCACTGGATCAGTACCGGGATGCGTGGGGCTTCTTCCCGAGGGAAGTGAGACAATCGGTTGACTCTGACGAGAGCAGTGCGATGGGTAAGGACCCTGTTTGAGAGCTGCTGATAGCTTGTCTCGCTTTCGCTCTCGGAGCTAATTATCCGGATAGTTAAATCAATCAGTGCATCCAGATCCGAGGGAAGGTCCCGAGAGGCCAACTCATCCTTCAGGTTCTCGTTGAGGCCATGGATGAAGATACTGGGCAGAGCGGTATCATGCCAACTGCTCTCTAAAGCAGTGGTTCGAAAATCAATATCGTAATTGGCAAGAGAGCAATTGGTGGAGATGCAGCATCCTCTGGGCTGCCTCTCTTCCGACCAAAAGGTGGTAGAAAATCTTTCTCAGCTCTGCTGAAAAACAGGCAAAGCCCTGGCAGAAGTCTAGCCGTCTCTCCCAGGCAGCTGTACCCCAGGCTGAAGCACGTCCTGATAGCAGGGAGATGGCATCGGCTACTTTGGAGGGTTCTACACTGAAGCGGGACGGTTGTAGCTCAGAAACCAAGGAGCACTAGGATAGGAATGACCTGTAGGTAGAGGGATTGCCTTGCTACTTCTTCGGAGTGGAAAGAACTGGTTCCTGAATGGGCTGGATACGGCTGGAAGTGGATGGAGGTGGAGAGGCATCAGCAGAGACGGGAGGAATTGGCGGCGGTGCAAGGTGTGACAGGACCTTGCTGACTGTTTGCCAATTGCTGGATGGTTGTTACAAATTGGTCTATTCGAGCCTCATGGGCGCCCAGAGTGGAGCCTTGAAGTTGAACAGCCCTGCCACCACCAAGCTAGTAAATCATCTGGGTCAGAACTGGGAGCACCAAGACTCCGGTCGGGCTGATCAGAATTGCCTGCCGAGTCCATACTGGTCGACTAATCTGTCAGAAGGCATCGAAATGGAAAGAACTCAAATGCAAGCCCACTGAGAAGTACTGAAGAAAACCCAAAAGCGAATGGAACCGAAAGATTATAGACCTAGAACCAACAGAACTTATAACTGCTATTGAACCGATAGAATGCAGAACTGCTTAGTCGGCACCCAATTGGTGGTGATTTCAGGTATTTATACCCAGAGATAGATTAGGGGAACAGATTAAATGCAGGTGTAACTGCTAATAGCTCAGGGGAGGAGTGTGGAAAGAGTTTCAAGTGTCTGGTGGCGTGGTAATTGTGACAGAGAGAAAGAGAGAGAAACTTGTTTAAGAAAGAACGAAGTTGGACAAAAATGCTGGAGAAACTCAGCGGGTGAGGCAGCATGTATGGACCGAAGGAATAAGTGACGTTTCGGGCGGAGATCCTTCTTCAGACTGATGTGGGGGTGGGGGGGGGGCGCAGGAAGAAGAAAGGAAGAGGTGGAGACGGTAGGCTGTGGGAGAGCTGGGAAGGGGAGGGGAAGGAGGGAGAAAGCAAGAACTACCTGAAATTGGAGAAGTCAATGTTCATACCGCTGGGGTGTAAACTACCCAAGTGAAATATGAGGTGCTGCTCCACCAATTTGCGGTGGTACTCACTCTGGCCATGGAGGAGGCCCAGGACAGAAAGGTTGGATTCGGAATAGGAGGGGGAGTTGAAGTTCTGAGCCACCGGATGATCAGATTGGTTAATGTGAACTGAGCGGAGGTGTTGGGCGAAACAATCGCCAAGCCTGCGCTTAGTCTCACCGATGTAGAGAGGGAGGCGCGCTCCTGTAAAATGGACCCCGCGCATACCAAGACAAGTATTCTTTTTGTTCTCTTTCGTGCCATTAAATCTGATGTGTTCATATACGAGAGGTGTTCACCGACGGGCTGAGTCACGATCAGCGCCGCAGAGAGAGAGAGAGAGAGGTGCGCTGTTGTAAAACGACCCCGCGCATACCACAACCAGTATTGTTTTTGTCTTCTCTTGCCAATCAAACTGATTTGCAACTAAACAGACAAGTGAGCCTTATTCTGATCTAGGAATCAGATCCTTGAACCTGTTCTCTTGGAATACCATGGGGATGAAAATAACATTGCTGCTGAACTTGGCTTAATCTTCATCTGATATACACTAACCACCATTAACAGTAAAGACCTACACTGATTTATTTTTCCTTAATATCTCGAGCCTGTTGTAGTGATCCCATTGCCAAGAAATAGATAAATAACGTATAAACTGGGAATTGGAGGTGGAGTTCAGTGTGAGCATGGCTCAGCTTTGAATCTTTTAATATTTGGAGACATTTTCCTTCTCCATCATTGTCAGTAATAATTTCCTTGGTAAATATTTAATTAGCTCACCATCTGCTGTTGCCTGTGAATATGTTGCTGGAAGGCTCATCCACCTTTGGTCAGACAGATTTTAGATTTAAGTGTTGACTGTAACAGATTTTCCCCCAGTGATTGGCACAATTCAAATCTACTTTTTCATCTCTTATTAAGTCACAGAAGGCCAGTCTGAAATAGGTCTTTCATGGACAAGAAAAAATGAAATAAAATTGTGCCAATCACTACGTAAAATCTATTTTATAATCTTGGATTTCATCTTTGAACATGTGTCTGGGTCAGAAGGAAATGTACTTATAGCTCGCAGAATCTTTGTACATGTGAACTAGTCTCAGTGTCTGGAAAATTAGACTCTTAAGACCCAGCAGCTAAACAGATAGTGGAAGGTGCGGAAGAAATGTTCTTCATGACCAGCATTCTCAGTTGCTGCCCATGGTTTGCGAGAAGTACAAGTGAACACACAATTGCCCATTTGAAATATGGAACCATATTCAATGCTCCTTCTTCCAATAAATAGTCAATGCACTTATCAGGTTTTACTAAGTATGTATATATATATATATAATTTGTTTTTGTTTCCTCCAAGATTTTGGTGGTAGCTTTGAGAATGACAGTGACACAAGACAGAGTACTACAGAGGAAAATAGTAAATTCAACACAGGTCAGAAGTATTTATTGTATATAAAGCATAAGTTACTTGCCGTACTATTAGTTTATGATTTAATAATTCTTGCCTTTGATTCAGAAAACTTTGGTTTGTTCATAACCTGATCACATAACTTGGGTTTATTATTATTGTATATGTGCAACGACACAGTGAAAAACATTGTTTTGCATTCCCTCCAGGCAGATCATATCGCACATATATACATCAAGGTAGTGCAAAAGAGGGGGGGGGGGGAATGAATATTGTCCAAATTGTTACAGGGAAAGAGAAAGTGCAGAAAGAAAATTGCATGGGCCGCAATGAGAAAGGTTAGGAGGTAAATAATTCATCTTAAAATGTGAGGAGCATCAAAAGTATGCAAAGAGTGGGAACAAATCTGTTCTAGAGTGGGGTGGTACGTGGTTTCACACTTTTGTATCGTCTACCTGAAGGCTGCTTTTCCGAGGCAGAGGGAATTGTATATGGTGCTACTGGAGGGATGGCTGCTCTGTTTGATGGACTGGACAGCATTCACAACGCTTTACAGTTTCTTGCGGTCTTGGACAAAGCAGTTACCATACCAAGATGTGGTGTATCCGGATAGGTTGTTTTCTCTGGTGCACCTGCAACAGTTGGAAAAAGTAATTTGAGGCTTGCTGAATTTCCTTAGCCTTCTGAGAAAGTAGAGGCATCGGTGTGCCTTTTTTCACTGCAATATCAATGTAATTGGCATAGGATAAATTGGTCGGAATGTTTACACTGAGGAACTTGAGGGTCTTGAAACACCTAGGAACTCGAGGCTCATTTCCACCACAGCACCCCAGATGGGTTAAACTCGAACCCGCTTCCTGAAATCGATGATAAGTTCCTTTGTTTTGTTGACATTGAGGGAGAGATTGTTATCCTGACACCATGTTACTAAGCTCTTGTACTGGGACTTGTTGTTTGAGATCTGATCCTGCTACTGTGGTGTTGTCTGCCAATTGTACACCAGGTAGCAAGGTTGGATTTCACCATTATCTTCAATTTCTTTCGTTGAGTGAGGAGAGGGTTGTTATTTGAATGGCAAAAACTTGGATCTGGTGCAAAGCTCATAGTGTACCAGGTATCAGTGATCCCTGCCCACCTGTATGCTTCTGAGGCCTGGACTACCTGTAGCAGGCATCTCAAAGTATAAACAATTGAGCATAATAATTGTTTTGTTCTTTTGTTCTTATCACACAATAAGAGGTTATTTCACCAAGGATTTTCTTCTTCCACACTTTATACCATGTGAAGCTTAAAGTCATGAATAAATTAAAAATAATGATTCTGAAACTCTTAGTCTCTGTTGTCTGCAGATTTTCCTTGAACAGAATTTTTTTTGTTTACGTATTTATTTTCTATTCAATTTTTACTTCAGTTGCGTATTTTCAATGAGGATTATTTGAAGTATATAAATTCTTTCAGAAATAATGTTTTGCATTAATAAAATGCCATCTTAAAAATTGTATCATGGACTTGTTCCCCTTCTCATCCCTAAATCTTTATTGGTAGTTTCAGTTGCATACTGTCACTTCCAACAATCTTCTGAATGGGTGGTAACAGTGGCGCAGCGGTAGAGCTGCTGCCTTACATCGAATGCAGCGCCGGAGACTACGGGTGCTGTCTGTATGGAGTTTGTACGTTCTCCCCGTGACCTTCGTGGGTTTTCTCTGAGATCTTCGGTTTCCTCCCACGCTCCAAAGACGTACAGGTTTGTAGGACAGTGTTAATGTGTGGGATCACTGGTCGGCGCGGACCCGGTGGGCTGAAGGGCCTGCACTGCAGCTCTAAAATTAAAACTAAAACTAAATAAAAACTAAGTTGCCATTTTGAAATGTTTTCACTTCTGCTTCAACCAAATCATGAAATTAGGTAGAAATTATCTCATGAAAATTAGCTCATGATTTAACAGAGCCACTTCATGTTAGGTTTATCTCTCGTGAGAACAATTTGCCTAATTGTTGTTCTTGCCCTCCTGTAGACTCTGAATACTGGAAAATATCTAATTGCAATGAACCTTACCAATCAGGTTCTCTTTAAGCTTTAACTTTGCTCTTCTTTCTCTGCACTGGAACGTGTAATTCACCCATTAATACAAGTACAGTTTTATTGGTATGTAAAACAAATAAGCTATTACATTTTTTAGAAAAATGGAAGGATTTGTGTTCTTTGTCCATCTGATGTGTGATTATCCTTCAGAAAACAATGTTTATCTTGTTTGTAGTTGTGTAAGCTCTGGGTCTTTAATCAATAAATGATTTTAATGGAGTATCTTCCAATATAGTTACATCAGAAGTTATTTGAATTTGCTAAATAATTTAACTGTTTATGATTTGTGTAGTTTATAACAATGAGAAAAGGCCATCTGAAGTCGAAGGTTTCAAATCAACCCGTGTGTGGAGTGAAAAGGAAAGCAGTGAAATATATATGGGTTAGTATCCTTATAATACATCTGTTATTTAGTAAGTTAAACTTATTCTAGTAAATTTAAGATGTTCTTCAATTAATAAACTTGCATTAAGTGAAATGGGATAAAATTGTATTTAAAATTATAATTGAACTACAGTGGTGGATGAGGTGTTTGTTTCCATGGTTTTCTCGATATAATTGTGGTTGGGTCTGATGAACAGAGGGAAGTATTTAACAAAGTGTGACGTTATATATTCTGAGAGCTTTTAACTATATTTGTTGCACAAGATCAAATCAAAATACTGAAAATAGCAACATAATTTTTAATTTGTGCCTACGTCATGTGTCCATTGGTTATCTCTAAGAGTATATAACCTTTTCACGTTGCTTTGATTTGAAGAAGCACATTAAGGTGCAAGACTGGGCTAATTATATTAAAATTATAATTTCAGCACCGTGGAAGGCTGTTTGTTTCAATGTGGCTGAACCAGCTTTCCATCAGAGCTAGCTCATCCTATCTGATTCATTGCTGCTGTTCTGTACCCTTTTTAACTCACTACCTATTAAAAGACACGAGACTGCAGGTGCTGGAATCTTGAGCATAAAACAAACTGCCGGATAGATTTGGTGGGTCAGTGGATCTGTGGAGGGAAATGGACAGGTCACGCGTTGCGTCAATCTATTTGTCTGCTTCCGACCACTTTCTGTTGCCTCTTGAAGTTAAAAGTCATGGGCTTTAAATATTTGAAATTAACTTGCATATAGTTGTCTGACCTTGTTCCCAAATTTTCATCAGTTTTCACATTCAAAACTGGTTATTTGGAATAGCTCTTCCTCATGGAATTTAGATTACATTGGATGAGTTTCATCTTCAGCTTTTCTAAGTACTTTTTAGTGCAGGACCCAAGGTTTTCCACTCCCCCTACCCCCATCATCCGGTTCCTTCCCTCTCCTCCACATCATCCATCAGCTCAACACTCACGTCATCCTATTCTGGGTTCCCAGTTTTCTCCCCTCACTGCACCATTCCCCCACCCCTGCATTTCCTCCTTCTCACCATCTCTTCCTCTGGTTCTACATTTCGCTCTCCATTTTGTTCACTTCCACTTTTTCCCTTTCTTTCTGATTCCACTGCTCCTTTTTATCTTCTCCACAGAACCTGCAGCCTAGGTTAATATCTCCACCCTTGTCTTCCCCACCTGGCTTATCTGCATCAACCCTTCCTTACCTTGAAACCACCTATAACTTGCCGGATCTTGTTCCACTAGCTAGCTCATCTCCACTCCATCTGCTTTATGAAGGGTCCCGACACAAAACATTGTCCATCCATTTCCCGCCACAGATCCTGCCTAACCTGCGGTGTCCCTCCAGCAGTTTGTTCCTTGCTCTAGAACCATAGGCTGGTGATTTACTAATTTGAGATTAATTCTGAAAATATTTAAAGTATGCACTTAGTTTAGCGGTGCTTAAAAAATTAACTGCTGCTTGATTTAGAAAGCATATTATCGCTACGCGAGACAATTAATTTGCTATAGGTAGACACAAAATGCTGGAGTAACTCAGCGGGTCAGACAGAACCACTGGAGCGAAAGAATGGGTGGCCTTTTGGGATGTGACCCTTCTTCAGACTGATGTCAGGGGAGTGGGCGGGACAAAGATAGATTGTAGTTGGAGACAGAAAGACTGGTGGGAGAACTGGGAAGGGGGAGGGGATGGAGAGAGAGGGAAAGCAAAAGCTATATGAAGTTAGTTCATACCGCTAGGGTTTAAACTACCCAAGTGAAATATGAGGTGCTGTTCCTCCAATTTGCACAGAAAGGTCAGATTGAGAATGGGAGGGGGAGTTGAAGTGCTGAGTAACCGGGAGATCAGGTAGGTTAAGGCAGACTGAGTGGAGGTGTTCAGCGAAACGATCGCCGAGCCTGCACTTGGTCTTGCCGATGTACAGAAGTTGACACCTGGAACAGTGGATACAGATGAGGTTAGAGGCGGTGCAAGTGAACCTCTACCTCACCTAGAAAGACTGTTTTGATCCTTGGATGGAGGCGAAGGGGGAGGTAAAGGGACAGGTGTTGCATCTCCTGCGGTTGGAGGGGAAAGTACCTGGGAGGGGATGGTTTGGGTGGGAAGGGGCGAGTTGACCAGGGAATTGCGGAGGGAACCGTCTCTGAGGAAAGCAGAAAGGGGTGGAGATGGGAAGATGTGGCCAGTAGTGGGATCCCGTTGGAGGGGGCAAAAGTGTTGGAGGATTAAATGTTGTATGCGACGGCTGATGGGGTGGGAGGAAGGTGAAGACAAGGGGGACCCTGTCCTTGTTTCAATTAGGGGGAGGAGGAGCAAGAGCGGAGATACGGGATACCGAGGAGACCCAAGTGAGAGCCTCATCTATAATGGAACCCCCGTTTCCTAAAGAATGAGGACATCTCCGATGATCTAGTATGGAAAACCTCATCCTGGGCGCAGATGCGGCGTAGACAGAGGAATTGGGAATAGGGGATAAAGTCTTTACAGGAAGCAGTGTGGGAAGAGGTGTAGTTTAGATATTGATTTGTTATGATTTTTTTCCACTTTGATCATCCTTTTTTAGCTTTGTACTTTGTGAGTTATAGTGGAAATAGGAAATAAGCAGTTGTTTGAAAGTAAATTTACATGTGAAGAACTTAAGCACGAATAATAGATCGGTATTTAATTAATTGTGCACCGCAATAACCACCATGATTTTGCTGCCAATATCTAATTGTTTTTCTTTCTTTCTTTAGACTGTGTTAAAACTTCAGAAATGTGCGATTTCTTCTATCCCTTAAGGACAGAGTATAATGATAATAGGTCCATTGCTATCTGCAAGAGTTTAAACTGTACATCATTTTCTTGTGGCAAACTTGTATTGGGACCATACAAAGAAAAGGGTTGTCAGATGGTTTATAAAGATACCATGGTAAGTGAAATTTTGTGTGGTTATTGGTAAATAAAATATTAACATTTATTTCATGTTTTTTCCTCCAAGCTGATTGTTTTTGGGGTGCATAGTCTCAAGCCCTTGTCACATTCAACCATGCCAAGATTTGCTGGATACCACTAGTTCATATCTCCCAGAAAATCGCAACACGAGTAAATAATGGTATTGATGCCATATGGTAATGCTTGCCTTCATTGGTCGGGTCAGGAAGTCGTGATGCAGATAAAGAGGACTTTGGTTCGGCTGCCTTTGGAGTATTGGTGTCACCTCAAACAGGAAGGATGCGGATACTTTCGAAAGAGTGCAGAGGAGGTTTACCAGAATTGTAGCTGGATTCGAGGGTGTTAGCTACAGGGAAAGGTTGGATATTTGGATTGTTTTGTCTGGAACACCAGAGGTTGAAGTGAGACAGATAGAAGTATATACGATTTGGAGAGGCATAGATAGGGTAGACAGAATCTTTTTCCCAGGATAGAAAAAAACTACTGGTAATATAAAAAGATATGGGTGTGGCACGGCGAGAGGTAAAGTTTAAAGGAAATGTGTGGGGTATGTGTTTTTACAAAGGGTGGTGAGGTCCTGGAGTGCACTGCCAGGTGTGGTGGTGGAGGCATTTAAGAGCCTTTTAGATAGGTACATGGATATGGAGGGATATGTGTAGGTAGATAAGAGTTGGTCTTGGCATCATATTCGGTAGAGACAGTGTGGAACGAAGGGTCTGTTCTTGTGCTGTACTGTTTCATGGTCTATGTGCCACTGCTGCATTGACTTCAGTCTCTGCCTACATTCACCACTTCTAGAGATGTCTTGCTATTGTCTATATGCCCATTTTTAACAATGTTCTTGTTTGCAGATATGAGATACTTAAGTGAGTTAGTCAGTGAGGAGGTGGGAGTATATTTACTAGAAACAAGGAAGATTAACTTAATAAATCGGGTCTGGTTGTGCATTTTGTTTGGAAGAATGAGGAAGGACAGAGAATTAAATATCATTTAGGAACACATTTTAGGAAGGTTGTATTCACGTCTTTACTGTCCGGTCAAGGCGTAGCCTTGCAGCTGGTACCATATAGTCCAGTTCAACCTGTGGGACATGCTCATCCTTCATGGAAAGTCTGCTTTGGCGGACCAGGCGGAAGAGTTCTTTATGAACCAACGGCTGCGACGCAGCAACACACTGGAATGCGAAGGGCTGGTCAGAGCACTACAGACGACAGGGCCATCCACTGCAGCCAAGAAGTCTCCAGCCGTGATGATTTTTTATACCACTGGACTCTGACCTTTGCGGCCGGCAGGGTGGGGATGTTACAGTGCAACAGCTTCTCCACCGTAAACTTATTCACGCACAGGTTTTTGTGCAGCCCTCTTCTCTACACAAAGTCCTGCGGCGATGGGCTAGGAGCAAAGCGACAGGTAGAGGTTACTATTGGAAGGCGTAGTTCCGAAGGTGGCCTATGGACCAGTGGTCGCTCTTCTTTGTACCAGGGCAGCAAGGAAGTTCGGCAGCATCCCAGGCGACTGAGCAGCCCTCTTCAGGACAACACTGCTTACCCTAGTAAGGGAGGGGACTAGAAAAGGTGTCCTAAACATTGTCTGCCCTCAACGAACTGGCCAGCAAGCCGCAGCTGGCAGTTTAACCCTCACCTGCGGTCGAAACTATAGAAACAAAAAAGGAAACTCATCCTGGCCACATGGAATGTACGCACTCTCATGGACAGAGACACCACAGCAAGGCCCCAGCGAAGAACAGCCCTTATAGCCGGGGAACTGACTCGGTACAGGATCGACGTTGCTGCTCTCAGCAAAACGCGTTTCGTCGATGAAGGATCAGTCTGTGAACCGATGGGTGGTTACACGTTCTTCTGGAAAGGCAAAGTAAAGAACGAAGATCGAATCTATGGGGTTGGACTGGCTATAAGGACATCCCTCTTACAACAGATGCCGGATCTTCCTACAGG
Organism: Amblyraja radiata; assembly: GCF_010909765.2. Classification (NCBI taxonomy): domain Eukaryota; kingdom Metazoa; phylum Chordata; class Chondrichthyes; order Rajiformes; family Rajidae; genus Amblyraja; species Amblyraja radiata. Next base: position 100,908,854 of record NC_045958.1, on the reverse strand, counting down.
AGTAAATGAACATCTCATGAAGCTTCATCTCCCCCTCGCCTCTTCTTGCAACCTGACTATCATAACCGCTCATGCCCCCACTCTGACAAGCGGTGATGAGGTCAAAGAGAAGTTCTACAAGGACCTTGACTGTATGGTGAAGCAAACCCCTGCCAGTCACAAGCTTATCTGGCTGGGGACTTCAATGCCAGAGTTGGCAGTGACAGCCTGTGCTGGGAACAGGTGATGGGACCTCACGGTGTTGGAAAGATGAATGGAAACGGTCTACTCCTCCTGAGTATGTGTGCAGAAATTACCTCACCATCACCAACACCCTCTTCAGAATGGCCAGCAAGTACAAGACCATGTGGATGCATCCCAGGTCCAAGCTATGGCATCTCATCGATTATGTCATTGTCCGCAGGCGGAATGTCCGTGGAGTTAAGATAACCAGGGTCATGCGAGGAGCTGAGTTGGACGGATCACAGATTGGTCAGGTCAATTTTCAATCGGCACATCCCTCTGCCACAGCGCAAGACATCTAAGCTTCTCCGTGCATCATTCAACACCGAGATGCTCAAACCACCAGACGTCACTGAGAAGTACCAGTCTCAGCTGGACAACAAGCAGACTGCTCATGGACCATTGACGGCGACCCAACTGAAAAGTGGAACCAGTTCAAAGAGCTGATGACAGTCAGCTAAGGAAGTGTTTGGATACAAGCAGCGAGTCACCAGGTTTGATGTAAACAAGGATGAAATAACCAAACTCCTGGAGGAGAAACACAAAACAGAATCGAGTGGCAGAATGTCGTATCCTCCATCTCCAAAAAGAATTGCTTCAAACACCTGCAGATCAATGCACAGAAGGAGCTACGAGAGATGCAAGACAGCTGGTGGACAAGTAAAGCTGACAAAGTTCAACATAACGCAGACACAAACAACTCTAAGCAGTTTTTCAGCTTGATCAAGGCTGTGTATGGTCTACCCAAGCTGACCACCTCCCCCCCCCCCCCCCTCCTTACAACTGACAGCAAAACCCTGTTCAAGGATAAAAGCTGCATCTCAGACAGATGGAGAGAACACTTCGCCAACCTCCTCAATGGACCCTTGGCCGTTGACCCAGTCGCTCTCGACCAGATCCCACAAAAGCCAACACTTGATGACCTTGACCTCCAGCCATCTTTGGAAGAGATCAAGAAGACCATCAGTCAAGGCATCAGGCATGGACGGAATCCCTATTGAACTTTACAAGGCAGCAGGTCCTGAGACACTAGATGCCTTTCACAATACCTTGTCCAGCATCTGGGAGACAGAGAATATGCACGATGAATTCAGGGACGCCTGTGTTGTCTCCTTGTTCAAAAGCAAAGGTAGCAAAGTTGACTGTGGCAACCACCGAGGCATCTCTTTGTTGTCCGTCATTGGAAAGATACTGACACGTGTCATTCTCAACCACCTAATCAATTGCCGGGGTCTCAGTGTGGTTTCAGACCTGGTTGCAGCAGTGCTGATATCTTCATGGTGAGACAGATACTGAAAAAATGCATTGAGCAGAAGATGGACCTCTACGCAGTCTTCATCGACTTGACAAAGGCCTTTGACACGGTTGATACTTCACAACCTCGGTTGCCCAAGAAAGTTCATCCAGATCATCCGCCTCTTCCATGATGGCATGACAGGGACAGATCTGGTCAACGGCGAAACCTCTGCACCTTTCGACATCTCCAATGGCGTGAAGCAAGGTTGCGTTCTGGCCCTGTACTCTTCAACCTCTTCTTCAGCTGCGTCCTGAGTCACGCACTCCAGGACCACGACCGTGGCGTGTATCTGAAGAACCGTCTGGACGGATCTCTTTTTGACCTTCGACCTCTGAACGCCAAAACCAAGATGCACAACGGCTTATTCTCAAAGCCCTTTTTGCGGATGACTGCGCCCTCATGGCTCACGAGGCGTCTGACCTCCAGTTCATTGTGACCAAATTTGCGGAAGCAGCACAGGCTTTTGGTTTCACAATCAGCTTCAGCAAAACGGAAGTCATCCACCAGTCGGCTCCAGACTCTGCAGCACCGCCCCCAAGTGTGCACATTGACAGCACACAGCTGAAAGCTGATGGCTCCTTCAAATACTTAGGAAGTGTAATATCATCTGATGACTCCCTGGACAAGGAAATCTCAACGAGAATCAGCAAAGCCAGTCAAGCACTTGGTTGACTGCATACACGAGTGTTGAACCACCACAACATCAAGCTGTTAACTAAACTCAAAGTCTACAAAGCAGTTGTGCTTCCCAGCCTATGGCTGTGAAGCGTGGACCTTGTATAGGAATCACATCCATCAACTTCAGAAGTTCCATCTGCACTTATTACGGTCCATCATGGGCATTCGCTGGCAGGACAAAGTGCCCAACCTAGAAGTATTGGACAGATCCGGCTTCACAAGCATCGAGGCAATGATCATCAAAGCACAGCTCCGATGGACTGGGCACGTCATCAGGATGGATGAAACCCACATGCCTCGACAGGTCTTCTACGGCGTGCTCTCCCAGGGACAAAGGAAACCTGGGCATCCCAGGAAGTGGTACAAAGATTGCGTCAAGAACCATCTACACTATTGCGGTTTTGCACCCAAGCAACTGGAAGCCTGCGCCAGCGACAGAACACGCTGGCGCGCAGCAGTGCGAACAGCAGCCAGCAGTTTCGCGGAGCGCCGCCTAGAGTGACTTACCAAAGCCAAGGAGAGGAGGAAGGCTGCCGTCCAGAACCTGCCAGTGATGATCTTCATCTGCCCCCACTGCACGAATTGGACTCGTGGGCCATGTCAGAACTCACCAGAATTGAGACTGCACAACCCGCCATCGTCGTTACCGATGGGCCACCACCATTCAAATCTTGGAGGAGATTCAAGAAAGCTCTGCCTAAATACTACTGATAATGAAAGGCTGGTTATTAATGGTGACTGGTTAATTGTGATTGTTCTTTGTAGAGAGCACAATGTTAAGAGATTTGACGCAATGGCTCAAAATCATGAATGTTTAGAGAATGATTGAGTAGACATACAGAAAGTATTGACAGAAGTGATTGGTACTTAAAAAATGTGGATTTTTTTGTCGATCTCTAAATATGAGCTGACGCGACAATTATTTTTGCATGCAGAGGTGTGAATTGGATTCCAGTGGTCAAATGGTGGGACAAGCAGGATGAGTGGTTACATTGTAGAGGAAATTATATATGTACTTGAATGGAAAAATACAAATTACCGGAAGAACATAGTAGAGGATTTAGTTGGATAATCTACCACCACACTGATGTGCCATCTGGCCATTTCCTATGCTTTACACCTATGATTCTAAACTGCAGTACAAATGTTGTTCCCCTGAAAAAAAAAATTCTGCCAATGTATCAGAAGTACTGATATGGTCAGTAATGATAAACATATAGGAAATGTTGTTTTCAAATGCATCCTGATTTAATCCCCTGCTATGTGTGGTGGATTCACCAAACTTCTTGTTGGCACGTTAAGTTTTTTGATTGGCTAAGTAATACAGCTGTCTGATTTATTTTTCTGAAGCTCGCTGTATGCACACATTCCCTTACACGTTTTTCTTAAATGCTGGTGGTTTAAATGTGAAATTAGCACCTCTTTGACCATTGCCGTGGTAATTACAGTTGAGTTTTGTTGATCTTTTAAAGTGCAGTATTTGAAACTTTGCAATTTTCTAATCCACATCCAGTATTTGGTTATACTTTATTGCTTTCCAGTATGTTGATATCAGATTTTCTAAAGATTTTTAAAGGTATGTATTGTTTTAGACGAAAGCACAGCGTGATTTCTAGATTGCAAACTTTCAGAATCTGTTCATTTGTATTTATCGTATATTCATATATTCATGTGTGATGCCATATTTTTTGGCATTTGAAGAAACTTTGGTCTGACTTTTTTAGCCTGAACTTAACTTAGTTTTTTGATGCATTACAGATATTTCACATCCTAAAGGGTGATTTGGGCATTACAATATACCGTACCACGTACCATCTCAAAGAAGGGGATTACTTCTTCGTGCCTTCAGGTATGTGGTCTTTTATCTTGTTGATTATTCTGAGTGTAAGCCTTACAAATAGTTGCTTTGTTTAATATTACAATCACCGAAATACAGACAAACAAAATGTAAACATACTGATAAGAATTCATCAGTGTACACATAATATCCTGTAATCCACACCAAATGAAAAATATACCATCTTAAACTAATTTCTGCTGACTGTAAGGGATATATTACATGCCAGGGAGTGCTATAATGGTGACTGAAACAGATAATTGATTTTCTGTTGTAGAGACAGAGTTGTCTCTAGACAGAAACAAGCCCTTTGGCCCATCATGTCCATGCTGTTCATCGTGCTCATCTATATTAATCCCATTTTTCCACATTTGGCCAGTATCGTTCTATGCCTTACGGAATGACTCTTAAATGTAGTGTTTGTATCTGACTCTACCACCTCCTCTTGCAGTGACTTGCGGATATAAAATACAGGAAGGGGGGGGTTAGCTTCTCCGAACCTCTTTAAATCACTTCTCCCTCACCTTAAACCTGTACCCTTTGTTTTTGACACCTCTATCTGGGTAAATAATCTGAACTGTCCATCCCTATCTTACCACTTGTCATTTTATGCTCCTGAATCACCTGCTTCCTTCGCTCCACGGGGGAAACAAACCCAACCTATCCAATCTCTGCTCATAAATAAAGCCTTCTAAACCAGTCAACAAACTGGTGAGTCACCCCTGTGCTCTCTGCAGTGCAATTGCATCCTTCTTATATTGTATTTACCACAAAACCAGTGTTTGTAAACTTACAACATGACATCCTAAGATAGACACTAAAAGCTGGAGTACCTCAGCGGGTCAGACAGCATCTCTGGAGAAAAGGAATAGTTGACGTTTCGGGTCGAGACCCCTCTTCAGACCTTATGGTCTCGACCCGAAATGTCACCTTTTCCTTTACTCCAGGGATGCCCTCTGACCCGCTGAGTTACTCCAGCTGTTTGTGTCTATGTTTGGTTTAAATCAGCATCTGCAGGTCCATCCTAAACATGGCATCCTAACTTTTATATTCTATTCCCTGGCCTATGAATGCAAGCATGCAGTATGTCTTCTACCTGCCTATGCTTCTACTTTCAGGGGACTATGGATTGAACCCTAAGCTCCCTCTGTTCATTTGATTAGGTTAGTTTATTGTTATATACACCAGGGTGCAATAAGATTCCATGTTCATATGCAACTCACAGTGTAAAGAGTAAACAGTCAGTCATGAAAAATACAAAAGTAAATATAATGACAAATTCAAAACGGCAGAATGGTGCAATATCAAAGTGCAAAATCCAAGTAGTATTAAAAAAATTAAAGCACAATGATTAACCAAATGAGGTTGACTAAAGGTATGTGGCAGTACGTCCGCGAAAGGAGTGTGAAAGGTGATTAGTTCAGGGGTTGGCTGGCAATGGGGAGGAAGCTGATCTTAAGTCAGAGAGTCCGAGCTGAAAAGACCCTACATCATCTCCCAGAAGATTAGCATTCCCGAGCCTCCTTCCATATTCTATCAATGTGATACTCTGATTTGACTTTCCAAAATGCATCATCTCACACTATCAGGATTAAATTATCTAGCTCTACTTGGGTTTTGTGCCATAATCTTTTGATCCAGCCTATCATTGAGATCTTGTCAAATGCCTCACTAATGTACATATACCCTATCTTCATCAATATTCTTAATTACCTCAATCAAATTAGTGAGATGGGATTTCCTGGTCTGCTGGTACCTCACCTGCAGCTTACAAAGCAGCAAACATCTCTGCTAAGGCTGCAGCTGCTTCCTGTAGCAACCTGGGAGAGACCTCATCCCACACTGGGAATTTATTGCCACAAACACATCCCACAACATATGACATTTCCTCATTCGTAATACTGATCTGTTCCAGATTATCTATATACCCATCCCTGAACTCACAATGCTCTTCTCGTTGGTGAATACAGACGAGAAGTGTTTATTTTAGACCTTGCCCATATCACTTGGCTACACTCATAGATTACCCTTTTCCCTTGCTACCCTCTTGGTCATGATATAATTATAATTGCAAGTGAAGTTAAATCAATAGCAAGGTTAACTGAGCATCTTGGTATTGATAGCATGTGTGCTACTTACATTTCAGCTTGTATGATTAACTTGTCCACATAATTGAAAGGTGGATATCGGCTAAAAGACAGCTGCCTATCCATCTTTGGTCAAATAAATATACAATTAATATATAAAAATAATCTCTTAACTACATATCGAACTGTTTTCTCTTTTATAGGTAACACCTACAATGTTACAAATCTTCAGGATACTGAGGCTGTTCTCTTATTCACACAATTAAAAGGAGTTAAAATGGAGTAAGCAGTATAGACATGGAACCAATTCTGATGCTTGTAGTTAAATTGTATATTTGGACTGTATTTCAGAATAGTTCAAGCCTTTTGAAGCAGCCTGCTTTTTTTTAAGATAAATCATAAGTGCCATTTGGTTTTCAAAATGTATGAAATGTATGTCTTCTAGATTTGATGTATAAAACTGACTACTTATAATAAAAACAAATCTGATTTGTGTTATTTATTAGAATAATTGAGAATTTTTGGAATTGTAGCATTGTCTACTTTGAAATCTTGGACATACGCCAATAAATAAATGTAATTGGGGAAAAACTGGAGCCAAATGTCAGGAAATTAGTACAATTTGTGGCTCCACTTCCATCCATTTACTGTAGATGAATTTCTTACCAATAAATGGAATTTTCCTATATTTATGTAATTCAGTGTGTTAGTTCAGCATTAATTTTTTGGAAAGAAAATGGGGGGGAGGGAGAGAGACTCTCTAGGTGAAATTTTATTTCCTCATCTCAGTCCTAAATGGCCTTATTATTAAACAGTGACTCCCTGGTTCTGCACTCTCCCAACATCGGGAACATTTTTCCTGCATCTAGCCGGTCCACTCCTTTAAGAATGTTATGTTTCTCTAAGATTCCCTCTCATCCTAAATTCCAGTGAATTCAAGCACAGTCGACCCATTCTTTTGTCATATGTCAGTCCTGCCATCCTGGGAATTAACCTTGTGAACCTACGCTGCACTCCCTCAGTAGCAATAATGACCTTCTTCAAATTAGGAGACCAAAATTGCACACAATACTCCAGGTGTGGTCTCACCAGGGCCCTGTACAACTGCAGTGTGACCTCCTTGCTCCTAAACCAAATCCTCTCGAAATTAAGGCCAACATGCATTAGCTTTCTTCACTGCCTGCTGTACCTGCATGCTTACGTTCAGTGAATGATGTACAAGCACACCCAGGCTTTGTTGCACCTTCCCTTTTCCTAATCTGACACCATTCAGATAATAACATGTCTTCCTGTTCTTGCCACCAAATTGGATCACCTTGCATTTACCCACATTATACTGCAACTTCCATGCATCTGCCTACTCACCCAACCTATCCAAGTCGCCCTGCAGCCTCATAACATCCTCCTTGCAGCTCACACTGCCACCCGGCTTTGTGTCATCTGCAAACTTGGGGATGTCATATTTAATTCCCTCATCTAAATCGTTAATATATATTGTAAATAACAGGTCCCATCTCAGAGCCTTATGGTACCCCCACTAGTCACTGCCTGCCATTCTGAAAAGGGCCCTTTAAGTCTGACTAATTGCTACCGGTCTACCAACCAGTGGTCCATTATTGTGTGCAAGCCTTGCCAAAAGCATTTGAATAGAAGATGATATATTTAGTAGAAACCAAGAACTGCAGATGCTTTCAAAACAAAGTGTTGAACTCAGCAGGTCAGGCAGCATCCCTGGATAACATGGGTAGGTTCCTCCTCTAAATCCCATTTATAGGTGCCCTCCTCTAAATCCCATTTATAGGTGCCCTCTAAATCCCATTTATAGGTGCCCTCCTCTAATTCACCATTTGCAGGTGCCCTCCTCTAATTCACCATTTGCAAGTGCCCTCCTCTTCTTTCATGTGGCGTGCACAGCCTAAAGTTTGATCTTCCGTTTGTGCGTCGAAACAGGGCGGAGGACCACGTGAAGGTTGCAATCTTCCACTCCGTGCCCTCCTCTAAATCCCACTTACAGGTGCCCTTCCCTAGTTAGTCCATCAGTGAGATAATTGAAATCAAGTCTTACCACATTTTCAGCAGAAACTCCGCACTATCTCAACCAAAGAATGTTATTTTGAATATTCCACTTCCTTTATTCTCATGAGATAATTTATTACTTCAATTCACCATCAGATGGAGCACTTAACTAATTATTGTCGATTATTGTACACTCATTCCAGAGAGTCAGAAGAAATCTTGTTCTTGTTTGGATGGAAATTGAATTCTGGTTGAAGACAAAAGCATCAAAGTGGCCAGCAGCACAATTATTTCCTCAAAGGGTTCAATTTATCTTTTTTTGGGATCCTTGAGGTAATCATATATAGACTTAGGTGACATCCTCAATGACATTATTTACATTTTTAAAGATGTAGTTTAAAAATATAGATGAAGGGCAGCATGGTGGCGCAGCAGTAGAGTTGCTGCCTTACAGAGCTTGCAGAGCCAGTGACCTGGGTTCGATCCTGACTGGGTGATGTCTGTATGGAGTTTGTACGTTCTCCCCGTGACTGCGTGGGTTTTCTCCAAGATCTTCGGTTTCCTCCCACACTCCAAAGATGTACTGGTTTGTATGTTAAGTGGCTCGGGTTTGTATACTTGGTATATGTGTAAATTGTCCCTAATGTGTGTAGGCTTGTATTAATGTGTGGGGATCTCTGGTCGGTGTAGACTCGGTGAGCTGAAGGGTCGGTTTCTACGTTGTATCTCTAAACTAAACAAAAATGTTATCTCAAAAAGGCTGCCAACATCATCAAAGACCCACACCATCCTGGCCACACACTCATCTCTCCGTTGCCATTGGGAAGAAGGTGCAGGAGCTAGAAATCTGCAACATCCATGTTCAGGAACAGCCACTTCCCCATCAGGCTATTAAATACAACATCAAACAAACTCTGAACTATAACAGCCTATTGCACTATCTGTACTTTGCTTACATATTCTGTTGTGCTACAGCAAGTAAGAATTTCATTGTCCTATCTGGGACACATGACAATAAAACTCCTGTCTCTCTTGTCATTGAAGAGCCTGAGAAACTCATAGTTTTTTAATATATATATATATAAACAAATAATGCAGGCTGATGGTTGTGTAGATTGAAAGAATTGCTAAACTTTCTGAAAAGGTATTGTTATCTGCTCTTAGGTGTGCATAACAGAGCCTATGACTCTTTGTTGGAAGAGAAACAAAAGATGCATTCTCAGGTATTCTTCCCAATACATGCCTGAATCAGCAGCACTTGTATCAAAAAAAACATTGACAGTGAAATAATTGGGATGCCCTAGTGGTATTCAAATCTTGGTTAAACCATCTCCATAGGGTTTGCTCAGTAAATTATATTTTCAAGCATAACCAATGCTGTTTTAGCGGGAACTATTTTTAGGCTCCGGCCTCAGGCATTTCATAAAGGATACAATTTGTATCTTTTAGGATATCGGAGATGATTATAGATAAAGTTTAGCAAACCGAGGCAAGTTATTTTACTAGAAACAAAACCCAATAGACCATTCAATTAAATAAAAGCAGAATTCTGGAATTACTCAGCAGGCCAGGAAGCATTTGTAGAGAGAAACTGCATTAATGTTTCAGGTCAATGACCTTTCATTACAACTAAATCAGAACAGCTTCCATTTGGCAGATTTGAAACCTGTTGGAAGTTAATGTTGCCATCTCAGGACAAGGGAGACAAAGATGAAGAATGTTTTGCTAAAATATAGTTATCTTTAAAATACAAATGAATTTTTTAATGCTCTACCAAAAGTAAGTTAGACAATCTATGTTATATTTCATACAACGTTTCTTCAAAGGAGCGGGACTAATGTGAAGAAAGCTTTTTTATGGTGGAATTAATCTTTTAGTCTTCTGTGTCATGTGTCTGCAGTGGCCTAATAATTATACATGTGGATTTTGTCTGTAGAAGTGACTGAAGTCTTGTCATAGAAAATAGCTTTCTTTGCATTATGGGGGAAGGGAAGTTTTAACAGACAGAGTCATAGTCATAGAGTGATACAGTGTGGAAACAGGCCCTTCGGCCCAACTAGCCCACACCGGCCAACATGTCCCAGCTACACTAGTCCCACCTACCTGTGCTTGATCCATATCCCTCCAAACCTGTCCCATCCATGTATCTGTCTAACTGTTTCTTAAATGTTGGGATAGTTCCTGCCTCAACTACCTCCTCTGGCAGCTTGTTCCATACACCGAACAACCCTTTGTGTGAAAAAGTTATCCATCAGATTCCTATTAAATCTTTTCCCCTTCACATGGAACCTATGTCCTCTGGTCCTCGATTCCCCTACACAGACGCTGAATAAAATTTGGGATTTGGTCATCCAAAACCAGTGTACAATAATTATTAATGAAGCTGTCACCAGGCAGCTAAGTAGCAGGGTTAAATGGTAGGATACAAGAATAATCATGAAAGTTGTGCAGAGCAAAGTTTCACCAAGTTTACACAACAATGTGATCAGACGTACTGTATAATGGCAGTTTCTATACCTTCTCAAAGTCCAACTTCGATAGCCATTACTTCTCGGGGTTGTGGTGGAGACATAGCTTACGCACTCCCCGCACTCACATATAACAGATAGTAAAAAAACTAACCCTCCAGTCATTGCCTCTGGATTAATTAGTCTTTTATTGAAGTAATACAAAACAAAGAAATAATTCATAACTTTTCGTTCTTACTAACTGTTTCTTCTTCAGACAGTGACCGTGCGATCGTTGCCGTGGTCGTTAACGTGATCGTGATCGTGGTAAAAACTGTTGTCCTCACCATCCCTCGAGGAAAACTCTAAATCTCTGAGTCTGCGCTAGCCTCTCCAGATGAAGACACACCCTTCTACATATCAAATCCCACCTGCCAGCGTACATACAGATAAGAACTAGAAATATCTAGACATGGCTATAATATACTGATAAGCATAAATGGCTCCTACATACTGTATGTTCAATATTGGCAACATCTTTGTGAATAGAATATCAATAATATGGAATGTCTTCATTCTACTATCCCCGCTCAATTTCTCTCAAAATAATTGCGAGATGCCCTAAAGGCTGAAGGAAAACAATTAATTTGGGGCATCCTGCAGAGAGGTGCCTGGTACAAAAGACTATCATAACTGGTTACGAATCATTGATACAAATTGTTGAAGGATCAAGCTGTGTTCAGCAGATGGCAGTATGAATAAAGCTTAAAAAGAGCATTGAGACAACCAGAATATATAGTGCACCCTTAATGTACTAAAAAGTGGTGGAAGCTGATTCTCACAAGGGTAATTAGATAAAAATTGACACTGAGCCAAAGAAAGATATTGGGCAGGTGATGAGAAGCTAGGTCATTGAGGTAGTTTTGAGCAGAATAGGGAGAATAGCAGAGCAGTGTTGTGTTTGATGAGGAATTTCTGAACCCTAGGCATTGTTGCTGGTGATTGAGATGGGTAAATGTTAACCCATTATTTGAGAAGAGTCAATGTCATAACTTGGATCTATAGGTCAGAAAACTTGACATCAGTAGTCAGGAACATGCTGAAATCTATTGTATTAGTTTAGTTTAGAGATACAGCGCCCACTGAGTCCGCACCGACCAGCGATCCCCGCACATTAACACTATCCTACACACACTAGGGAAAATTTACACTTGTATCAGGCCAATTAACCAAAAAAACCTGTACGTCTTTGGAGTGTGGGAGGAAACTGAAGATCTTGGAGGAAACCCACGCAGGTCACCGGGAGAACGTACAGTCTCCATACAGACAGCACCCGTAGTCAGAATCGAACCTGCAAGCACTGTAAGGCAGCAACTCTACTGCTGCGCCACCATGCCACCCTGTGATAAAGGTTAACTTAAAAACATTATTGAGCACAATCAGTACGGATTTATGAAAGTCAGAATTTGTTTGAGATTGTGAGAAGCAGAATAAATGAGATTGAGTTAGTTTTTTTATTTTAATATATTTTTTTATTAAAGATAATCAATTACAATGCTTCAAACAACTTTATATCAAATTAATTCAATTTGCATTAAGTAAAACACTAGTAATACTTATCTACTATTTTTTTAGAAATAATGATAGAGAAAGAATAGAACAGTTATAAATCATTAAGAGAGTGATTAAATAATAATTTGATTATATATAAGAAAGAAAAGAGAAACGAAAAAAAAAAAAAAAAAAAAAAATAATACCACAATATGTATTATTAATAACACTACTACAAGTGATAGTATCAATAAAGACATATATGTAATTCCAATATAAAAATGAATTATTCTCACCAAATCCCGCAGGGTGCACGTCGAGCTGTGTTGCCAAGAACAGCTACTTCTCTAAATACTGTATATATGGAGACCATATCTGTTCAAAAGAATTATACTTGTCCAATAGGACAAATCTAATTCTTTCCAGATGTAACGTCTCCATCATCTCTGTTGCCCACATTTTGGTTGTGGGGGATAATGTTCCCTTCCAAAATTTCAATATGATTTTTTTTCCAATTATTAAACAGTAATCAAAGAAATTTCTTTGATTTACTGTAAGTGATAGATGTAAATCCGGATTGAGTTAGTTATTGCTCATTTGGGTTTTAAGGAGGCCTTCAAATAAGATGCCACACAAGAGGTTGGAAAACAAAGAAGGGAACACAGTATTGAAGGCGCTATACTGTCATGCAGGGAAGATTTGTTAATGGACAGAAACCAGACAGTAGGAAGACAGCCAATATTTGGGTTTGGGGGAATCTCAGAGTTATTGATGCTGGGGGCAATGGATGTTTACTATCTATCCTGATAATTTGAATGAATTATCAGATATAATCTTCCCGGATTTGCTGGATATGTGAGGAGAATACAGCAAAGCTCAGCAGGATATAGATAGGCTAAGTGAATGGACAAGGATGTGGTATGTTGAACATAATGTGGGTAAATGAGAGAAAATACAGCAAAAGATAAAGTTGTTTAAATGGTGAGGGATTTAATACCTGAATATCTTCTATGTTAAGAATTGAACATTAACGAGCAGGTACAGCAAGGAGTTATAAAATCAAATTGTTTATTCGCCTTTATTGCGAAAAGACTTGAGTTTGATCGAAATTTCTTGCTACAATTAAAGGGATCTTGGTATGAACGAACTGGAACATTGTGTTTCAATCTGGTCTCTCTACCAAAGAAGTGAGAACCAGAAACCTTGGATGAAACATGAGGTCAGCGATCTTCTTAGGACTAGATCTCGGGCATTCAAGTATGACGATACAGATTTGATATGTCACCCAGATACGACCTCATCAAGAAGGCTGAAAGGGACTTTCATTTGAAACTGGAGGACGATGGGATGTGCTGCAGCTATGCACACCAACGCTTCCTAGAAGGCAAACTCAAGTGGTAGCTCAAACCGACAACGAGACATCACTCCAGGACGAGTTCTATGCAGTGATTCCATAGGGAGAACACTGATGTGCCTTCTCGGGCCCCCAATGGTATAGCAATCTTAGTCACCGACGCCACCATCAGAGGATCCTGCAGGAGGGTGAACCCTCGGAAGGTGTCTAGACATGATGGTGCATTCTCAAAACCTGCTGGTTTGGAGATTTTGTAGACATTTCAACCTCTCATTCCTGAGATCTGAGGTTCCCACCTGCTTTAACTGGGCATCAATAATACCATGCCATCCTCAATAAGGATGGGGATATAGTGATTTAATATTTGTTTTATTTTGTATTATGGTGGTGGGTTTGTTTGCATTGTTTGGTATTGTAAATAGCACTTTTGTAAATAATTGATTTAAATTATTTTTGGTTAAAAAAAACTAATAATCCTGTGCCTCAATAAGAATACCTGTGATGGACTGGGCAGTGTTCACCACTTTTTGCAATCTTCCTCATCCCTGAGTTGCCGAACCAGGCCGTGATGTTACTTGTCGATACGCTTTCTACTGCACAAGTTAAAAAAGAAATCATTATGAAAGTGTGGAAAATTGCCGAGTTAAAGACGTACACTTTCATGAACAATAACTGCTGTCCAGCAAAATATAAATTGCATATTTGTGAGCATTCCCCACAAAGTAGTTTACTCTGCTCTGAAACAGCTGGCTCCTCTGAGCAGACCCCAGAGTACCAGCGGAATTGTGACATGCATTGCTGCTGAGAAGATCTCAAAAAGGCAATTAAAGGCAGACAATAATTAAAGAGGAATGCCAAGGGTTGAGAAATTACCTGCTACCCAGTGGGGAGAGGCAATCATTTTTTTTTAATGAAATGAGAGGTGAACTCGATGACTTGGGATTCAATGCTACATTGTTGGGGTAATGTTCTTTACTACATATTATACTCACCTTGGGCTGATTACCCTTACCACCAATATATTTTAACAGGGGAAAATACTTTTTTATCCTCTAGTGCCCGAATAACTAAAGGACATTTAAGTAATCTTGGTCGAAAAAGATTCATGGCTGAAGGTAAATTCAAGTACAAGTTTAAAAAAATCACGTCATCATATTTCGTACATTTGCGTTTGCAAGGTTGCTCTTGGGTTATTTTTATTGCAGTTCCTTGATTTTTCTTGATAAAAATCAACTCCCCTGACATTTGAAAAGCAGACGAAATCTGACACAATCAGATAATCAACATCAAGTGGCCAAAGCGTAATCAGAAACCATGCAGTGGATATAGATACTTAAGTCCAGGAAGCTTCGAGGACTGTCTCTTGCCATCTCCAATTCTTGCAGTGGACATTGAATCTGAGAGCATCTGGCTAAGGAATTCAACAGCAGTTAAATGTAGGCACAAGCAACAGCAGATGCCTGTTTACAAAAAAAAAAGACAGGAAGTGCTGGAGTAATCCAATGGGTCAGTCCACATGTGCTGGAAGGAACTGCAGATGCTGGTTTGTACTGAAGATAGACACAAAGTGCTGGAGTAGCTCAGCGGGACAGGCAACATCTCCGGAGAAAAAGGATGGGTGACGTATCGGGTTGCAACCCTTCTTCAGCTTGAAGGTAGAAGGGGGGAGGGGGGGGACGAGAGGTTGGAAAAGGCCAGAACAAATCAGGACTGGCAACAGATGACCCAGGATGGGAGCCCACAATGGTCCATTGTTGGCTGGGGTGGAGGTGATAACAAAGGGATACAGGGATGCGAACAGTGGAACTAGTAGGATGACTAGGGTGGGGGGGGGAGGGAATGCAGGGGTTACTTGAAATTAAAGATAGCAACGTTTTTACCACTGGTAAGCTGCCCAATCGAAATATGATGTGCTGTTCCTCCAATTAGCCCCGGGCCTCATTCTGACAATGGAGAAGGCCCAGGACAGAAAGGTCAGTGTGGGAATGGGAGGGGGAGTGAAAGTGTTTGGCAACCAGTCAGACCACATCCCTGGAGAAGATGGATATGCTGATGTCTGAAGGAGGGTCCCAGCCTGAAACGTTGCCTGTCCATGTTCTCCAGGACTACTGCCTGACCTGTCAAGTTACTCCAGCACTTTGTGTCTTTTTTAATTCAACAGCAGTTGTTGAGTTAAAATATCGCATTTGGTTTTTTTTTTGCCACCACGCTACACATTGGTGTAGATATGTATATATCAAAGATACTAGATACTCCTCTAGTATCTTTGGTATATATTATATTGGAGTGTCCCGGGGAGCCGCACGGGCCCGACCCACCCGCCGAACAACTGCACAGCCGCTGACCAGAACGACAACCGAAGACCGGAACACGCCCTGGTAGGCCCGACTCTCCCCGTAGGCCTTCCAGGGGACTGCGGAGAAGCCGGGCGGCGAGGCCTGTCTGGGCTGAAGGAGCCTCAGCAGTGGCGGCGATGGGAGCCTTAGCCATGGTGGCGATGGGAGCCTCGACGGTGGCAGCGAGTGCCTTGGCTGGAGCGTGAGTCTCAGTAGCGGTGGGGCCTCGCGGTCGATGAGCATGAGGGGAGAGGGAAAGACAATGGGGACCAGGTGTGGGAGAAGAAAGGGGGACCCGGTGTGGTGGAGGGGCACTCTAGTTTACAATCCTCTGTCCAGGGGATAACTGTGTTTTATTGTTCGTTCGTTGTGGTGAAGGCGCTGTGCACACGGCAGCCAGACAACAGTCCCTCATCGTTTTTCTTTTTGTTTTCACTTTGAATTTCAAGTTTTGTGTGCCTTGTGTGTGTTGTGACTGTCGGCAGACCAATTTGCCTCCGGGGATACGTAGATACATAGACAATAGTTGCAGGAGTAGGCCATTCAGCCCCTCGATCCAGCAACACCATTCAATGTAATCATCCACAATCAGTAACCTGTTCCTGCCTTCTTGGATTAGTGGAACTAATCATAATTCTAGTATTCAACGTGAATTATAAGGAAGGTTACTTGAATTGAACCACCCGTGTGTGGTGTTTGTTAGCGGAGTTTTTATATTTTGTTCCTTTTTCCTCTTCTCTTTTCTCTTTTCTGGACTTTCAGAAGGCTTTCGACAAGGTCCCACATAAGAGATTAGTATACAAACTTAAAGCACATGGTATTGGGGTTCAGTATTGATGTGGATAGAGAACTGGCTGGCAGACAGGAAGCAAAGAGTAGGAGTAAATGGGTCCTTTTCAGAATGGCAGGCAGTGACTAGTGGGGTACCGCAAGGCTCAGTGCTGGGACCCCAGCTATTTACAATATATATTAATGATCTGGATGAGGGAATTGAATGCAACATCTCCAAGTTTGCGGATGACACGAAGCTGGGGGGCAGTGTTAGCTGTGAGGAGGATGCTAGCAGGCTGCAAGGTGACTTGGATAGGTTGGGTGAGTGGGCAAATGCATGGCAGATGCAGTATAATGTGGATAAATGTGAGGTTATCCACTTTGGTGGCAAAAACAGGAAAGTAGACTATTATCTGAATGGTGGCCGATTAGGAAAAGGGGAGATGCAACGAGACCTGGGTGTCATGGTACACCAGTCATTGAAAGTAGGAATGCAGGTGCAGCAGGCGGTGAAGAAAGCAAATGGCATGTTAGCATTCATAGCAAAAGGATTTGAGTATAAGAGCAGGGAGGTTCTACTGCAGTTGTACAGGGTCTTGGTGAGACCACACCTGGAATATTGCGTACAGTTTTGATCTCCTAATCTGAGGAAAGACATTCTTGACATAGAGGGAGTACAGAGAAGGTTCACCAGACTGATTCCTGGGATGGCAGGACTTTCATATGAAGAAAGACTGGATAGACTCGGCTTGTACACGCTAGAATTCAGAAGATTGAGGGGGGATCTTATAGAAACTTACAAAATTCTTAAGGGGTTGGACAGGCTAGATGCAGGAAGATTGTGATGCAGTGGTGAATCTGTGGAATTCGCTGCCACAGAAGGTAGTTGAGGCCGGTTCATTGGCTATATTTAAGAGGGAGTTAGATGTGGCCCTTGTGGCTAAAGGGATCAGGGGGTATAGAGAGAAGGCAGGGATGGGATACTGAGTTGGATGATCAGTCATGATCATATCGAATGGCGGTGCAGGCTCGAAGGGCCGAATGGTCTACTCCTGCACCTATTTTCTATGTTTCTATGTTTTCTTATCTTTGTAATAAATATCTTAGTATCTTGCACTAATATGCACTTTTCTTGGAGATATCTCCGGGGGGCCGGGGAAAGGAGCGAGGTGTTTTTCACTCAGCCTACATTTGGAAGAAGTACTTTAGCCAACATGTTGGACCATTTAATTCAGCCGAGGACGCATAACGTTAGCTATGCAAGATGATGTAGCAAGCAAAACTGGGGGGAAAGGACTCATGTTTTGTAGTTGGAACGTCAAGGGCGCAAATGAAACAATAAAAAGGGATAAAATACTAGCCCACTTAAAACGCCTTAACACTGACATAATATTCCTTCAGGAGACTCACCTCAAGAACGAATCACACAACAGGCTGAGGTGTAGGTGGATTGGTCTGTTGTATCACTCCACCTTTCCCTCTAAAGCCAGGGGTACTGCAATTCTAATCCGTAAAGTTTCCCGTTCAAACATATGTCCACAATATCTGATAAGGAGAGTAGGTATATTATAGTATCCGGAGAAATATACTCAACCTCATTGACTGTGGTGAACATATACACTCCAACTTTTGAGAACCCTCAATTTTCCAATAAAATATTTAATTTAATCCCAGATATATCCGAGTCCAATTTGATAATCAGGGGGGATCTATCAACCAGTGGCACTAACGTCGGTGGTGATGAAGTGCTTTGAGAGGTTGATCATGGCGCAAATCAACTCCTACCTCGTCAAAAACCTGGACCCACTGCAGTTCGCTTACCAAAACAGATCAACGGTGGATGCAATCTCGCTGGCCCTCCACTCCGCTCTGGACCACTTGGATAACAAAAACTCATATGTCAGGCTGTTATTCATTGATTACAGCTCGGCATTTAATACAATCATCCCCTCCAAGCTGGTTACCAAACTCACAGAACTGGGTCTCTGCGCATCTCTCTGCAATTGGATCCTCATCTTCCTCATTCACAGACCACAGACTGTTCGAATTGGTGGAAAGGTGTCTGTCTCGATAATAATCAGCACGGGAGTACCTCAAGGCTGCATGCTCAGCCCCCTGCTGTACTCATTCTATACTCATGACTGCGTAGCCGGTCACAGTGCGAACTCCATCATCAAGTTCGCTGACGACACCACTGTTGTGGGACGTATCACTGATGGGGACGAGTCAGAGTATAGAAGAGAGATCGACTGACAATATACACATAAATAAGCAGATAAAGTGCAATAGGCTGTTACAGTTCAGAGTCTGTTTGTTGGTGAGTTTAATAGCCTGATGGCTGTGGGGAAGAAGCTGTTCCTGACCCAGGATGTAACAGGTTTCAGGCTCCAGTACCTTCTGCCCAATGGTAGCGGAGAGATGAGTGTGTGGCCAGAATGGTGTGGCTCCTTGATGATGTTGGCTGCCTTTTTGAGGCAGCGACTGCGATAGATCCCTTCGATGGTGGGGAGGTCAGAGCCGATGATGGACTGGGCTGTGGTTACAACTTCCTGTATCCTTTTCCGCTCCTGGACCCTCAGGTTGCCGAACCAAGCAACGATGCAATCAGTCAGCATGCTCTCTACTGTGCACCCGTAGAAGTACGAGAGACTCCTCTCTTTGACATACCGACTCTCCGTAGTCTTCTCAGGAAGTAGAGGCACTCATGTGCTTTCTTTATGATTGCATCAGTGTGCTGGGACCAGAAAAGATCTTCGGAAATGTGCACGTCCAGGAATGTGAAGTTCTTGACCCTTTCCACCATCGTTCCATTTATGCAAACGGGATTGTGGATAAGTCCAGACAATAGTGTCCGTCAATCTTTACTGAGTAGTTCATAATATCCACAAACTTTAACTCTTCTCTAGACATTTCCTCAGATTCCTTATGGTACTTTAATTGAAGTCATGACTGTATTGCTTCATCACCAGCTTTTCTAATTTACCAATCGATATTTGAGTAACAGCAATGGCAGGACAGTTCTTCTGATTCCCGTTTTCATTATTCCTTCTCAAGGAGCCATAGATAACCCATCCAAGTCTGGTTTTCGCAGCATATCTTGGCTCCTCACAATCTGTATAGGTTCCAATGCCTTCAAAACATTCGTTCTGATAAGTAGGTCAACACTAGAATTTATTTTAGATATTTTGACATCCTTCAGTTAAGGCCATTGTTTCAAGTCTTCATGTCTGGATATATTTTGACGACCAACAGGCAAGGTTTCATGTGTAAACACTTCAGATATTGGTATAATATTATCTTCATCCAGCCTGGATATCTCCATACTTGTAATGTAATGACTCATGCTCTCTCTATCTTTATTCATGGTACGCAATTTAATCTTCGTTTCTTCTCCTGTGATGTTCAGCCTTCTCGTCAGGTTTTCTGTGCAAAAGGTAGTCGAACTTCCTTGATCCAAAAATACATATGTTTGCAACACTATTCGTCTTGCTATTCCTTACCTGTACTGGTAAGATAGAGAAGATACAGGCTTCTACCCGGCCCCAATATGAGCAGTTACTTGAGGCCAGGTGATAGCATCACTAGTAGTTGGCTTCTTCTTCTGTTCTGTTTGCTCCGGCTCTTTCTCCTCTATTTGTTCTGGTAGCTTTTCTTCTATTTGTTCTGGTTCCTTCGCTTCCATTTGCTCTGGTGGCTTCTTTACAGGGTGAAGTGCTTCAGGATGATATTGCCTGCACATAACAAATTATAGGACTCTTACAGTCTCTCACCATATGTCCTTTTGTTCAAACATCCAAAACAGATTCCCTTTTAAGAAACCCACCTTTTCTTCATATTCTTTCTTCTTGAATCGACACCATCTCATGGTGTGACCAACTTCATCACATAACAAACAAAATCCTATTTGCTTGATAGTAGATATGTCTCCTTTCATTCCATCTGTTGTTTCCACAGGTATTATAGCAAAACTACTTATCTTAGTTCCTGATCTTTCTTCAGTTTTGGTAAAGGTAGAAGCTTTGTTAGCTGCAATTGGTTTATGATCTTCAATAGTCCCGTGGTGTGGCTCTAACATGTACCGTACTTGATTATCCAAGAAGTCCACCAGTTCTGGTAGCCTGGCTGCTCGCCTCTTCCCATCCAATATTCCGCCTGCTTCATCTCTCCACTTTTCTCTCAGTCTTCTGGGCAGCTTGCTAATGATGACTTTAGTATTACTCGCAAGATTCATTTCCTCCATGTGTCCAAGATTTTTCATCGAGCTCCAATAACCTCTAAGAAATATTGCATAATTACATCTTCTGGCTTGATTTCTTTCCAAGCATGTTCCTTCTCCATGTATGCTTTAGCAATCCTCTGTTCATTACCAAAACTTTAAGTAACCTTCTTGCCTCTTTATATCCATGGCTGTCAGGCTCATTTTGACAACTTTCTACAAGTACCTGAACACTTCCGCTTGTGTACATCACCAGAAATCGTAAGCGCTCCTTTTCATCCGTAATTTTCGTTTCTAGTACTTCTTCTAATGCCCTTATGAAAGTTTCATACCGCAAAGGATCTCCATCATATGTAGGAATTCTGCTGGTGGTGGAATGAGAGTGGTATTTTGTCAAGCTATGAATTCAGCTTGAGTATTCACCAATGCCAATAATCCATCATGATTACCTTGGCTTGGCGCCAATGGACGATAGGCAGGCCTCCGTGGCTCAAACTGGCTTGCACAAGCCTTTGCATCAGGCCTCGGAAAAGCGTAGTCCGTTGTTGGTTTGTCCCGAGCATCTACAGACGCTCCATAAGTAGTTTGTTTTGATCTAGCACTCATTAGCTGAGATGAAGTTTTACCCATCTTCCTCTGTTCAATGGGTGTTCAAAGCCGTGAAATCCGGTGGACCTCAATTGTGGAATTGATCCAACTGCTGACTCACTTCGAGAAGTTTTTCTTCTTGGTTCAGAGTTCATCATCTTCAATGCTCTAGAGCTGCATCTTGAACCCTCACTTTCCAATATCTCCTTCTTTGATTTGACCACCGCCATATTTGTGTCTAGTTCCAGCAGTTCTTTTTGTCGCCTCATCTGCTCCTTTTGTCGTCTCATCTCTTCTTCTTGTCGCCTCCTCTCTTCTCTCATTTCTTCTTCTTGTCGCTCAATCTCTTCTTCTTCTTGCTCAATCTCATGTTTCTTCTTCAAGGCATCCGCTTCTATTGAGAGAGCGGCTAGATCAGCTTCAACTCCCAATCGAGCAGAGGCCCTTAATACTGAACTGGCTATAGAACCAGATTTATGTCCTGATCTTCGTGTGGGTAAGTTTGAGATACTATCTCGTGGTGTAATCTAATTTTCCATTCCAGCACCTTGTTGCATCGCACTTCCAGCTGTTAAGTGTGTAAGTTGTGGTATAATTTCAGATAACCACTTCTCTGCCTCATCCATGTAATCATTGAATAACTTCACCTTTACTGCATACCACTGGGTGTGTCTTTCACATTCTTTCAGAGATGGCTCTGAGTCCATCAGTGCATTTTGTTTCTCTTGAACCTCCTGGCAGAGGTTAAGCAGTTGGCTCATATTAGATTCCACTTTGATTGCATTCTTATCCGATTCCATTAGTTTCTTCTGTTTCTCAATTGATTTGGTAATCTTTTTCCATAATTTATTTATCTCCTTCTCTGTTTCTTTCAGGTAGGCAGCTGGCCTTGACTGAGCTTGACTTCGCCACCTTCCTCTGACATGGCTATTTCTCCATCTTCTTGCTCTATGGATTTAAAACAGGTCTTGGCAGTTTGCCAAGTCTTTGTATTGGACTTCTTCAATCTGGACTTCTTCAACAAAGACTTCTTCAATCTGCTTTAGTCTTTTCAAGAACAATAACAAACTGGATTTTTAGACAACATCCCTCAACATCGACAAAGTTAATAATGACATTAGTTCAAAAGGAACGTGTCTTATCTTGTCTTCAAAACAACTCAGGTCGGACATCTGGATTTCTCCAAGCAAAGCGGAAAAACACTTTGTTGTCTATCTTCCAAACTAGCAGAACTAGCATTCATTTAACCTTTCAGAAGCCGTTCAAAATTAAAGCTTTCCAGCTTCAATTCAAAAGTATTAAGTCGTTCTACTCACGGTTCTGTGATAATGTCTTCAATCTTCAGATAAGTCGTGTCGATAAACCTCTAGGCCATCTCTGGCCGAGATCTATTGTCTTCAGTTCCTCTTCTGGAACCGGTCTTCTGGCCAAAACCTCTACCGAGATCCTGGCCAAGTCTTCTGTCCCTTGGGACGCGGCTCTCACCTCCTGTTAGAGGTACTCCTTCGACTATATGTAGGGGAAGATTTTTATATCGTTCAAGAGATTATTCCCTCTAGACACATAAGAGACTACATGGCTTTAGGAGAATGTTGTAATATGCATGTGAGCTCTCCGTGAGACTTTCAGAGCTTCTCAACAGATAAATCTTCATGACACAGTCTTTTGATTAATAGTTTCTTTATTGTTGTAGAAAAACAATAAGATAGTCATCCGACCTTCTTCTCTGACTCGTACACTATAATCTTCGTCAAACTCCAGCATATCGCTTTTAAACATTAGAAAACTCCTCATGTCTCAGCAAAACTCTACATGATCGAAGGGTGTTCTTTTTGCCATGTAGCTCTAAAACTAAACTAAAACTAAGCTTCTGCCCAAGAAACCCAGCAGTAAACACGCCCCTGACTACGTAATAAATCCCACCCACATAATTACGGTCAGTCTAAAATTTAAACACAAATGCCATAATTAATGATGCACAAAATAAGCCAAATGGCCACTACAATGATCATGGGTGATCATCCAAAATCAGTACCCCGTTCCTTCTTTTTCCCCATATTTCTTGATTCCGTTAGCCCTCAGAGCTGAATCTAACCCTCTTGAAAACATCCAGTGAATTGGCCTCCACTGGCAGAGAATTCCACAGATTCACAACTCTCTGGGTGAAAACGTTTTTCCTCTTCTCAGTCCTAAAGAGCCTACCTCTTATTCTTAAACTGTGATCCCTGGTTCTGGACTTCCCCCAACATCTGAAACATCGTAATAAACGTTCCCCCCCCTCCCCCCCCACTCCATGGTAAACTGAATTCAACGATAGGTGGATATACAGAGTGAAACTACATTATAAACTCAAAGGAGATGACTCACATCTCACAACCACTTGACCCTGAAGCTCTGTGGGTCTGCCAAAGTGCTGGAGAGGATTAGTTTTGCAGTGAATTACTAAGCTTGTTCTTAGTCTAATTATCCATGTACTCTGCATGTTCCTTTTGAGTAGATAATTTCTCTTAAAATATAGTTGTGATTTTGCAGCATTGAAACAACCTGTAATTACATGTTAACGGAGTAATTTGCTGCTGCTGTTCATTTGTATGTGAGCACTGGTCTATGCAATGAGCTCCTTTCCTGAAAACCCCGTATCAGCGAAATGCTGTTTGCAGTTATAAAGAGGTAAGGTGGCAGGGTTTGCAATTACACACTGATAATTACATGGCTAAGGCTTTAATTTGAATTATAACAAAATCTGATTCCTTTGTGCATACAAAACTGATCATTTACAATTCATACTGGTTGAATCCAAAGCCCATTTTGTTGTCTGAATGCATTTTGAATGACAGACATTCATAATCTTGGCCCATGATGATCGGAAGTTTGGAATTAATTGCACGGGCTTTACAAGGGGCCTTAATTTCTAATATTTTTTCTTATTTTCCTCCTCCTTTCAGGTAAATTTATTCCCTCATTTAAGCACTTAAGTCTCCTCCTGTGGAAGAATGATCTGTCCCTAGCTAATTTTCCAGAGGTTTGTACAGAGTTTGTACGTTCTCCTCGTGACCATGTGGGATTTCGCCGAGATCTTCGGTTTCCTACCGCACTACAAAGACGCACAGGTTTGTAGGTTAATTGGCTTAGTAAATGTAAAAATTGTCCCTAGTGTGTGTAGGATAGTGTTAATATGTGGGGATCTCTGGTCGGCATGGACCTGGTGGGCCGAAGGGCCTGTTTCCGCGCTGTATCTCTAAACTAAACTAAAGTAAAGGTGGTTCAGATAGGCACTTTATAGAGATTTAGCTCATTCTTGGGGCATTCTCTGTAAAGTACATAATCTTATGCTGATTTTTTGCCATCCTCACCGGCTTCTTTCTGCACAGGATAGTTCACCGTTGAAATCTTGTTCCATTCTATTTAGCTCCCAGCAGCTTGGATGCTGACATTACCTGAGAAACAGCGATGACAATCTCCACTGACAACAAGCAGAGGATGTGCCCGGAGATTTGCCGCAGTGTTTCTCCTAGAAACCGATCTAAAAAATTTGGGCGACACAGTGGTACAGCGGTAGAGTTGCTGCCTTACAGCGCCAGAGACCCGGGTCCAATCCTGACTCCGGATGCTGTCTGTACGGGTTTTCTCCAGGTGGTCTGGTTTCTTCCCATACTCCAAAGACGTACAAGTTTGTAAGTTAATTGGCTTTGTAAAGATTGTAAATTGTCCCTCGTGTGTAGGATAGGGCTGGTGTATGGTGATTGCTGGCTGGCATGGTTGCGGTAGGCCGAAGGGCCTGTTTCCACGCTGTATCTCTAAATTAAACTAAAATTATGAGGAAGTCTGTAGTGTTTAGTTTAGTTTAGAGAAACAGCGTGGAAATAGGCCCTTCGGCCCACCGAGTCCGCGCCGATCAGCGATCCCCGCACATTAACACTATCCTACACCCACTAGGGATAATTATTACATTTACCAAGCCAATTAACCTACAAACCTGTACCTCTTTGTAGTGTGGGAGGAAACCGAAGATCTCGGAGAAAACCCACGCAGATCACGGGGAGAAAGTACAAACTTTGTACAGACCGCACCCGTAGTCAGGATCGAACAAGAGTCTCTGTCGCTGCATTTGCTGTGAAAGCCCTGTCCCACGGTACGAGTTCATTACAAGAGCTCTACCGAGTTTGCCCTGATTCAAACGGAGATTTACGGTAATGGCCACTCGTCGGTGCTTGGGGCTCTCCTGGACATTTTTCAACGTGTTGAAAAATCTTCACGAGTCTTCCCGAGCTTACCTGCCGTTAGCGAGTCTTCCCGAGTACCTGCTGTTAGCGTTACGAGCCGCTAAGAGACGTCCCCGAGCTCCGACGTACCCGTTACGTTCATTCTACGTGTTTACCACGAGTTTGATTTTTTTTAAACTCGGGAGAGCTCTTGGAATGAACTGGTACTGTGGGACAGGGCTTTAAGGCAACAACTCTACCGCTGTGGCACCCTGACCGGCAAATGTCAAATGTTGTCAAAGTATCGTGCCAATTAACATAACATGACTTAAAAACATAAAGAAAAATGTCAGAAACACAGCAGGTGAGATAGTTGTCTAAAGAAATGGAATTAATGTTTCAGTTTGAAATCCTTTTATCTTTGAAAGATCTTTAAATCTGTGATATGATCTGTTTTTTTCTGTCGAGATATTTTCAGGTTTAAAACAAATGCAGTTTTTGATTTTTCACATCAGATGGATGTCCGTTTGCCCAGATTGTCATCTTTTGCAGATTGATGGATATTTTTTCTCCAAATCAAAATGCAATAGGTTCCAAATCTTCAGAACAAAATATGTAGATGTAATCTTCAGGAGTTCCTAAGGTTGTCAAATATACTATAGTAAACCATATTTATTTTTCTGTATTGTAAGTCCTACCCCAGAAGAGTCCCCAGTGAGTGCATTAAAGCTCACTTGATAATGGAGCAGACCAAGGTTGTTAAATAAAATATATTTCGCCTAGTTTAGAGATACAGGCCCTTCGGCCATTGAGTCTGCGCCGTCCAGTGATCACCTCTACACTAATTCTATCCTACATACTAGGGACAATTTACATAAAGCAAGTATTGCACAAGCCTGCACCTCTTTGGAATGTAGGAGGAAATCGGAGCAAATCAGAGAACGTTCAGACTCCGTACAGACAGCACCTATAGTCAGGATCAAACCTAGGTCTCCGGCGCTGTGAGGCAGCAACTTTACCATTGCACCACTGTACTGCCCCTAAAATTGTAAATTGAATGTAAAGAGACTGGGATCAAAAGGAAAATACAGAGGATGTTGGAGAACTAAAAGTAAAATGGAAAATGCTTGCAATATTCAGCAGGTTGGGTGGCCTATTTGGAGAGAAAAACAGGGTTAATGTTTCAAGCCAATGGGCTTTCATGAGAAAAGGTTTGTGATATTAAATGTACACAAAAAAGCTGGAGAAACTCAGCGGGTGCAGCAGCATCGATGGAGCGAAGGAGATAGGCAACGTTTCGGGCCGAAACCCTTCTTCAGACATTAAATGTTAAGCAGGCAGAAGGATTATGATTTCAAGAAGACTCCAACAGGCAGGTGGAATGGGCAGACACATGCCGGTTGAACTTTAACACTGTGAAGTGAAATTATAACACATTTTTATAAGAAGAGTGGGAAAATCATTTAAATTCATTAAAAAAAAATGACAGGAACACGAATGCTTGGGTGCATAGGTGTAAAAATATTTAAAGGTGGAGTGATCAGAAAAACACCATTCTGAATCTTTTTAATTATGGGAGAAATAGAAATAATGTCGCAACTCCAGAAACCCTCAGTAAAAAAACAGTATTATCTCCATGCTGTACCTTTCAACCTTCTTTGCTCGAAGGAGAATCCACCCATCGACTGGCAATATTCGCATATGATGGATGTTTCCCATCTACATGGACATTCCACCCTGCTTTTCCTGCACAATCTCTGACGCCTTCATGCGGTAGTAGATACTTCATGAGGTGTGTGTAGATACCGCATGAAGGCGTCAGAGATTGTGCAGGAAAAGCAGGGTGGAATGTCCATGTAGATGGGAAACATCCATCATATGCGAATATTGCCAGTCGATGGATGGATTCTCCTTCGAACAAAGAAGGTTGAAAGGTACAGCATGGAGACAAGGCCATTCAGCCCATCGAGTCATGCCGACCATTGATCACCCGTTCACACTAGTTCTGTGTTATCCTACTTTTGCATCCACTCCCTGCACACTAGGGGCAGCTTACAGAAGCCAATTAATTTACAAACCTGCACGTCTTTGTGATTTATTCTTAATGGTTTACTGTATGTCGTGTTGTTACTTGCGAGCGGAGCACCAAGGCAAATTCCTTGTATGTGAACATACTTGGCCAATAAACTTGTTCATTCATTCATTCAAATGGTAGGAAAATGGAGCACCTGAAGGCAATTCACGTGATTACTGGGAGACGGCACAAACTCCATGCAGCACTCGAGGTGAGTATTGGACTTGGGTCTCTGCTGCTGGGAGGCAGCAGCTCTACCAGTTGCACCATTGTGCCGCCCACTGTTATTTGATGCTACTATTCAGCGTCATCAAGAGTTTGGACGAAATGAATGATGGGAGACTGTTTCCATTGGCTACAGTCACGAACACAGATAGAAGAAGCTACCTACATAAGAACCAAGGGGTGGCAGGAAGAAAAAATTCCCACAGTGAATAGTCTTGATTTGCGACCCACTTCCTGAAATCATACTCAAATATGAGTTTCAAAAGGATATCTGAGAGAAAAGATTGTAGGACGCTTATTATAATGTAAATGCCAGCGCCCCTTGAGGCCAAGTGTAGAAGCTGGCGAGTGTGCCAGTGCGTTGTGACTGAGGTCAAGTGACCTTCCAGAAGCTTCTGTTAGTTGTTGGAAATAAATGCTTCTTAAAAGATGGCGTTGGTGTCGGATGTGTATTCATTGTGCTAGCCACAACAGGGTCATACAGAAGACATAACACTTATAGGTCTGTAGGATTTTAGGGCAGCACAGTGGTACAGCGGTAGAGTTGCTGCCTTACAGTGCCAGAGAACCGGGTTTGATCCTGACTACAGGTGCTGTCTGTATGGAGTTTGTATGTTCTCCCTGTGACCAGGTGGGTTTTCCCTGGGAGCTCTTGTTTCCTCCCACACTCCAAAGACGTACATGTTTGTAGGTTAATTGGCTTCAGTAAAGTTGTAAATTGTCCCAAGTGTGTGTAGGATAGTGTTAGTTTATGGGGTGATCAGTGGGCCGAAGGGCCTGTTTCCACGCTGTATCTCTAAAGACTCCAGGAAAAGAAATGTGGACTGGATTCCTCACACAGAAAGCCACCAGAACTGATGTGTTGGATAGTTTCCTTTCACACTGTAGCAATGATATAATTCTGAAGCCATTGTCCCACAATGAAAAGCTGAAGTGTTGGTAAAGCAATCATTTTCAGGCTATGCGGTCTTTTTAATTTTCTGGTTACAAGCACCCATTTAATTGTGTGCCTTCTACCTGCTGCTTTGCTTCATTTTCATTCCAAATGCATAATACAAATTGGTTGTGTTTTAGTTTTTAAACATATTAATTAAAGTAAAATCAATTGTGACAGAAAAGGACAGTGCGTTAACATTTATGTGATAGACAAATGAAGGGCTGTCAGCAATTCCTTTAATTCTTTAGAAAAAGCCCATCAAACAAGTGACAAAATGCGGGCTTGAAACATGCATTATTAAACCATTCTGACTGCTGTAAAGAGATTATATCTCTTGTCACACTGGCACTTGGTGAGCGACTGAGCAGTTGTCAACTTCCCATCTATGTTAGAACAACAAGATAAAGTAGGGCAAAAAAAACCTTTGTAAAGCACAAGCCGTTTGCCAGTGTTATTGTTTTGTAGTTACACTGCATCGAAACCGGCCCTTCAGCCCAACTGGCCCACGCCGACCACCATGCCCCATGTCCAAAGAAGGGTCTCGACCCAAAACATCACCCATTCGTTCCATCCAGAGATGTTGCCTGTCCCGCTGAGTCACTGCAGAATCTTGTGTCAATCTTCGGTGTAAACATAGCCTCTGCAGTTCCTTCCTACACATGCCCCATATACACTAATCTCACTTGCCCGCATTTGACCCATATCCCTCTAACCCTATCCTGTCCGTGTGCTTATCCAGATTTTCACCACCATTTTCTGTAGTTTATGTGCTGTGTGTATCGTGTACATGTGCATATGGACCTCAAGCCAAGTGGGAGAATGGTTTGCCAAACATTTTCGCACTGCATTGTTCGTTTGCTGGGATTTGTTAATCCTAGATGTGCATATTACTTTGACTACTTGTTTAGTTTAGAGATACAGCACGGAAACAGGCCCTTTGACCCACTGAGTCCATGCCGACCAGCGATTCCCACACACTAGCACTATCCTACACACTAGGCCCAATTTCCAATTTTACCAAGGTCAATTAATAATTGTAAAAATAATAATAACTAGAAATCTGAGGCCCACAGCCTGAAGAAGAAACAAGATATACGAGGGTCTGTAGGCAGTATCGACAGAGAGCTGGAATGCAATTTTGAGGATGTTTTATAATATCTCTAAGGAAGGAAAGATAGAGCAGCCATAATTGTATAGTGTAGTGGACTAGATGGACCGAATGGCCTAATTCTGCTCCTATCACTTATGACTGTTTCTTTGATTGTACAACGGGCATTCATTTGGACTATCATGTTTACCTAATATTATAGTTGCCCCAATTAATTAATTGTATGATTGATTATTATATATTTAACTGATGTATTGTTGCATTAATGGGGCCGTTAAGTTGTAGCAAGTAAGAATTCCATTGTTCCATGTTCCGGTACACATGACAACGAAGCATCTTGGCTCTTAGCTCTTGAAAATAATCATTGGCATTTGTCTATTTACGTGGCATCCCTTCTTCTTGTGGCTTTAGTTTCTCACTGCTGTTAGGATTTTCAGCATCTTCCTTTTGAAAGTGAGACTGAGTCTCGGTAATCTTACTTGACATTTCTTGTGCCTCTTGACAAATGACCTTTCATTGAGTTTAATGATCCCTCCACTCACAGACCGCCCTATTTTTCAGTTCCGTCAATGATGAGTTGATTCTGTGTTGGACCTTTGCCAGGTTTCTGCTAGTGTAGAATCTGCCGTCCAGCATTTTAAACCCTCTTTAGATTAAGTTCAGTTGAGTTTAATTTATTGTCATGTGTACCGAGGTACAGTGAAAAGCTTTTTTATTGCGTGCTAACCAGCCAGCGGAAAGACAATACATGATTACAATTGAAGAAGGGTTTCGACCCAAAACGTTGCCTATTTCCTTCGCTCCATAGATGCTGCCTCACCCGCTGAGTTTCTCCAGCATTTTTGCCTACCTTCGATATTCCAGCATCTGCAGTTCCTTCTTAAACATTACAATTGATCCATTTGATTTAATGAAATTCTCTCTCTTGCAGGTGCTCAACTCAGCAAGTATCTGTGAGCTGGGAGAGACACAAAGTGCTGGAATAACTCAATTTGGCCGACAGCATCTCTGGAGAACAGGTAATGTTTCAGTTCAGGACATTTCTTCAGATTAACTGAGAGTCATGGAGGGTGACACTAGGAGTAAGTGAAGGTAGAGAATAATGGGAGAGGGGAGAAAAGGGTGCGACTCATCCTGGACAAAGTCTGGCAGCAAATAGGTTGATTCGGTGAGAGGATTATCCAAGCATCTGCTTATCAAAAACGAGGGGGGCAGAACAAAGGGGGACTTTGTAACTTTGTAAGTGCCCTTGATGTGGTGATTATTTGCATAACTTGCAAGCAAAGAATTTTCCTGTGACTTGTCACATGTGAAAATAAAGTATTCATTCATTCATTCATTCATTCATTCATTCATTCATTCATTCATTCATTCATCCATTCAGTCATTCTTCACGTGTAGCCCCTGAAAAAAAAAGGGGAAGGAGACAAGGCAGGAAACTAGAGGCCGATTAGTACGACAATTATTGTGTAGGAAGGAACTGTAGATGCTGCTTTATAATGAAGATAGACACAAAATGCTGGGGTAACTCAACAGGTCAGGCAGAATCTGTGGAGAAAAAGGATGGGTGACGTTTCAGGTCAGGATCCTTCTTCAGACTGAAGGTTAGAGATGGTGGGGGGTGGGGGGTGGGGGGGGGGAGGGGAGGAGTGGAGGAGTGGAGGGGGGGGGGGGGACCAGAGGTAGGAACATTTGCCAGAATAAATCAGGGTCGGCAACAGATGAACCAAGGAAAGGTGGAGTTATTTTGTTCTGGCTTTATCCTACCTCCAGTCCTCCCCCCTCCCCGACTACCTTCAGTCTTAAGAAAGGTTTAGACCCTAAATGGCTTGGGAGTGCTGGTACAGGATCCCCAAAAAAGTTAATTTGCAAGTGGAATCGGTAACGAGGAAGGCAAATGCCATATTCATTTATTTCGAGAGGACTAGAACATAAAAACAGGGATGTAATGCTGAGGCTTTATAAGGCACTTGTCAGACCATATTTGTAGTATTGTGAGCAGTTTTTGCCCCCATATCTGAGGAAGGATGAGCTGGCATTGGAGAGAGTCCAGAGGAGGTTTACGAGAATGATCCCAGGAATTATTGGTTTAAGATGAGTGTTTGACGACACTGGGCCTGTTATCATTGGATTTGAGAAGGATGAGGGGACACCTCATTGAAATTTACCAGATAGTGAAAGGCTTGGTAGAGCGGATGTAGAAAGTATATTTCCACTAATTGGAGAGTCTAGGACCAGAGGTCCTAGCACGTACCTTTAGAAAGGAGATGAGGAGGAATTTCTTTAGCCAGAGGGTGGTGAATCTGTGGAATTCATTGCCGCAGAAGGCTGTGGAGGCCTAATCATTGGGTATTTTTAAAGCAGCGATTGACAGATTCTTGATTGGGTGTCAGGGGTTATGGGAAGAAGGCAGGAGAATGAGGTTGTGAAGGAAAGATAGATCATGCATGATTGAATGGTGGAGTAGATTTGATGGGCCGAACTCTGCTCCTATGACATGAGAGGGTGGGCCTATCAAGGGAGAATACGCTGTTTGTCCCTGTATTCCTTGGAGTTTAGAAAGGTAACCTTATTCAAAAGTATGATTTCCTATGGGGTTTGACAAGTAGAGGTTCTGTTTTCACTTATGGGAGAGTCTCAATAAAAGGGACAAAAATGCAAGACAAGTGACAAGTCATTTAAATATAGGGTATGTAGAGAAGGCTTTAAGTGTGTTGAGTTAAGTTTAGTTTAATGTCACGTTGCTAACCAGTCAGCGGAAAGACAATACATGATTACAATTGAGCCATCCACAGTGTACAGATACATGAGAAAGTGAATAACATGAGTAGTGTTGAGTGCACGATAAAGTCCAGTAAAGTCTGATCAAGGATAGTCCAGGGATCTCCAATGAGGTAGATAGTAGTTCAGGACAGCTCTTTAGTTGTTGGTAGGATGGTTCAGTTGCCTGATAACAGCTGGGAAGAAATTGTCCCTGAATCTGGAGGTGTGTATTTTCACACTTGCCTTATGGGAGAGGGGAGAAAAGGGAATGACCGGGGTGCGACTCATCCTGGATTACGCTGGTGGCCTTGCCGAGGCAGTGTGAGGTGTAAATGGAAGGGAGATAGACACAAATGCTGGAGTAACTCAGCAGGTCAGGCAGCTTCTTTGGTGAAAGGGAACAGGTAACATTTCGGGTCGAGACCCTTCTTCAGAGTGCCAGGCAATATTCCAAATGCGGATTGACCAGCACCTTATAGAGCCTCAGCATGACATCCTGTTTTTGTATTCTAGCCCTCTTGAATTGAATGCTAGTATTGCATTTGCTTTTTTTAATTACTGATTCGACTTGCAAATTCACCAGCAAAACCACCCATGAAAGATCCTTCTGTCTCCCACACCTAGCTTTTGTATCACCCTCCAAGCACGAATTCCAATGCAGTCAATTAGCTGCAGACTGCAGAAGGGTCTCGATCCGAAACGTCACCCATTCCTTCTCTCCAGAGATGCTGCCTGTCCCGCTGAGTTACTCCAGCTTTTTGTGTCTATCTGCAGTCAATTAGCACTCAATTATAAACCCATTTGCAATGTGGTCCCATGCCTATAAAAAAATTGGGTTGGTGTCTCAAGCTTATTTTATTTGCTACCTTCCAGCGAGCAGAGATAGAACATTTTCATCCTATAGACCCTGTTTTGAATGTCAGTGAGATAAATGTTCACATTGATTATTTTCATATCTTTACATTTTTCATGCTTCCAATTTTACGAAAGTAAAACCATTACATCTTTATTAAGAAGCCGCTTTTGCAGTCCAGTCTTATAACATAATACAGGTTTAGACACATTACCTCAGAGATACAGTGTGGAAACGTACAAACTCCGTACAGACAGCACCCGTAGTCAGGATTGAGCCCAGGTCTCTGGCGCTGTAAGGCAGCAACTCTACCGCTGCGCCACCGTGCCGCCCCTTGTGACAACAGTCTGCCAACCTGAAGAGGTGGAGGACATAGAAATTCTCAGAACATTTAGAAATTGAGAGTTTTTGGGGCACATGAGGATGAGGGGTGATCTTATAGAGGTGTATAAAATCATGAGAGGAATAGATCAGGTAGATTCACAGAGTCTCTTGCCCAGCGTAGGGGAATTGAGGACCAGAGGACATAGGTTTAAGGTGAAGGGGAACAGATTTAATAGGAATCTGAGGGGCAACTTTTTCACACAAAGGGTGGTGGGTGAATGGAACAAGCTGCCAGAGGAGGTAGTTGAGGCTGGGACTATCCCAATGTTTAAGAAACAGTTAAACAGGAACATTGATAGGGTAGGTTTGGAGGGATATGGACCAAATATGGGCCGGTTTGACAAGTATAGCTGGGACATGTTGGCCGGTGTGGGCAAGTTGGGCCGAAGGGCCTGTTTCCACACTTTATCACTCTATGACTCTATGACTCTGTGCCTCTGTGACTCTGTCACTAAGTATCTATATAAACACGTGAGCCACCAAAGCATAGGCGGCTATGGGATGTGTCCTGAACTACTATCTACCTCATTGGTGAGCCCCGGACTATCCTTGAATGGACTTTACTGGCTTTGCCTCGCATTAGACATTATTCCCTTATCACGTGAGGGGATGAGAGGGGATCTTATAGAAACATATAAAATTATAAAAGGACTGGACAAGCTAGATGCAGGAATTTTTTCCCCAATGTTAGGGGAGTCCAGAACCAGGGGCCACAGTCTAAGAATAAAGGGGAGGCGATTTAAAACAGTGATGAGAAAAAACTTCATCACCCTGAGTTGTGAATTTGTGGAATTCTCTGCCACAGAGGGCAGTGGAGGCCGATTCACTGGTGGAATTTAAAAGAGAGTCA
The DNA here is from genome assembly GCF_010909765.2 of Amblyraja radiata. NCBI lineage: Eukaryota > Metazoa > Chordata > Chondrichthyes > Rajiformes > Rajidae > Amblyraja > Amblyraja radiata. The sequence continues at coordinate 100,874,058 of NC_045958.1, read as the reverse complement.
GATAGAGTTCTAGGGGCTAGCGGAATCAAGGGATAATGGGAGAAGGCAGGCACGGGTTACTGATTGTGGATGATCAGCCATGATCATAATGAATGGCGGTGCTGGCTCGAAGGGCCAAATGGCCTCCTCCTGCACCTATTTTCTATGTTCCCATGTTTCTATGTATCTATATGCTGTAAATGGCTCGATTGTAATCATGTATTGCCTTTCCGCTGGCTGGTTAGCACGCAAAAAATGCTTTTCACTGTAGCTCGGTACACGTGACAATAATCTAAACTGAAGCGTGGGTGTTTTGGACTGAAGGGCATAATTCAATGCTGTGTGGCACTATAACACTGGGAATTGACTATGAGGGGAGATTGAACAGGATTGATATGCTCTTGCATAGAATAACATGATAGTACTGTCATTGTAATATATAGCCTGCACTGGGAGACTGGTAGGTGGGATGTCTTTTTCTCTGACTTGAAATCCACGGTGGGGTGGTTAGAGGGTGGGGAGGGGGGAGAGGTGAACTTTCAGGAAGACGAGCTGGAAATGGGAAGAGTAATGCTGAGGCTCTATAAGGCGCTGGTCAGGCTGCATTTGGAGTACTGTGAGCAAATTTGGGCCCCATATCTGAGGCAGGATGTGCAGACTCTGGCGAGGGTCCAGAGGAGGTTTACAAGAATGATCCCAGGAATGAGTGGGTCAGCGTATGATGAGTGTTTGACGGCACTGGGCCTGTACTCGCTGGAGTTTAGAAGGTTGAGGGGGGACCTCATTGTAACTTACAGAATAATGAAAGGGGTAGATGGAGTGGATGTGGAAAGGATGTTTCCACTGGTGGGAGATTCTTGGACCAGAAGTCATAGCCTCAGAATTAAAGGCGCTCATTTAGAAGGGAGGTGAGGAGGAACTTCTTTAGTCAGAGGGTAGTTAATCTGTGAAACTCATTGCCACAGAGGGCTGTGGAGGCCAAGTCAGTGGATATTTTGAAGACAGAGATAGGCAAATTCTTGATTAGAACGGGTGTCAAGGATTATGGGGAGAAGGCAGGAAAATGGGATTAGGAAGCAGAGATCAGCCATGATTGAATGACGGAGTGGACTCAATGGGCTGAATGGCCTAATTCTATCCTATAACTTGTGAACTTGTGATTTGTATACTCAAATAGTTGGAGTTCTTTGAAATGATGAGCTTCAGACAAGGAGATATTTTGAGGATAAGGAAGCAGTGGGATATTCAATTCAAGAGATTCAAGATTCAAGAGAGTTTCATTGTCATGTGTCCCAGATAGGACAATGAAATTCTTGCTTTGCTTCAGCACAACAGAATATAGTAGGCATGAACACAGAACAGATCAGTGTGTCCATATACCATTATATAAATATGTACACACATGAACAAATAAACAGATAACGTGCAACTAAATAGATAATGGTCTATTAATGTTCAGAGTTTTGTTTGAGTTGAGTTTAATAGCCTGATGGCTGTGGGGAAGTAGCTATTCCTGAATCTGGACGTTGCAGTCTTCAGGCTCCTGTACCTTCTACCTGAAGGTAGCGGGGAGATGAGTGTGTGGCCAGGGTGGTGTGGGTCCTTGATGATGATCAAGCGGGAAATTAGACATCTTACTGAGATCTTACTACTTCTCCCCAGTCATCTATGTGGGGTTTTTTTCCGGGAGCTCCGGTTTCCTCACACACTCCAAAGACGTACAGGATTGTAGGTTAATTGGCTTGGTAAAATTGTAAAATTGTCCCTAGTGTGTGGGATAATGATTGTGAGCGAGGATTGCTGGTTGGCGCAGACTCCGTGGGTGAAGGTCCTGTTTTCACACTGTATCTCTGTCTCAAAACTAAAAAGTAGTTCCTCATTTCCGTTCTGAAGAAAGGTCCAGACCGGAAATGTGTCCAATATTTGTTTTCCAGAGATGCTGCCTGGCCCGCTGAATTACACCAGCATTTTGTGTCCATCTTCACCACTCAATTGCAGGCAGTCATCTGTTTCTCTCTTCCTTGAATACTCAGTTGGTGATCTGCAGTCCTATTGTTCTAGCACGTTTGCAATCTTCACTGTGGTGTTTTAAAACCCAATTTCATTTTTTAATAAACCTTCAGAAAAATCATTTCTGGCAATTATTAGTTATGAATCTGGAAAGCTATTTACAAAACATTTTGTTGTAATCTGTGCATAGAGAATGCGGCCCCAGAATGTCATGATGTCAAAAGGTCATAAGTGTTCGGAGCAGAATTGGGCCATTCGGCCCATCAAGTCTACTCGGCCATTTAATCATGACTGATCTATCTCTCCCTCCGATCCCCATTCTCCTGCCTTCTCCCCATAATCTCTAACCTGTACTAATCAAGAATCTATCTATCTCTGCCTTAAAATATCCACTGACTTGGCCTCCACAGCCTTCTGTGGCAAAGAATTCCACAGATTCACCACCCTCTGACTAAAGAAATTCTTCCTCATCCCTTTCCTAAAGGAACGTCCTTTAATTCAAAGGATATGACCTCTGGTCCTGGACTCTCCCACTGGTGGAAACCTCCCCACATCAACTCTAGCCAAGCCTTTCACTATTCGGTGAGTTTCAATGAGGTCCCCCCTCATTCTGCTAAACTCCAGTGAGTACAGGCCCAGTGCCGTCAAACGCTTATCATATGTTAACTCACTAATTCCTGGGAATATCTTTGTAAATAGGGTTGCCAACTTTCTCACTCCCAAATAAGGGTCAAAATACAGGACAAATTCCCGATGGCAATTCGTTGTCCGACTCGGCCGTGGCTGGGTGAATGATGAGTTGGCTCGGGTGCTGGACTGCACACAAAGCCCAGCCGGCGGGCCAGCTGAGGAGTTTTGGCCCCGGCACCCCATCCAACTCATGAACCGATGAGAAGGAGGGGTGGTGGTGTCGGCGGTGCTGCTGCACCCCATGGGCTGCACTATGTTGGGACGGGTGAGACGGGGCCGGACGCGGCGTCCGACCCGACAGTCCCCTCGACCCGAGAAGTAGCAGTCAAATACGGGACAAGGACAGTCCCATCCCTATATACGGGATGTCCCGGCTCATGGCAGTTGGCAACCAGACTTGTAATCCTCCTCTGGACCCTCTCCAGAGCCCGCACATCCTTCCTCAGGATTCTTTCTGACAATGTAATGCTCTCATCATTCCAACGGGTGGCAGTGTTAGAGAGGTTTTCATATTGAACAAAACCGTGAGGCTGCTAATCTGTATACACTGTATTACTTTGCATGGATAACTCAACTAAACTGTCAATGTACATTAAAGCCTCCCTATTATTAAACACAATGCACCTGACAGGTTGATGAAATGCAGAGAGAACCAAATATGTGAAATAAAATAAAGCAAATTGAAGGAAATTCAACGGAAACAAATGAAAGGTTAGATGCTATTATATGTGGGTCAAGTGGAAGTGGGTATTAAAGAAAACTGCAAGAACCCTTCCAAAACAGGTGTGAGAGTGTTTATTCTGCACTAAAGCTGTTGTTCTGGTGGATTTTAGATTAGTTTATAGATACATCGCGGAAACAGGCCTATCGGCCCACCGAGTCCGCACCGACCAGCAATCCCCGCACATTAACACTACCCTACACACACTAGGGAATATTTTACATTTATACCAAGCCAATTAACCTACAAATCTGTACGTCTTTGGAGTGTGAGAGGAAACCGAAGATCTCGGAGAAAACCCACGCCGGTCATGGGGAGAACGTACAAACTCCGTACAGACAGCACCCGTAGTCAGGGTCGAACCCAGTTCTCTGGCGCTGTGAGGCTGTAGCTCTACCGATATGCCACTGTGCCGCCCATAATTGCTTTGATGAGCAGAATTGTGGGACACATTAGAAATGTGCATGAATGAGACCTAATAAAGATAGACACAAAAAGCTGGAGTAACTCAGTGGGTCAGACAGCATGTCTGGAGATAAGGCATAGGTGGCGTTTTGGGTCGAGACCTTTTGTCAGACCAGATCTCGACCCGAAACGTCACCTATTCTTTTTTCTCCAGAGATGCTGTCTGACCCATTGAGTTACTCCAGGTTTTTGTGTCTATCTTTGGTTTAAACCGGCACCTGCAGTTCCTTCCTACTCAAAGAGATCCAATGATGTTTGCTTCCAATGCGCCACAGATATGATATAATAGTGCGCTCTGAGTTCATACAGCATATCACACCAACCCTATTTCTGTTTAATCTTGCTTCCACCCACATTCTCATCAATTCTCCCCAGATTCTATGAGGTTCCGAGAGGCTGGGACATGGTCAGATGGATATGCAGGAATGGAAGGCTGTGGATCACAAGCAGGCAGAATAAACAAATCTTCCCTTGAATTGTCACCAATTGCTGTTTCTGCAGCTCCGCTCTTGGCCTTGAAGCTGGTTTCCCTGGCTCCGAGTCACAGGTTTCAACTTCTACAGACGCGCCATAGAAAGCATTTTATCGAGATGCATCACAGCTTGGTTCGGGAACAGCGCCGTCCAAAACCACATGAAATTGCAGCGAATCGTGGACGCAACCCAGACCATCGCACAAACCAACCTCCCTTCCATTGACTCCATTTATACCTCACGCTGCCTCGGCAAGGCCAGCAGCATAATCAAGGATGAGTCGCACCCTGGCCACTCCCTCTTCTCCCCTCTCCATCAGGCGAAAGGTACAGAAGTGTGAAATCGCACACCTCTAGATTCAGGGACAGTTTCACCCCAGCTGTTATCAGGAAAACGAATCATCCTACCACATCCAGAGAGCAGAGTTGAACTTCTATCTACCCCTTTGATGACCTACGGACTATCCTTGATTGGACTTTGCTGGCTTTACCTTGTTATTCCCTTATCGTGTAAGTGTACACTGTAAATGGCTCGATTATAATCATGTATTGTTTTTCCACTGACTGGTTAGCACGCAACAAAGCTTTTCACTGTACCTCAGTACATGTGACAATAAACTAAACTAAACTAAACAATGCATTAATTTGGCATTAGGTTTGCATGCACATGGTGGGCTGATGGGCCTACTCCTGTATTATTCTGTTTACAACTTTCTCACTCACAAATAAGGGACAAAAGGTCAAAATACGGGACAAATTCCCGACGGCGGTTCGTTGACCGACTTGGCCGTGGCTGAGTGAGTGATGAGTTGGCCTGGGTGCTGGACTGCACACAAAGCCCAGCCGGTGGGCCAGCTGAGGAGTTTTGGCCCGGGCCGCGCGACATCGCTCGCAAAGTCCGGCACCCCATCCAACACTTGAACCGATGATCGGCCATGAGAAGGAGGGGTGGTGGTGGTGTCGGCGTTAAGCGAAGGTCCGAAGGTCGGACAACTGGCCGGCGCTGCCGACCGACAGGGCCACGGGCGAGGCGCTGCTGCTTCACTCCATGGGCTGCACTACTTTTGATGGCTGAAGCGGGTCTGGACACACCAGTCCCCTCGACCCGAGTAGTAGCAGTCACATACGGGACAAGGGCAGTCTCGTATGGGACAAACCAATTTAGCCCAAAATACGGGATGTCCTGGCTAATACGGCTAAAACCCTAGTTCTGTTCGATGTTCTGTGTGGAACGCTGAAGCAGATTTACTGGCCAGATGGCTTTCCCCCTGCCGCTAGTTTTATGTAAACATCTTTTATTTGTGTCTGTATGATAATGATTATAATTTCCGCTGAGGTAATTTATTTGTTTATGCTCAGATGGTAAATTATGTGGTAAATTACAATCATCGATTTGTGTGCCGGAATTGTATCTTCGATTTATTTTGCATAAGTTAGAGAATTATCTAAAAAAATAAGGACCCTGTATCTGACAGTATAATAATGCAGGGCTTAATGCATTATTAAGTTTCAAACTTCCTCATAATTTCTACCGAGTAAGAAATCTTCCCGGAATTGTAAATTGTCACCAATTGATCCACAGTTTCTGCACCTCTGCTGTTGGCCATGACGTGACATTTCCCATTCTCCAGGCCACAGGATTTCAAGAACTCAGTGCATTTGTATTATTGAACTATTATTATTTAAACTGGGAGCAGCACAGTGGTGCAACTGATAGAGCTGCTTCCTCACATCACCAGAAACCCAGATTCAGTCCTGACCATGGGTGCTGTCTGTGTGGAGTTTGCACGTCAAATTGTGACCACATGGGTTTCCTCCGGGTGCTCTTGTTTCCTCCCACATCCCAAACACAGGCAGTTTTGCCGGTTAATTGGCCTCTGTAAATCGCCCCTAGCGTGTAGGGAATGGACGAGAAAGTGGAATAACATAGAACTCGTGTGAATGGGTAATCGATGGTCGGTACGGACTCAGGGAACAGAAGTTAGACACACAAAGCTGGAGTAACTCAGCGGGACAGACAGCATCTCCGGAGAAAAGGGAAACAAGAGATATAGACGGTGATGTAGAGAGATGCAGAACAAATGAATGAAGGATATACTAAAAAGTAACGATGAGAAAGGAAACAGGCCATTGTTAGCTGTGTGCTAGGTGAAAACGAGTTACAGACAATGAGACTCAACACGGCGAGTTTGAAGCTGGTACGACTTGGATGTTGGAGGGATGGGGAGAGAGAGGGAAAGCAAGGGGTTACTTGAAGTTAGAGAAATAATTCATGCCACTGGGTTGTAAGCTGCCCAAGTGAACAGAAGTGTCAGTTTACAGACTGTATCTTTCAAACAACCCAGCAATCAATCAACCAATTAATCGATAGACCGATAGATAAATGAATAAACATAGAAAAATAGGTAAATTTAAAAAAATAATAATAGACAAATAAATAAATAAATAGACAGATAAATAGATGAAAATAAACAAACAAATAAATGAATGAATAGATAAACAAATAAATAGATAGACAGATAGATAAATAAATATATAAATAAATAGACATAGAGATAAATAAAAAAATAAAAAGAAGAACAGATGAATAAATAAATAAAAATATAACTATGGCACACTGAGTTCAGCCTGGGAGTTTGGAACATAAGTTAAAAGTAAGTTTTACATTTCTGGTAGACAAAAATGCTGGAGAAACTCAGCGCATGAGGCAGTATCTATGGAGTGAAGGAAATAGGCGACGTTTCGGGTCGAGACCCTTCTTCAGACATTTCTGGAATGTCTTTTTACAATTGCATCAGGCCTTGTTAAGCTTGCACCTGGAGCACTGAGAACAGTTCTATTCTTCTTCACAAGAAAGATGTGCTTGCCTTGAAATCTCCGGGAAGAGTCACCAGACTGGTGCCAGGGATAATGGGCTTGCCACGCGAGCAGAGACCGATATCTGGGACTGTACTCTGCAGGGTTCTGAAGAGGAGACCCCATCAAACCATTAGTTAAAGGGTTTGACAGGCTGGAATCAGGGAAGTTGTTTCACTTGGTTAGAAATACCAGGACCAAAGACCACAGTTCGAGAATAATGGGTTGGCTCTTTACAACTGAGAAATAGTCACATTTCTTCACTCAATTGGCCCGTGAACTTTGGAATTCTCTGTCCCAGAGGGTTGTGGAGATGCAAGACACAAGGAACTGCAGGTGCTGGAATCGTGCATAGGGCACGAGGAGCTGGAGTACCTCAGCGAGTCAGGTAGCATCGCTGGAAGACATGGGTGGGTGACGTTTGGGGTAGGGATGCTTCTTCAAACCTGAGATTCGGAAATTGTGTTCATTCCAAACAGAGACTATTTCTAGACCTTAAGGGAACGAAGGGACGTGGCGATCGTAAAGGAAAATGGTGCTAAGGTAATAGCTCAGCCATGAATGGTGAAGTAGATGGCTTCTCATGTTCTTATCAACCAGAAGGAACAATGAAAACATTGCTGTTTCATATTGGAAGGGAATGAATCATTCCTTGAGGATTTTTTGAATGTAAGTTATCCTTCCTAGTTTTTTTCGATGGAATGTAAAGGGTAGAAAGGTGAGCTTGGTTCCAACTGCTTCACTCTTGGTGGTTTCAAGCTGAATCAACTTATCCCACAAAGAGGAACAGGAGTGTAGGAGAGTCTGCTGTGCAATGTGCTCCAGTGATCACCTCAGGTAGGTCTTGCTTAACCTGAGGAAGGCCTTGCTTAAGATACAGTAGATGATTGCTGATCATGGCCATTTACCCCCAATGAAACCAACTGTGGTTTCATTGCAATTCATCAAGTTGAAGAGTAGCACGGTGGCGCAGAGGTAGAGTTGCTGCCTTACAGCGTGAAAGACGCGGATTCGATCCTGACTCTGGGTGCTGTCTGTACGGAGTTTGTACATTCTTCCAAAGACCACGTGGGTTTTCTCCGGGTGCTCCGCATTCTTCCAAAGACGTAATGGCTTGTAGTATAATTAGTTTTGGTAAAAGAATTGTAGTGTGTAGAATAGCACTGGTGTATTTTGGTGAATGCTGGTGAGAAGGGACTCAGTGGGCTGAAGGGCATGTTTCCGCACTGCATCTCTAAAGTCTAAGATAAAGTATCCTTGACTGTCCGAGCGGTTTAGCAGCGGTTTTGAAATCAGTGACATTGCGAATGGTCAGACGCTGTCAAGGGTTTGGGGCCAGGACTTTGATTCCACCAGAGTCTTTGTAACTCAGCGGGACAGGCAGCATCTCTGGAGATAAGGAATGGGTGACGTTTCGGGTCAAGACGTCTGAAGAAGGGTCACGATCTGAAATGTCACCCATTCCTTCTCTCCAGCGTTGCTGCCTGTCCCGCTGAGTTACTCCAGCATTTTGTGTCTAGCTTCCATTTAAACCAGCATCTGCAGTTCCTTCCCACACACCAGAGTCTTAATCACTTCTGCCAATTGCTTTGCCCTGCAGATAGTTGCAGCATTGCAACTTCAGCCAAAGAATGGGGCCATACTTCGGACAGAGTCTGAAGAAGGGTCTCGACCCGCAGAGTCACCCATTCCTTCTCTCCAGAGATGCAGCCTGGCCCGCTGAGTTACTCCAGCATTTTGTGTCTATCTTCAGATGGAAGAGTCTGAAGAATGGTCTTGACCCGAAACGTCACCGGTCCATGTTCTCCGGAGATGCTGCCAGAACTGCTGAATTACTCCAGCACTTTGGGTCCCTTTGGCCATAATTCAGACATAGGCTGTCTCAATTATGATTTGAGTCTATGTATAGTTTTATCATCTTATTCAGTGTGACACCAGTCTTGCCTAACTTATGTTTAGTGTTGAATTAGACCTTCGGAAAAGTTATACATGCAGGCAGCATTCAACTCCACACAATGTGAATATTCATGTGGTGAAATTTCCAAAAATTTACTGACATTTCTCATAGTAAATAACAGATCCGAATGTGTATGTACCAGACTTTAACACGTCGCTGGAGTTTGGTTATCACACCTGAATTATGCAGGCTTCATTTCCATAGTAAATTAATCTGAGCCCCGGCAGTGTGTGCTTCAGAAGATAAAATATTATTCTTTCTTAGTTTAGTTTAGTTTCTCTCTCCAGAGATGTTGCCTGTCTCGCTGAGTCACTCCAGCATTTTGTGTCTATCTTCACTGCATTTGATTTTGATTACAATTCCACTTTCCCCAGCACCCCCGATTGCCCAATAAGCCAAACATCCATCCATCTTCAGCTTGGATATTCAATAACTCAGCCTCTACATATTGAATTCAACTCAATCATGTACGTAGCTTTGAAAGAAGAACATAGGACATAGCACAGAGGTGGCACATTGACGCAGCTGGTAGAGCTGATGACTCACGGAGCCAGAAACACCCGGGTTCCATCCTGACCTCGGTGTGAACATTCTCCTGGTGACAGCGTGGGTTTCCTCTGGGTGCTCCGGTTTCCTCCCACATCCCAAAGGCGTGCGGATTGGTAGGTTAATTGGCTTCTCTACATTGCCTCTAGTGTGTAGGGAGGGGATGAGGCAACGGAATAACAAAGATCTCATGTAAACGGGTGAGCCATTGCCTTACAGCGCCGGAGACCCTGGTTCGATCTCAATTACGAGTGCTTGTCTGTACTGAGTTTGTACGTTCTCCCCGTGACCTGCGAGGGTTTACTCCGAAATTTTTGGTTTCCTCCCACACTCCAAAGATGTACAGGTTTGTAGGTTAATTGGCTTGGTGTATGTGTAAATTGTCCGTAGTATATGTAGGATAGTGTTAATATGCGGTGGTTGCCAGTCGGTGCAGACTCAGTGGGCCGAAGGGCCTTTTTCTGCACTATATCTCTAAACTAAACTCAACTAAACTAAACTTCTTCAGCACAATCACCAAAGTCTTCATGTTCTTCCTTCTATGTGCCATCCAGAACCGCACACAATGCTTCTACGATGGTCCAATCACAAAGTTTTATGCAGATGTTACATGACTTGCCAATTTTCATACTTGTTGCCCCGACCAATGGAGGCCAGCTTGCCTTATCATTTCTTCGCCATACCATCTGCTTGTTCTGCCATTTCAGGGAGCTGAGGGTTTGCATCGCAAAATCCTTCGTATAGGTTAGTCTATTATTGCCACGTGTACCGAGGCACCAAGCTTTTTGTCGCGTGCTATCCAACCAGCAACTGTACATGATTACAATTCAAGCTGTCCACAGTGTACAGACACGGGGGAAAGGTGTAGAACATTTAGTGCAAGATAAAGTCGGATTAGAGACCACTGAGGTAAATGGGATGTCAGAAGGATGATTCAGTTGCCTGATAACAGCTGGGATCAAAACTATCGCTGAATCTGGAGGTAGGAGTTTTTAAACTTCTGTACCTCTTTCCTGATGGGAGAGGGGAGAAGAGGGAGCGACTGTAATAATCCTCTTGGTGGTCCTACCATTCACTTTCTAATTCCCTCTTGCAAGAAACATCACAAGATGAATCTCTTCACAGTGGTCCTAATTCAATTCGATCTCAAGATTCAAGAGACATTTATTGTCACATTCACCAATTGGTACAGTGAAATTTGGGGTCACCGTACAGCCATAAGAATTTAAAAAAAACGCACGATAGTCTTTAACATAAACATCCCCACCCAGCAGAATTAAAGTTTCCCACTGTGAGGGAAGGCACCAAAGTTCAGTCATCCTCCTCTTTGTTGTTCACCCGTGGTCAGGGCCTCCCGAACCCCCCCCCCCCAGTCACCACTACGGGCGGCCTGATGTTCCAGCCCTCTCGCCGGGATGATGGGACTCCGACGTCGGAACGGAAGAACATTTCTCAGCGGCTTGGACTTCCGAATCGGCCACTTCTTACCGGAATCCGCGGCTCCCGAAGTCCACAGGCCGAGCTAGGCGGAGATTCACTGGCGGCCCTAGGCGAAGGGATCCCAGGAGTCCACGATGTTGAAGTCAGCGCCGCCCGCAGCTGAGCTCCGCAAACCACAGCTCCACGATGTTGAAGCAGCAGTCCCAACACTCCGGAGCTTCAAACGGCGATCCAGGTAAGGCATCGCCCGCTCCGCGGTGAATCCAGTGCTGCGCCGCCGCTGAAGCTCTGGTCCGGTCTCCGGCAGGAAAGGCCGTGTCAATCCAGTTGGTAGACCGTGAGGGGACGGGGGGAGATGTGACTTGGAGAATAGTCGCATCCTTGCCAGGAAGTGACTGAGAAACGGTTTCCCCCTCACCCTGCCCACCTCCCCCACATAAAAATACTACAGAAACCTCCAAAACATACTTTTGAAACAGACTAAAAATAAAAAGAAGATGGAAAAACAGACAGACTGTAGGCAGAGGCTGCCATCATGCGGCGCCCCCTAGTGGCATCTGTTTTTTTCCACGCAAATTGGTGACTAACTATCCTTGCTGTAGCCTTTGACCACATTCCACACTGTCTGCAGCTCCATAAATTTTCATGTCATGTCAATTTCTAACTCCATCAATGAGTGTTTGACGGCACTGGGCCTGTATTCGTTGGAGTTTAGAAGGATGAGGGGTCACCTCATTGAAATTTACAGAATAATGAAAGGTTTGGGTAGAGTGGATGTGGAGAGCATGTTTCCACTAGTGGGAGAGTCTAGGACCAGGGGGCATAGCCTCAGAATTAAAGGATGTTATTTTAGGAAGGAGATGCCAGAGGATGTAGTTGAGGCAGGGACTATCCCATCGTTGAAGAAACAATTGGACAGGTACATGCGTAGGACAGGTTTGGAGGGATATGGACCGAGCGCAGGCAGGTGGGACTAGGGTAACTGTACATTGTTGGCCGGTGTGGGCGAATTGGGCCAAAGGGCCTGTTTCCACACTGTATTACTCTATGACTATGCTGACTGGATAGCACGCAACAAAAAGCCTTTCACTGTACCTTGGTACATGTGACCAAAAACTAAACTGAACTAAACTGAACTGAACTGAACTGAACGTTACCCATCCTTTTTCTCCAGAGATGCTGCCTGACCCACTGAGTTACTCCAGCACTTTGTGTCATCTTCGGTGTAGTCAAGGGCCAAGAGTGTTTTATTGTCAAATGTCACATATAGAACAATAACATTCTTACTTGCAGCAGAGCAACAGAATGTGTAAACATAGTACACTGTGAACAATATCAAGTCAAGTCAAGAGAGTTTATTGTCATGTGTGCTAGATAGGACAATGACATTTTTGCTTGGTGCAGCACAACAGAATATTGTAAGCATAAATACAGAATAGTTCAGTGTGTCTACAAAGCATAGACCATATACAGTATATACACATAAATAAACAGATAAAGTGCAATAGGCTTTTTATAGTTCAAATTTTGTTTGATGGCGAGTTTGATATCTGTGTGGAAGAAGCTGTTCCTGAACCTGGATGTACCAGATTTCAGGCTCCTGTACCTTCTACCTGAAGGCAGCGGAGAGATGAGTATGCGAGAGAAAATAAAGTTCAGTGTGTGTATATATCCACATACTCACAAAGACATATATATATATATACACACACATGCACACATACGTACACACACAAGAATACACACATCTGCAGTTCCTTCCTACACAAATGAATCAATAAGGTCATCTCTCGTTCTTCCAAAATCTGGTGAGTTTGGCAGCAAAGGTTAGTTGTGTGACCGCCTCTTCATTCCTGGGAATCAATCTATGAACATTCTCTGAACTGTCTCAAGTGCTTGTACATAGCTTCTCAATTTAGGGGATGGTAATTGTTCCCCAGTACTGCAGGCTTAGTTTCAGCACAATACTGCTCAATTGGAGCAAGACTTTCCTACTTTGAGAGGCCAAGATAAAAATGTAGCTCTGACAGTGAATATTTTCTTTATTTCATTCCTATCTTTTATAGTTTGCATTATTAAAATGTGGAAATGCCTAAACTTGCCTCAAAGTGAGCAAGAATGACTACTGAAATATTCTTCATTTGCATTAGTTTAGTTTTAGTTTATAGATACAGCGTGGTGACAGGCCCTTCGACCCACCGGGTCTGCACCGACCAGTGATCCCCACACACTGACGCTATCCTACACACACTAGGGACAATTTACAATTACAATTATATAATTATACAATTTGCTATAAAGTCCGTGGATAGATTTACATCTCCGAATAAAGATTTGAAAATTTCTCTTTTAAGGGTCTTTTTCTCCTATTTCTACTTTCCACTTTTTCTTTTCTTATATACACACTTCACATTTTCTATTTTCTACTATCTATTTTTCCTCTTTTTCTCTTCGCCAATTTTTTTTTTTCCCTTCTTCTTGTCTTTCTTATTTCCTTTTCAAAGATATAAAACTAGAGGTTGTACTTAGAATGTATAATTACATTATGGCATAGTTGGCACCTAAAATGAGGTCCCACTGTATTGTTTTGTATTGTACTAACTTCTAATAAAATAAACAAAAAAAAACAAAAACAAAAAAAGTCCATTAATCGGCAAACCTGTACGTTTTTGGAGTGTGGGAGGAAACCGGAGCTCCCGGAGAAAATCCAGTCAGGTCATGGGGAGAACGTACAGACAACTCTTGTGGTCAGTGTCGAACCCGGGTCACTGGCGCTGTGAGGCAGCAACTCTACCGCTGCGCCACTGTGCCACATAATCCTGATTGCTTTCCAAATCTTGGATAAGAGGCTACGCCTAGTTAGGTTCGGTCCCTGGTTAGATCTCTGCTGGTACATCAGCGCGGCTGCTGAAAACGAGTTTGTGCCTTGCCTCAGCAAGATGCCGAATCAGCAGCTGACGCCCGCTATGTAATGAGCTCTGCTTCCAATGCACACACACAAAGACATCAAGCCTGGGTGGGTTTAATCTCCACTATGGCCCTTCCTCTAATCCTCCAGTGCAATGTCCCAAAGCAACTTTTGCGACCTCTGTCCATCTGAATGTTTCAAACAGTTACCAGGCCCACTCTTGCAATCTGCGTCTTCTAAAAGTGTACGACTCATCTGCGGACAAGTAGAAACGTGCAGAAGCAATGTAACAAAGGCAGTCCCGTTCCCTCTCCCCAGACTCTGTCAGAAGAAGGGTCTTGACCCGAAACATCACTTTCCTTTTCTCAAGAGATGCCAGAGAGGCTGACTGACCCCCTGAGTAACACCAGCTTTTTGTGTCTATCTTCATTGGGAATGAATACATTTAGGAGAAGCCCATGTGTTTAAAAAAGAACTGCAGATGCTGGAAAATTCGAAGGTAGACAAAATTGCTGGAGAAACTCAGCGGGTGAGGCAGCATCTATGGAGCGAAGGAATAGGTGACGTTTCGGGTCGAGACCCTTCCTCAGGTGAAGCCTAGGAGAAGCCCTTGATCGCTGTACTGGAAGGTGGGGAGGGGAGGTAGAAAAAGAATGGCAAGGATTATAAAAACACTTCCCACTGCTAAGATGCTGAAAATGCAGTAATCGACTCGAAACATTCTTCAGGAGTGAACAACAGAAATAGGCACCAGCTGATCACAGCTATCTCACAGATGAAATACGTCAGTCTATTTTTATAGACACAAACATGTAGGTTCAAGTCAGCTAATTCCATCAGGTACCACATTATATTACCCCACTGATCTTTTTTCACACTAATTATGCTCGTGAAATATTTCATTAACAAAGGTTCACACAGACACCATCATTCAAGTACTGTAGATAGACACAAAAAGCTGGAGTAACTCAGCGGGACAGGCAGCATCTCTGGAGAGAAGGAATGGGTGACGTTTGGGGTCGAGACCCTTCTTCTGACGTCAACCATTCCTTCTCTCTAGAGATGCTGCCTGTCCCCCTCAGTTACTCCAGCTTTTTGTGTCTATCCTCGGTTGAAACCAGCATCTGCAGTTCCTACTTACACACACCATCATTCAAGTGACAGAGTGACATGTACTTGACCCATTGAATCATTGTTTCACCATGGGCGGCATGGTGGCAGGGCAGTAGAGCTACTACTTAACAGTGCCAGTGACCCGGGTTCGATCCTGACTACGGGTGCTGCCTGTACGGAGTTTGTACGTTCTTCCTGTGACCTGCGTGAGATTTCTCCGAGATCTTCGGTTTTATCCCATACTCCCATACTTTATCCCATCCCATATCCCATACGTGCAGGTTTGTAGGTTAATTAGGTTAGTATAAATGTAAAATTGTCCCTAGTGTGTGTTGGGTCGATATACATGGCTGTTAATTTAGCAACTGCAAGATTCTAGAAATATCACTGAAGTGGTTGTCTTGAAATAAGATGGGAGAGCAATGTTCAACTAAGTACAACACAAATGAAAATGTACTAACCACATGAATGAAACACGATCAACCAATTCCTTATTTTTAGACTTTAGAGATACACTGCAGAAGCGGGGCCTTCGACCCACCGAGTCCTGGCTGAACAGCGATTCCTGTCCACTAGTTCTATACTACACTTGAGGGAAAATTTATAATTTTACCAAGCCAATTAACCTACAAACCAACCAGCGATCACCCCGTACCACTAGCACTACGCACCTACACACCTACACACAATTTACCACTTTTTTTTAACTGACGCCAATTAACCTATAAACCTGGTGGAGAAACTCAGCGGGTGAGGCAGCATCTATGGAGCGAAGGAATAGGTGACGTTTCGGTCCGAAACCCTGCTTGCCTATTTCCTTCACTCCATAGATGCTGCCTCACCCGCTGAGTTTCTCCAGCATTTTTGTCTACCTTCGATTCTCCAGCATCTGCAGTTCATTCTTAAAACCTACAAACCTGTGGGAGGAAACCGGAGCACCCAGCGAAAACCCACGTGGTCACGGAGAGAATGTATAAACTTCGAACAGACAGCACCCATGGTCAGGTTCGAACCCGGGTCTCTGGCGCTGTAAGGCAGCAACTCTACCTCTGCGCCACCGTGCCGACACTGAAAGACATTTGGCCACGTTAGTTCGCCCGTGATCCTGATCACTTATTTCTTGCGTTCCAATTATCTCTATCCATTTGATTACATTTTATGTCCCATTATCTTTTCTAGTTCACTAGATTGGAATTAATAAGGTTTCATTGGCGACATATAGCAGCGAGTTCTGAAATGTTATCAGCATCGAGTAATTGATGTGCTGATTTAACCTTGCAAATCTCTGCAACTTATCAGTCTGACATTTGCAAGACAATGAGTTTGGGTAAATGCCACTGCTTGCGGAGTGGAGCTCACACATTGTACAGATCTATCCTCTCTCACAGGAGCTTGGAACAACCTGTTCACAGACGTTTTACCAGACAACTCATCCAAACCATTATGTCTGCTTGCAATCTCCTGGTACCATCTCTTGACAAGTCACAGGGTGGCACGGCGGAGCGGTGGCAGAGTTGCTGCCTCACAGCACCAGAGATCCTGGTTCGATGCCGACTATGGGTGCTGTCTGTATGGAGTTTGTACGTTCTTCCCACGTGACCTGCGTGGGTTTTCACCGGGTGCTCCAGTCTCTCCTCCCACACTCCAAAGATGTACAGGTTTGCAGGTTAATTGGCTTCGGTAAAATTGTAAATTGCCCCTAGAGTGTGGGATGGTGTTAGTGTAAGAGGTGAACACTGGTTGGCATGGACTCGGTGGGGTGAAGGGCCTATTTCTGTGCCGTTTCTCCAAAGTCTAAAAGTAGAGTCTAAAGTCGGGTGTTTCATCTGCAAGTAAGTGGACAGACAAAGGGAAGTGCCAAGTTATATTTCCTGGGCAAGTCCTCAGCATCAGGGAAGACATGTATCCACTCCACTTCTACGAGTTTTGAGGTCAATTTTGGAACCTGCGGACCTTTTGACAGATAGTGCGGGAGGTGTTTGAAAGGAAGAGAGAAGCAAGTGGGGAGTTTGTGAGGTGATTCTCTCCCTCCGCTATTTACACCTGCTCCTGACTCTTGGACCTGAGCTTCACAATGGCATCTCACATGCTGTTTGTCCACTTTGACCAGCCATTATACACAAAGGAGCTTTTAGAACATAATTGAATCCTTCCCTGTGCCTGCCTGCTAATCAATTTCCATTACAGAGTTATGCATACTAATTCTGTTTCATAAGGTCATAAGGGATAGGAGTAGAATTAGGCCATTCGGCCCATCAAGTCTCCTCCGCCATTCAATCATGGCTGATCTATCTCTTCCTCCTAACCCCATTCTCCTGCCTTCTCCACACAACCTCTGACACCTGTACTTCCTCTTCTTGCGTATGGCGTACACAGCCTCAAGTTGTAGGACAACTTGTTCTATTTGATCTTGTTTGTGCACATCGTGTTGTATTGTATTAGTCGAAACAGGGTGGACCACGTGAAGGTTGCAATCTCCCACCCCACACCTGTACTAATCAAGAATCTATCTATCTCTGCCTTATAAATATCCACTGACTTGGCATCCACAGCCTTCTGTGGCAAAGAATTCCACAAATTCACCACCATCTGACTAAAGAAATTTCTCATCTCCTTCCTAAAAGGACATCCTTTAATTCTGAGACTATGACCTCTAGTCCTAGACTCTCTCACTAATGGAAACATCTTCTCCACATTTACTCTATCCAAGCCTTTTACTATTCTGTAGTTAAAGGTCCCCCCTCATTCTTTTAAACTCCAGTGGGTACAGGCCCAGTGCTGATAAATGCTCATCATAGGTTAACCCACTAATTCCTGGGATGAGTCCAGTGTTCGAGAGTCCAGTGTTGGGCATGCAACCAGAATGCATGGTCTAATAGAGCCAGCCGAGAGCAATTCAGATTTCGCTGCATGAGATGTGTAGGAAGGATCTGCAGATGCTGGTTTAAACTGAAGATAGACACAAAATGCTGGAGTAACTCAGTGGGACAGGCAGCATCTCTGGAGAGAAGGAATGGGTGACGTTTCGGGTTCTGAAGAAGGGTCTCAACCCGAAACAGTCTCCCATTCATTCTCTCCGGAGATGCTGCTTGTCCCGCTGAATTACTCCAGCATTTTATGTCTATCTTCGCTGCATGAGATGTTGGCCCAAGAGTGGGTCCTGACATAGACTTTCTCATCCTAACCATTGGGCTGGAGGCTATTCTGTACCTGGCTTGAAAGCACACACCACCAGATCCACAAATTGCTTCATCGAGGCTGGCTGTGGGAGGCGCACCCAGCAGACAAAGGTGGACGGGTGAGTAGGGGGGAAGTGAGTTCGCTGGTCGACCCGCAAGTCCAAGGGAAGGTGACGGCTGGAGGCCTCGCAGCAGCCTGGGGCTCGCCTGGAACGGGCACTGCTTGTAGCATTTTGAGCGTGGACTGGACTTGGAAGGCGCCAAAACAAGGCACCTCTTGGTCGTGGGATCATAGAAATATAGAAAACAGGCCATTCAGCCTTTTGAGCCAGCACCGCCATTCAATATGATCATGGCTGATCATCCAAAATCAGTCATGGTCATGGTGGCGCAGCGGTAGAGTTGCTGCCTTACAGCGAATGCAACGCTGGAGACCCAGGTTCGATCCTGACTACGGGTGCCATCTGTACGCAGTTTGTACGTTCTCCCCGTGAATGGCGTGGGTTTTTTCCGAGATCTTCGGTTTCCTCCCACACTCCAAAGACGTACAGGTTTGTAGGTTAATTGGCTTGGTAAATGTAAAAAAAACTTGTCCCTAGTGGGTGTAGGATAGTGTTAATGTGCGGGATTGCTGGTCGGCGCGGATCCGGTGGGTCGACGGGCCTGTTTCCACGCTGTATATCTAAACTAAACTAAACTAAACTAAGTACCCCGATCCTGCTTTCTCCCCATATCCCTTGATTCCGTTAGTCCGAAGAGCTATATCCAAATCTCTCTTGAATACATCAGTAGACTATTTCTGCCATCGGGGATGTGCTTAGGAGGAGGGGAGGGCCAGGGTGGGGGTGATGCTGCCTGTCCCTCTGAATTACTCCAGCATCTTGTGTCTAAAGCAGAGGGCAGTGGATATCTGGAACAAGCTGGCAGAGGAGGTAGTTGAGACAGGTTCTATGACACCATTTAAAAGCCAGGCACGTGGATAGGAAAGGTTTAGACGGATATGAGCCAAAACGTGGGCAGGTGGGACTAATGTAGATGGAGATAGACACAAAATGCCGGAGTAACTCAGCGGGACAGGCAGCATCTCTGGAGAGAAGGAATTGTTGATGTTTCGGGTCGAGACCCTTCTTCAGACTCAGATGGAGGACCTTGGTCAACAGGGTCAAAGGGCTTGTGTCTGTGCTATATAGCTCAATAACTCCATGAGTCGCTCTGGAACTCTCTATTACTCTAACAAACCATTGATGATGGAAGTCACTGCCTCTGGTTAATTGAGATCAGATAATACCTACATAATGCTTTGAGTTTGAGTTTAGTTTTGTGTTTGAGTTTAGTTCATTGTCACGTGTACCGATGCACAGTGATATGTTTTCCAGTATTCGGTCAGTGAGTATAAAATCATGAGTGGCATAGATAGGGTGGACAGTCAGAACCTTTCTCCTGGGCTGGAAATACTAAAGACTAGGGTGCGTAGTTGTAAGGTAAGAAGATAGACACAAAAAGCTGGACTAACTCAGCGGGACAGGCAGCATCTCTATAGAGAAGGAATGGGTGACGTTTCAGGTCGAGACCCTTCTTCGGGTAAGAAGGGCAATGTTTAAAGCAGATGTGCGTGATAAATTGTTTTACACAGAGAGTGCTGGGTGCCTGGAACGCACTTCCAGGAATGGTGGTGGAGGCAGATACAATAGATGTATTTAATAAGCTTGAGTTTGGCATGTGGATATGCAAGGAATGGAGGGAAACAGATCATGTGCAGGCAAATGAGATTAGTCTCTGCTTAGAGGGCGGTGGAGGCCGGTTCTCTGGATACGTTCAAGAGAGAGCTAGATAGGGCTCTTGAAGATAGTGGAGTCAGGGAATATGGGGAGAAGGCAGGAACGGGGCACTGATTGGGGATGATCAGCCATGATTACATTGAATGTCAGTGCTGGCTTGAAGGACTGAATGGCCTACTCCTGCACCTATTGTCTATTGTCTATTGTCTATAGATTAACGGCATCATTTTTGGCATGGATATTGTAGGCCGAAGGACATATTCCAGTGTGGTACCGTTGTGCGTATGAAGTCACAACGCAACAGGGATAAATATTATCAAAGAATCAGGTCAGTTTTTGCTGTGAGTTTTTCATTTGAAGAATTCTGCTCAGCGATGTGGAGTAGTGCACCAGGGTGAATTACCTGCTGCTTCTCCAGATGTGCTGATCCAATTCAGAAGCACAATTTTGTAAACATTTAGCTTTCCTTGATCAACTGATAGAAAGTGAGCAGCCAAGAACAGCATGTGTAAAGGTTAGAGCCGCTGTTTCTGTTCGAATCCTGGTACATCAAGACAAACAATGCAGTGATTAAATGAGGGCAGGCCAAATGCACGGGAAGGAACTGCAGATGCTGGTTTAAATCGAAAGCAGACACAAACATCTGGAGTAACTCAGCGGGACAGGCAGCATCTCTGGAGAGAACGAATGGGTGACATTTCGGGTCAAGACCAGACTTTTGGAGAAAAGGAATAGGTGAGATAATGGAGCGGCTGGGCTTGTATACTCTGGAGATTAGAAGGATGAGAGGATATCTTATTGAAGCATATATAAGATTGTTAAGGGTTTGGGCACGCTAGAGGCAGGAAACATATTCCCGATGTTGGGGGAGTCCAGAACCAGGGGCCACAGTTTAAGAAGAAGGGGTAAGCCATTTAGAACGGAGACAAGGAAACACTTTTTCTCACAGAGAGTTGTGAGTCTGTGGAATTCTCTGCCTCAGAGGGCGGTGGAGGAAGGTTCTCTGGATACTTTAAAGAGAGAGCTAGATTGGGCTCTTAAAGATAGCGGAGTTAGGGGATATGGGGAGAAGGCAGGAACGGGGTACTGATTGGGGATGATCATCCATGATCACATTGAATGGCTCGAAGGGCTGAATGGCCTACTCCTGCACCAATTGTCTATTGTCTATTGTCTCTTGTGATGTTTCAGGTCGAGACCCTTCTTCAGACACTTCAGATTAAATGAGGGCACTTTGAGATGGGAAAATCTGGAATTAGCAGGACATGCAAGACGGAAGTGATTGTAGAATTGAGGTTTATAAAAATTGTATTCCAAGGTAAATGTATTTTTTGCTTTCAAATGCTAATCACTTCAAAGTTTAAAATTGTGTAAAATAGCTGCACTTCAAAATGCTTTAATTTTAGTAAGATTCTAGAATTATCTAGAATACCAGAAGCTAATGAATGTTAGCATCTCAATTAAAATTTTAATTAGATAATAAAGGAAAACAATAAGACTGTGTTCCTTTGGGATCTCATGGCAGCTCAGAGCAATTCAGGCCCAATCTAACGAAGGAAACCTGGTTTGAATTTGTTTAGTGTAAAGATGCCGCATTGAAGCAGGCTCCTTTGGCTCACTGAGTTGACATCTACTAATTCTTTGTTACCTGCTTTCTCATCCACCCCTTACACATTAGGGGAAATTTACAGAGGCCAATTAACCTGTAAATCCCCGCGTCTTGGGGATATGGAAGGAAACCAGAGCACTCAGAGGAAACTCACGTGTTCTCAGTAAAAAAGGTGCAAACTCCATGTGTAGGAAGGAACTGCAGATGCTGGTTTAGAAGATAGACACAAAATGCTGGAGTAACTCAACGGGGTCAGGCAGCATCTATGGAGGAAAGGAATAGGATACATTTCGGGCCAAGACCCTTCTTCAGTCTGATCTGAGTCTGAGCTGAAACGTCGCCTATTCTTTTTCTCCAGGGATGCTGCCCGTCCCGCTGAGTTACTCCAGCAATTTGAATCTTTCTTACGTGCAAACTCCACACGGACAACACCCAAGGTCAGGATTGAACCTGGGTCTCTGCTGGAGCTGTGTCACTGAATCACATTGTGCAGAAATTCTGTCCATTTTTATTGGCTTGTATTTTTTTTGAATGGGGACCCGTTTGCTTCATGTTCTTACTTTGTGCAGGTCACCTTGTGAGAACTTGCTGAACAAATTCCTCATTAGTGAGAAGCCAGAGTATTGTGACTACAAATGCTGGGCAGTCTAATCACCTAATCACACCTAATACTCTATTCATCAGCAAACATCACTTTACACATCCAGAATTACTCCATGTTGATGAATAGAATTTCCACGCTGTATCTCTAAACTAAACTAAACTAAACAAGTGCCGAGTGTGGAAACAGGCCCTTCGGCCTACTGAGTCCACACCGACCAGCGATCACCCCATACACTAGCTCTATCCTACACACTAGGGACAATTTACAATATTTACCAAAGCCAATTAACCTACAAACGTACATCTCTGGCGTGTGGGAGGAAACCAGAACTCCCGGAGAAAACCCACGCAGGTCAGAGGGAGAACGTGCAAACTCCGTTCAGGCAGCATCTGTAGTCGGGATCGAACTCTGGTCTCTGGCGCTGTAAGGCAGCAACTCTACCGCTGCACCACTGTGCCACCCATGCCCAGACGCCCGTGCACAAAATAAATGATTAAAAACAGGACGAGAACATTGGGTGTATAATTTCATCTGAGGAAGCCAAAGAATGAACAGGGTTGCAGATGGAGCGAACTGTAGATTTTAACTATAAAAGACATATTGGTAATGTTGCAGAAAGTCACACAACTTAATGAACTAACAAACCATTCCAACATTAAGTCAAAATAACAAGTTAAATTAATTGCAATGAAATGTAAGATCATTTTCTTCTCTGTTTAATGCCATTTAAATGGAGGTGAAGGTCAGGGAATTAAGTGCTAATCATTTTTAAATGGCAACCATTCCAGTAATAAGGCAGCAAAGTTATAGCTCGTGGCAGTAGAAGTTTGGTCAGAGTTAGCTAGTGCAAAGACAAACTGGGAATATTTATAGGGGGTGGCTGATAGGGGGTGGCTCAGCACTTCAACTCCCCCTCCCATTCCCAATCCGACCTCTCTGTCCTGGGTCTCCTCCATTGCCAGAGTGAGTAACACCGGAGATTGGAGGAACAGCACCTCATATTCCGCTTGGGGAGCCTGCATCCGGAGGGCATGAACATTGAATTCTCCCAATTTTGTTAGCCCTTGCTGTCTCCTCCCCTTCCTTAGCCCTCGAGCTGTCTCCTCCCATCCCCCAGCCCTCGGGCTCCTCCTCCTCCTTTTTCCTTCCTTCTCCCCGCCACCCCCTATCAGTCTGAAGAAGGGTTTCGGCCCGAAACGTTACCTATTTCCTTCGCTCCATAGATGCTGCTGCACCCGCTGAGTTTCTCCAGCATTTTTGTGTACTTGGGAATATTTAAGATCTATCATTCTCTTTCTTGAATAAACTCTGCAACTAAGCCTCCACGGCCCACTTGGGTAGCAAATTCCAGGATCCACTACCCTATGGGTTAATACATTTCTTCGCACCTCAGCTGTGAAGAGGCGACCTCTAATTCTGAAACTGTGACTCTGGTCCTTGGCATTCTGGCCAAGCGTGGACTGATTTCCCTGGAGCTTTGGAGGTTGAGGGGAATTCTGATAGAAGTTCATACATTTATGAGAGGCATAGATAGGATAGGATAGGCAGTTGGAACCTGTTCTCCAGGGTAGAAATGTCAAATACTGGTTCAGTTTAGTTCAGTTCAGTTTAGTTTATTGTCATGTGTACTGAGGTACAGTGAAAAACTTTTGTTGTGTGGTGGTAACCAGTTAGCAGAAAGACAATACATGATTACAATCGATCCATTTACAGTGTATAGATACATGCAAGGACGGAAATCCCGGGGGGGCCAGGGGGGACACCTCCCCCCTCTGTTTTGAGAGGTGAGGGACAATCCCCCCAAGTTTTTGTAATCCGGATTTTAAAACCCGGTGAAATCTACGCTTTCCGCGAAGCAGTGGGGGTGGGACTGATGATCGAGGGCACCGATTGGATGAGAGAGGCGTCAGTCAGCAGGCAATGGGGGCGGGACATGATGATTCAGTGCGATCATTGGAGGAGGGAGGTGTGGGGGCGGGTGGGGGGGTGGGACTGAGGATAGAGTGCGGTGATTAGAGGAGGGAGACGTGCCAAAACACTCTCGGCACAGACCTGCGCCTCATCTGCACCCAGGATCAAAAACCTGTACGTCTTTGGAGTGTGGGGGGAAACCAAAGATCTTGGCGAAAACCCACACAGGTCATTGGGAGAACGTACAAAGTCCGTACAGACAGCACCCGTAGTCGGGATCGAACCCGAGTCTCCAGCGCTGCATTCGCTGTAAGGGGCCTGTCCCACTTGGGCGTCATTTATGCAACATCATTTACGCGTCACAACGCACTCGCGTGCGTCGTGACACGCACGTGATGCGTGCATGGCGTGCATCACGCGCGCATGGCGTGCATTACACGCGCATGGCGTGCATTACACGCGCATGGTGCGTGGTGACGTGGGCAGTGACGCGCGGTCGCACACGGCACCCCAGGATTTTGGGATTCACAAAATCTTCGCTCGCCACCTGCGTGACTCGCAAATGACGCGCAAGTGGGACAGGCCCTTTGGGCAGCAATTCTACCGCTGCGCCACCGTGACCCTCCTAATAGTTCAACAGGGAAGCAGATTCTTACTTTTGTATGTGCAGTGCTGATGTTTAGTTGAGTTCGGCTTAGAGATACAGCATGGAAACAGGCCCTTTGGCCCAACAAGTCCATACTGACCATCGTTCACCCAATCTCTCAGGTTACTATGTTATCATCACACTTTCTCATCCACACATTAAGGGACATTTACAGAGGCCAATTAACCTACAAATATGCACCTCTTTGGGATGTGAGAGTAAAACAGAGCACCTGGAGGAAACCCAAACAGTCACAGGGAGAACATGCAAACTCCACACAGACAGTACGTGAGATCAGAATGGAATCTGGGTTTCTGATGTTGTGAGGCAGCAGCTCTACCACTAATTGTGGTGTAAATCAGTGCAATTTCCCACGTTAGAATCGTTACCAATTGGTCACGTTTCAACCCAGCATTTATTTAAAAAAATCACAGATTGAAGGATAGTTTTGGCCCAGCTGTTATCAGGCAACTGAACGGTCCTCTGATCAGCTAGGGTGTGGTCCCGACCTCCCGTCTACATCCGTTGAACTATCTTTAATCGGACTTTATCGGACTTCAATGTTAAACTTGCTCTGTGGAATTCATTGCCAAAGACAGCTGTGGAGGCCAAGTCAACGGATATTTTGAAGGCGGGGATTGACAGATTCTTAATTAGCAAGGGTGTCAGAGGTATGGGGCGAGGGCAGGAGAATGGGGATGAGAGGGAAAGATAGATCAGCCATGATTGAATAGTGGAGTAAACTAGATGGGCCGGATAGCCAAAAGCTGCTCCTTGAACGTATGAACTTATGCACTGAATGTTATACTTTTTATCTGTTCATTGCGGACAGCTTGATTGTTTTAATGTATAGTGTAGGAAGGAACTGCAGATGCTGGTTTACACCGAAGATAAACACAAAATGCTGGAGTAACTCAGCGGGACAGGCAGCATCTCTGGAGAGAAGGAATGGGTGACATTTTGCGTTGTGACCCAGCTTCAGACTGAAGAAGGGTCTTGACCCAAAACATCACCCATTCCTTCTCTCCAGTGACACTGTCTGTCCCACTGAGTTACTCCAGCATTTTGTGTCTCTTCTGTATTAATGCCTAGTCTTTTCTCTGACTGCATAGCACACTAAGGCTTTCCACTGTACCTCGGTACACATGACAATAATAAACTAAACCAAACTAAACTAATGAACGAGAAAAATATTGGGAGTGAAACTGTGCTCAAACCCTCTTTCCACCACATTTTGCCTCATCCTCCACCTTCTCACTTGCACCATTTATTTACAAATCGCAGAGTAATGGTTCCTTACTTGCGAGTGACACTGCTTATCCGTTTAACATCATCCTGGCTATCAGTCACACTGCCCAAACATAAGCCTGCAGATTGTGACATGCCTTGTGATTATTTGGATTGTAATTCACTCAAATTTATGCTTGACACATTAGTTAAATGTGCAACTCCTTTGATGAAATCCAATTCATCGTTTACACCTTTGAGTACAACATGACATGTTAATAAATAACTAGAGGTGAGAATGTGGACTTAATCAATAAGAGGCAAGCTGCATAATGGATGCAACAAAGATGTTGCCCCAGGTAGACACAAAATGCTGGAGTAACTCAGCGGGACAGGCAGCATCTCTGGATAGAAGAAATGGGTGACGTTTCAGGTCAAGACCCTTCTACAGACACAGGGTCTCGACCCGAAACATCACCCGTTCCTTCTTTGTGTTTTTATGACTGTTGACAGATCAATTTCCCTCCTGGGATAAATAATGTTCTATCGAATCGTATCCAGAGATGCTGCCTGTCCCGCTGAGTTACTCCACCATGTTGTGTCTATCTTCGGTATAAACCAGCATCCGCAGTTCCTTCCTACACTTAGTTGCACCAGATTAATAATATCATTTTAATAATCATTGCCTTTTCGATATCTTTTGTCTCAAGGTAAAAAATAATAATGCCTCAGATAATTATTTTTAAATTGTGTTAAAGAATAAGTTTTTATTTTTGAGTCGCATGTATCCTCTTTGAGCTATTCGAAATCAGTACAACCAATCGAAATTGAAATGTAAATGGCATCCTATTAACCTTCTAAGAAGCTATAATGTATTCTAACAAACTGCATTAAGAGCGCTATTACATTATTGCAAAGTGAAGATTTATGGCATGAAAGTGGTTCAGAGAACTATTTGTATGATATTT
The DNA here is from genome assembly GCF_010909765.2 of Amblyraja radiata. Classification (NCBI taxonomy): domain Eukaryota; kingdom Metazoa; phylum Chordata; class Chondrichthyes; order Rajiformes; family Rajidae; genus Amblyraja; species Amblyraja radiata. The sequence continues at coordinate 100,846,979 of NC_045958.1, read as the reverse complement.
CTCAAAACTTAATAATAGCTCATGGAAGTGGAATTGTTGGTATTGAAAACTTGGGAATTAACTTGGTAGTGTATAATTTTTGCAAGTGGCTGACTCATCAACGAAAGTATTTTTACTGGTCCGACATTCATTCATGCAATTTTCATGTAGAAAGATCTACTGATCTCAGTTTTGGGTCATTTTCATATTGTGTTTTGCTTTTATCTAAGGAATGAAGTGATCTTCCCTCCGGTAGTTTTAAAGTGCTGATAGAAAATACGGCGAGGTTTTCTCAGAGCTGTAAGAATGAAAACAGCTGAAAAACAATCTCAGTTCACTGCAGATTGGTTGATTGACTGTGTAGGAGGGAACTGCAGATGCTGGTTTACACCGAAGATAGACACAAATGCTGGAGTGACTCAGGGGGACAGGCAGCATCTCTGGAGAGAAGGAATGGATGATGTTTCGGGTCGAGACCCTTCTTCAGACCAAAGAAGGGTGAAGAAGTCTGAAGAAGGGTCTCGACCCGATACGTCACCCATTCCTTCTCTCCAGAGATGCTGCCTGTCCCGCTGAGTTACTGCAGCAATTTGTGTTTATCTTTGATTGATTGATTGATTGAATGATATTTTATTATCATGTGTACTTGGTACTGTGAAATTCTTTGCTTTGCATACAATTCACAAGTATGCAAAGAGTCGCCATGTAAAGGGAGCTGACAAAGTTACAAAAGTATTGATCGAGCTGAAGAGAGGACCATTCAATTGCCTGATCACAGCTGGGTAGACACTGACATCAGTTGCTGTTGTCAAGGAATGTAACTTTAGTGCCCTGCACCATGGATGGACAAAGCCCTTATTTAGGATTTGAACCATAGAATCCTAGAACTGTACAGTATAGAAATGGGCCCTTTGGCCCACCTTGTACATACTGACTGTAGTCCCTATCTGCGCTAATCCTATTTGCCCGCATTAGGCTCCTATCACTATCTCATTCCTATCCAAGAACATGTCCAAATGCCTAACACAATACTCATCCCTGTCTCTGGATCTGTGGGTCTCAAATGCTTTTGTTGTGTTTTAATCTGGAGAAATTAGCTTTTTAATGTCTTCTCCCCTCTTCCCTCGGGCAAAAGGTATAGAAGTGTGAAAATGCACACCTCCAGATTCAGGGACAGTTTCTTCACAACTGTTACCAGGCAACTGAACCATCTTACCACCACTAGAGAGCAGTCCTGAACAACTATCTACATTATTGGAGACCCTCGGACTATCTTTGATCGGACTTTATCTTGCACTAAACGGTATTCACGTTATCCCCTTGATCATGTATCTGTACACTGTGGATGGCTTGATTGTAATCATGTAACCCGCTGACTGGTTAGCACGCAACAAAAGCTTTTCACTGCACCTCGATACACGTGACAATAAACTAAACTCAAAAACTCAAAACTTTCCCCCAACTATTTCTAAATATTGAAAATAACTGATCTGTGTTTATAACTCAAATTCTAAATGGCATTAAGTAATCACTGATAACTACTTAACATAAAAGATTCTTTAATGTACAAAGTAACTCTTGCATAACTAGACGCTTGGTTCTGCTTGGGGGCCATATTCTGTTTGCAATATTTTGAAGGTCATGCCTGTTTGCAATAAATTCTAGGCAATACATGACTTGTCTATCCACTAGATGGCGATGTGCAGACATGACTTCAGATGTGCAGCATAATCTGGAAATTTGAAAGGATGCTGCAAATGCTCGGCAGATCAGGCAGCATCTGTGGAGAGGTAAAAACAGGGCATGTAGAACATAGAAAAGTACAGAGTGGGAACAGGCCCATTTGGCTCACAATGTCTGTGCCCAATATAATGTCAAGATAAACTAATCTCATCTGCCTACGCATGGTCCATATCCCACTATTTCTGCACGAGGAAGTGATTATCTAAAAGTCTCTTAAATGCCACTATTGTCCCTGCCTCTACCACCACCCTGGCACATATTCCAGGCACCCACTACCATCTGTGTAAAATATTTGCTCTGCACATTTCCTTTAAACTCTACCCTTTTAGTGTTTAACATTTGCACCCAGAAAAAGATTCTGTAGGAAGACACTGTAGACACTGCTTTACACCGAAGATAGATACAAAATGCTGGAGTAACTCAGTGGGACAGGCAACATCTCTGGAGAGAGGGAATGGTTGATGTTTCGGGTCGAGACCCTGCTACAGACTGAACAAAGGACTCAACCCGAAATGTCACCGAATCTCTCACCAGAGATGCTGTTGAAATTCAGGTTTGTCCAATTTATACCTGTAGCTCATACTCCCACATCCTGGCAGCATTCTGGTCAACCTTATCTGCACTCTCTCCAAAGCCTTCACATTCTTCCTGTATTAGGGCGACCTGAACTGCACTCTGTTTTAGTTCATAGTTTTTAATTTTCGAGACACAGCACAGAAACAGGCCCTTCGTTCCACTGAGTGCATGCCGACCAGCGATGATCCCGTACACTAGCACAATTAACCTACAAACTTTTATGCCTTTGGAGTGTGGGAGGAAAGCGGAGCACCCGGGGAAAACCCACGAAGGTCACAGGGAGAACGTACAAACTCTGTACGGACAGCACCCATGGTCACGATCGAACCCGGGACTCTGACGCTGCAAGGCAACAACTCCGCCGCTGTGCCACCGTGCCGTCCTACTTCCTGACTCTTATACTCAATGCCCCGACCAATGAAGGGAATATTTCAGGTTGGTGAACTTTCATCAGAGGAAGCGCAATGTCATTGAGATGAAACATTGACTCTATTTCTCCCCCAAGAAGAGCTGCCTAACCTTTGGACCATTTGCAGCATTTTACATTTTATTTTCTACAGACAGTGTGTCAGAGAATATCTTTGAACCGTGGCATTGATATTTCTCATATCTGCTTCATGTTGGGTCTATCGCTTCCATAATCTTCTCCCCAGCCACACATCCCTGCAAATGTCGTTCCCTCCCCTTCTCTCCACTTCTCCCTCCTTCTTCCCCCCTTCTCTCCCCCCTTCGCTCTCTTGCCCCTCTCCCCTTCCCCTTCCCCTTCTTCCCTTCTCTTCCCCTTCTTTCCCCCCCGCCCCTTCTCTTACCCCTCTTTCCCCCTTCCCTTCCTCCCCTCTCTTCCCCTTCTCTTCCCCTTCTCTTCCCCTTCTCTCTCCTTCTCTCTCTCCCCTTCTCTCCCCTTCTCTTCCCCCCTCCCCCCCCTCTCTAAAGGACTTACCGTGCTCTGTGGCAGCCGTTTACCTTCCTCTTCATCGCGCAGACAGCGCTCCTCCGCTGTCCCTGGCCCCCACCTTCACAATGTGTGTGTGTGTGTGTGTGTGTGTGTGTGTGTGTGTGTGTGTGTGTGTGTGTGTGTGTGTGTGTGTGTGTGTGTGTGTGTGTGTGTGTGTGTGTGTGTGTGTGTGTGTGTGTGTGTCTGTGCGGTCGGTAGCAGAGATCCTATAGGATCTTTGGTCAGTAGATGCAGCTCACGCTTCGGTCGAGGCTTTCCAGGTGAGTGACCAAAACCTCTGGCGACTCATGGAAACCTTGGGTGGGGCGCAAGGTCATCAAATGTTTCCGTTCAGGTTTCCTAAGTGGGACTGGGGCATTAAGGGCCCGTCGCACTTGGGTGTCATTTGCGCATCATTTACGTGACAGGCCAGTAGTGACTGACGCGCGAACATTGTCTAGCAGTACGACAGTTGCGCACCAAGTGTTCTTGAGGGCCCTGCTTCTTTTGGGAGCCATTTGCGATGCCGTTCGTACTTAGTCCGATCTCCGTGGCAAGGATTTTCCCAGTGAAAAAATGTCAAAACTACGCTTTATACCCGGGTGGTCACGTGGTGCGGAGCTCAGATGACGTGCAAATGGCGCGCCGACGGCGTACGGGCAGCGCATGGTTATGGACTTTGACACACGGTGACGCATAATCAATTAGCATAGGCAATGTTCGTGCGTCACCGAGTGTAACCATGCATCACCACGCGCTACACGTACGCGTCAGTACGTCAGCGTACACCATTAGTACGTCAGCGTGCACAAGGGATACGTCACGCAGGTGGCTCGCGAGGATTTTGAGCTTCGCTAAATCCTGAGACGGCGCGTGTTACTGCGAGTCACTGCATACGCCACCACGCCTCACCATGCGCCATGCACGCATCACGACGCGTCAACCAATTTTTGGGATGTTGCGTAAATGACGCCCAAGTGGGACAGCCCCTTTAGTCCAACATCTTGTGTCTACTCTTCGGCACTTGTTGATTTCCCAGAATATCGGCTTGAAGCCCCCGGCTGCAAAAAACGCCAGTTGTTTTCCACTCCCGAGGAGATGATGCCACGATATCAGAGCTGCAAATTGTGGCCACTTATTTTGAGAAAAAAGTAAACACTGCCAGCTGTTCCTTTGATTTCCAAAATGATGAACACCCAGTGTTTCTGCTGAGCAGATTTAGTGAGGATCTCAACACTTTGCGCTCCCATTTGGTCCGGGGAAATTTGCATTTCATTTCAGAAGGGAAGGAGAACAATCTAAACTGATTAGGATCCACGGTGGAGACACGTAATGAAAAACTAATTGCATCGGCCTCCTCATTGTAGCAAGCTCAACAACTCATTTCAAGTGGTCACTTTTCCCACCTGCTCACAGGGTCCAGGCGGCTAAGGCAGGCGCTTCTGCCTTGCTGCATGAATACCAATGAAGCAAAGGTCACTTGGAAAGCCACATAGTAGGCATGAGATATAAGCATTTTCGACAGGCAATAGACATTTTCTCCGGTGCCTTCGACAAGGATTTCACCGCAAAGTTGTGAAAACTGGCGTTACAAGCAAATCGTGCATCTCTAGATCTTTGGAGATTGTCGTTTGGAGGCTGTGTGTGACAGTGATAATAAATCAGAATTTGCATGCTAAATGCAAGGAGGAAAATTATTTACCAAAGCAAGGTAGAAAAGCCAGGCAATACATATTCATAAGCTTGCAAAATGAAGAAAGTAATTCAAGATCTAAATGAATTGAATGATTCTGCAAATAAATGCGTTATTCCAGGTTTGTACACAACATCAACAATTTAATTGCCAGTACAATTTATGTAATCATGTTTCTTTTTGACATGTATATAGTCGCAACCAACGTGAATGTCCCTACTGTATTTCTGGTTTACTGAGCCGATGCAAATCAAAGAAGTTGATGTTTTTGAGAGATAATATTGTGAATGTCAATTGGAGCTTAGAACAGTACTAGAGGCCCTTCGGCCCTCCATGTCTGCACCAGCCATGATGCCAGACTGAACTAATGTGAAGGGGAAAAGATTTAATAGGAATCTGAGGGGTAACTATTTCACACAAAGGGTGGTGGGTGTATGGAATAAGCTGCCAGAAGAGGTAGTTGAGGCAGGGACTATCCCAACGGTACATGGATAGGACAGGTATGGAGGGATATGGACCAAACGCAGGCAGGTTCGTTCATTCGCTCGTGTGTCAAGTCAAGTCAAGTTTATTCGTCACATACACATACGAGATGTGCAGTGAAATGAAAAGTGGCAATGCTCGTGGACTTTGTGCAAAGACAAACAAACAAACAACCAAACAAACTACAAACAGAATGTATACGTCAGACGACGCATAGCCCGCTGTTGGCTTCCGTCGTCGTCTAACATGTTGACAGAATTGGTCGTCCAATGCGTCACTGAGTGCATCTTGCCGTCGTTTCCGGGGATCGCCACGAGGAGGCTTCTGTCATGATCCCCACGTAGGCAGGCAGGTGGGACTAGTGTATCTGAGACATGTTGTACAGTGTGGGAAAGTTGGGCCGAAGGGCCTGTTTCCACATAGTTTCACTCTATGACTATGACTCTACATCTGCATGGTACATATCCTTCCATTTCCTGCCTGTGCCTTTATAAATGCCTCTTAACTCTTCCTATCAGATCTGCTTCCACCACCCCATATGCAAGTTCATTCCAGGCACCTATCACTCCCTCTCTATATTAGAAATTACCTTGCTTGTGACGTTAAACTTTAGACTTTGAAGTTTAAAGTTTCCTTTAAATTTTCTCGTTCTCACCTTGAACCTATGACCTCCGGTATTTGACACTGCCACTCTGGGAAAAATAATGACAATATCAATTATTTCAGATAGGCATAGTACTTAGGGTCATTGATTGTCCTTCAGCCCAACTCATCTATGCTGTCCACAATGCCCCTTCCAAACTACACCTGCTTGCTAACATTTAGACCATAACGTCTAAATCGCGATCAGCGGTCGATGAGTGTGGGGGGGGGGGAAGATAATGGGGACCCGGCATGGGGGGACAATGAGGGACCCGGTGTGGGGGAGGGGGGGCACTCCAGTTTAGAATCCTCTGCCCAGGGGATAAGTCTGCGTTTGCTTGTTTGTTTGTTCGTTCCGGTGAAGGCGCTGTCCACACGGCTGCCAGACGACACTCGCTTGTCTTTATTTTTTTGTTTTCACTTTTAACTTCAGGTTTTCGTGTACCTTGTTGTGTTTTGTGACTGTCGGCCGACCAATCTCCCTCCGGGGATGAATTAAGTTATATCGTATCGTATTGTAAATCATTTCTATCCATGCATCAGTGCAAACGTCTATTTCAATGTTAGACAATAGACAATAGGTGTAGGCCATTCGGCCCTTTGAGCCAGCACCGCCATTCAATGTGATCATTGCTATTATACCTGCCTCAACTACCTCCACTGGCAAACTTGTTCCATACACTCACCACCCTCTGTGTGAAAATCTTGCCCCTCGGGTTCACACTAAACCTTTCCTTTCTCTGATCTAAGTGGATAGCATGCAAAACAAATCCTTTCAGTGTCCCTCTTAGCACCTGTGACAATAATCAACCTAAACGTATACCTAGACTTAAACCAGGGGTTCCCAACCTTTTTTAGTCCCGTTTACCCCTGACAACTTTAACAGCACATACCAATGTCATTTCATTTATTTATGAACAACTAATGATGAACAGATCATTATCAAACACAGAATCAAACACAGTCAGTCAATGAGAAAAAATATGTACAACCCAGAATCAACAAATTTACTCCTTGGGTAGGCGTAAATTTACCCCAGGTTGGGAACCCTCAACTTAAACCTATGTCTTCTAATTCTTGATTCTCCTACCACGATTGTTCCCGATGTTGGGGAAGTCCAGAACAAGGGGTCACAGTTTAAGGATAAAGGGGAAGTCTTTTAGGACTGAGATGAGAAAAACATTTTTTACACAGAGAGTGGTGAATCTCTGGATTTCTCTGCCACAGAATGCAGTTGAGGCCAGTTCATTGGCTATATTTAAGAGGGAGTTAGATGTGGCCCTTGTGGCTAAAGGTATCAGGGGGTATGGAGAGAAGGCAGGTACGGGATACTGAGTTGGATGATCAGCCATGATCATATTGAATGGCGGTGCAGGCTCGAAGGGCCGAATGGCCTACTCCTGCACCTATTTTCTATGTTTCTATGTTTCTACCCAGGGAACAATACCGATGATTTCTCACTATCAATCCCCCTCATGATTTCATGCACCACTAGACAGCATGAATTTGTATACGTGGGACAATCAGGAGTACTTCTCAGAGTGTTTCTGAAGGTAAAGGCCACATGTTGAAATATTTTATCCCCTCCACCGTTCTCCATATGAAGCACTGATTCCTTCCTTAGGTGCAATGCTGCTTGTGGTCACTGTTACTTCAGTGGCGGTCAGTGCACAGAGTGCTGGAGTAACTCAGCGAGTCAGGCAGCATCTCTGGAGAACATGGATAGGTGACGTTTCACAAAGTGCTGGAGTAACTCAGCGGGTCAGGCAGCATCTCTGGAGAACATGGACAGGTGACGTTTCACAGAGTGCTGGAGTAATTCAGCGGGTCAGGCAGCATCCCTGGAGAACATGGACAGGTGACATTTCAGGTTGTGACCCTTCGAACACCTTCATTTCCCTGGCTGAGCCTCTCACTCTCCCGATTGTCTCCACCACACGACACCACGGATTGTTTTCTATAGAGCACATTTTGAAGGCATTGAGCAACGATCATAATGTCTAAGAAGGAACTGCAGATGCTGGTTTACACCGAAGATGGACACCAAAAAGCTGGAGTAACTCAGCGGGTCAGGCAGCATCTCTGGAGGAAAGGAATAGGTGAGTTTTCGGGTCAGGGCCCTTCTTCAGACTGAGAGTCAGGGGAGTGGGAACCGAGAGATATGAAAAGGTACATAGAGCAAAGGCCAGCTACGATGCTCAAGGTAAGGTGGAGCCCACAATGGTCCATTGCTGGTTCGGGTGAAGGTGATAACAAGGAATACAAACAGTGAACCCCAGCAAGGCGACTGTGAAACTATTACGATGACTAGAGTAGGGGAGGCCGGATGGAGAGAGAGGGGACGCAAGGGTTACTTGAAGTTAGAGAAATGAAAAACCCTATCGCTGGATTGTAAGCTGCCCAAGCGAAATATGAGGGGCCTGGATAGAGTAGATGTGGAGAAGATGTTTCCACTAATAGGAGAGTCTAGGACCAGAGGGCATAGCCTCAGAATAAAAGGTGATCCTTTAGGAAGATGAGGAGGGATTTCTGTAGTCAGAGGGTGGTGAATCTGTGGAATTCATTGCCACAAAATGCTGTCGAGGCCAAGTCAGTGGATATTTCTAAATGGCCTGTCCCACTGTACGAGGTAATTCAAGAGTTCTCCCGAGTTTCCCCTGATACGAACTCGGAGAATTACGGTAATAGCCGCTCGTGGGTACTCGGGGCTCTCGTGGACATTTTTCACACTGTTGAAAAAACTTCACGAGCTTACCCACGTTTCCTGAGTGCCTGCTGTTAGCGTTACGAGCCGCTAAGAGACTTCCCGAGCTCCGACATACCCCCTACGTACATTCTACGTACTTACCACGAGTTTGATTATTTTTTTAACTCGGGAGCGCTCTTGGGTAAACTGGTACAGTGGGACAGGCCCATAAGGCAGAGATAGATAGTTTCTAGATTAGTACGTATGTCAGGGGTTATGGGGAGAAGGCAGGAGAATGGAGTTGAGAGGGAAAGATAGATCGGCCATGATTGAAGGGCGAAGTAGACTTGATGGGCCAAATGGCCTAATCCTGCTCCTATCACTTATGAACTTATGAACAATGAATGAGGTGCTGTTCCTCCAATTTGTATGTGGCCTCACTGATAGTGGAGGAGGCCCAGGACTGAAAGGTCAGTGTGGGAATGGGGGGAGCAACCAGGAGATCGCAGCAATGATCATACACGGCTAGTGGCCTGAAAGTGACATTCGCCGTTGAAGAGTTAAAAGAAGAAACAAATACATTTCATTCCATCACAGTCCTTGCCTTTACTTCTCACTAATGAAAATCATCTTAGCATTTTCTAGGCCACAGATCATGATTATAAGATTCAATCAATTTATCATGTTAAATTACAGTTAGACGTCCAGTCAAGGTCTAAGCTACACAACTGTCTCCCACAAATAATTGTCAGTAAAATCCACATTGCACCCACAGTACCATATTGTCTTCTGGTACAGCATCTGAACTATTGCTGTGTAGGAAGGAACTGCAGATTCTGGTTTACACTGAAGATAGACACAAAATGCTGGAGTAACTCAGCGGGACAGGCAGCATCTCTGGTTTGAAGGAATGGCAGTTGTTTCAGGTCGAGACCCTACTTCGGGAGAGAGGGAGACACAGAGATAAGGAATGTAAACTACTGCTGTTACATGTTCCACCTGAGCTGGAAAAAGCCTGCAGATTGCAAAGCAAGAAGATGTAGATGCTCTGAGACCTGGTTTAGTTTAGTTAAGTTGAGAGATACAGCGTGGAAACAGGCCCATCAGGCTGGTCGGCGTGGAAACTGAGTCCACGCCGAGCAGCAATCCCTGCACATTAACACTACCCTCTACACACTAGGGACAATTTTATCAATTAGCCAATAAATCTGTACGTCTTTGGAGTGTGGGAGGAAACTGGAGCACCCAGAGAAAACCCATGCAGATCACGGGGAGAACGTACAAACACCATACAGACAGCACTCTAGTCAGGCCTCTGGTGCTGTAAGGCAGCAACTCTAACTTCAAGTAACGCTTGCTTTCCCGCTCTCTCCATCCTTCCCCCTTCAGTAATTATTGCTGATTCAACGTAATGTCTGTCAAATAATAAATAATATTTTATTATGTCAGCTAGTTGATTAACATTTCAATTAAGATCACAAACTGCTTAACTTCCCTCATTATGAATTTAGTACACATGACATCCATGTCAAGTGAAATCTATGTTAAATCTGTCTATGAGCAAAATACTTGAACTTAAAATCTTTTGTACAGGTAATGTTATGTGATGCCATTTGAAAAGGAGTCCCAGCTATAATACAGGGAAATATTAAATCTGCAGGTTATTCATGATCTGCAAAACTGTAGAACATTAATGAAAGCAAAGGGTTCAAAGATTGAGCGCAGGGTTTCATCACTATGACGTTATGCTTACAAATTGGATGAAGTCTTGTTGGCTGTGATGCGGTACAATACTGTAATTTTGTGGCTTATATAAAGCAGCCTTAAGCCGTTTTTAATTATGAGGATTAAGACTAATGCTTGACATTCTTGCTTTGCAAGGCAAAGCCTACACATATCACTGTGGGTTAGGTACGAGCAGAGAATGGGACACTCACCTGCTGAGATTGTTGCTTCGGCAGCCCGCAAGGGACAATCATAACACTGGAGGCTAGTTTTACGATACGATACAATACGATACAACTTTATTCATCCCCGGAGGGAAATTGTTCTGCCGACAGTCACAGCACACAATAAAATACATGAAAACTTGAGATTAAAATTAAATTAAACGTGAAAACAAAAAGAAAAAGACAAGCCACTGTTGCCTGGCTGTTGTGTCCACAGCACCTTCACCAGAATGAATGAACGAACAAACAAACACAGACTTATTCCCTGGCAGAGGATTGTAAACTAAAGTGCCCCACCCCCCACCGCACCAGGTCTCCCTTTGTTCTCCCACTGTCTCTCACGGCAGTCCCCCACGCCAAGTCCCCATTGTCTTCATTGAAAATTCACATTACCCCCTATGAAAGCTTGATCGGCATGGGTACCAACACTGTTTCCGTTACGTTTTGTGGCGCAGTGATAGAGTTGTCGCCTCACAGCGCCAGGGACCCAGGTTCGATCCTGACTACGAGTGCTTAACTGAACAGAGTTTGGTCGTTCTCCCCGTGACCGCGTGGGTTTTTCTCCAGGTGCTCCTATTTCCACCCACATTCCAAAGCCATGCGGGTTTGTAGGTTAATTGGCTTCTGTTAATTGCCCCTGTTGTGTTGTATGTGAAAGTGGGATAATGTAGAAGTCGTGTACAGAAGTCGTTGGTCAGCAGGGACTCTGTGGGCCGAAGGACCTTTTTTCACGCTGTGTCTTTGAACTAAACTAGTGTTTGTATTGAAGAGGAAATAAACATCCAAAATTCAAATGTGCTCTCCATTCAGTGAAATTTATTTTAAATCACTTTCAGTACAGTTTAGTTTAGTTTATTGTGTCCCCGTTGGATTGCAACCTTGTCGTGGTCGGGGAGCTTGTGTGTGTCTCAGTGACCCCTAGAGCTATGTCAGTGGGAGATTTGTCTCCTGTTAGGGTCTCCCATGCTGGACAGGTCAAAGGGTAGAGGCGGGACAAAGACCAACCCACTGGTCCACCAGGTTGGAGGTTGAGCACAGGGCTAACAACCCTGTCTCGTAAAACAAATATGTTACGGAAACAGCAACTGAAGGAATCAACACTGCTGAGTGGGGGACCTTCGTTGCTGCCCTACATGACAGGAGGCATAATAGTAAGTTTGTTTATTGTCACGTATACCGAGGTACAGTGAAAAACCTTTGTTGCGTGCTATCCAGTCAGCAGAAAGACAATACATGATTACAATCGAGCCGTTTACAGCGTATAGATACATGATAAGTGAATAACGTTTAGTACAAGGTAAAGCCAGCACAGTCTGATCAAGGATTGTCTGAGGGTCACCAAAGAGGTAGAGGTTAATGTGGTAAGTGTTGTAAACGATGGCATGAAGGACTGAGAAAATTGGTTGTGTTTATCTCTGTGGTTCTTCAGACGGAAATGGAATCAAAACCTAAGGCAGTAATCTGTAGCCAATCAGCCTGTTAACAATGCAGAGCATTGTTCATTGAAGATAGACACAAATAGCTGGAGTAACTCAGTGGGTCAGACAGCATCTCTGGAGAGAAGGAATAGGTGATGTTTCTGGTCGAAACCTTTCCTCAGACTTGGAGGAGAACTTCTTCAAAATCGGCATACCTTGAGGCGATATCGCAGTGGTACAGACGAGTTGTGCAGGAAGGAACTGCAGATGCCGGTTTGAACCGAAGATAGACGCAAAATGCTGGAGTAATTCAGCGGTTCAGACAGCATCTCTGGAGAAAAGGCATAGGCGTAATTTCAGGTCGAGACCCGTCATTGGTTCTGAAATGCATGGGCTATGACTCTAGTCAATAGTGGATATCACTTCTCTGATGAAGATCTTCAAAATTGCACACATTGCCTAAAGAAGGGTCTCAACCCGAAATGTCGCCTATCCATGCCCTCCAGAGATGCTGCCTGACCTGCTGAGTTACTGCAATGCTTTGTGTCTTATCTTTGTAAACCAGCATCTGCAGTGCCAGGGGTGACGGTGGAGGCAGATATGATAGTGGCATTTAAGAGGCTTTTATTGCAGTGGCAGTGCAGGTAATAGAGGGGTATGGATCATGTACAAGCAGATGAGATCAGTTTAACTTGACATCATGTTCGGCACAGACATTGTGGGTCGAAGGACCCGTTCCTGTGCTGTATTGTTCTATGTTCTATGTATGTCCTATGTTCTACATTGCAAATACCAAACTGATACTTACTTTAAAACTTGGATTGGGAAAGTAAAGTAAACTTGCAAAGTTAAAGATCACGAGGGGTGGGATGGGACAAGGGTAGGTTGAGTGTTATTGTAGTTTAGTTTAGTTTAGAGATACAGCGTGGAAACAGGCCATTCGGGTCTGCGCCGACCAGTGATCCCCGCGCATTAACACTATCCTACACCCACTAGGGACAATCTTTACATTTACAAAGCCAATTTACCAAGCCAAATAACGATGGTGGACCTGGAAGTCTTTGGAATGTGGGAGGAAACCGAAGATCTCGGAGAAAAACCCACGGAAGAAGGGTTTCGACCCGAAACGTCACCTATTCCTTTTCTTCAGAGATGCTGTCTGAACTGCTGAGTTAGTCCAGCTTTTTTGTGTGCCTATCTTCTATCTTCGAGCTGCATCAGTCAGATTTGTTGAATTTCAAGTGTGCTCTGGTAATTTTGTCTGGACAAGGCGGCCTAGGTGGCGAAGCAGTAGTGTTGCTGCCTTACACCAAAGCTTGCAGTGCTGGTGACCCAGGTTCGATCCCGACTACGGGTGCTGTCCGTAAGGAGTTTGTACGTTCTCCCCGTGACCTGCGTGGGTTTTCTCCGTGATCTTCGGTTTCCTCCCACACTCCAAATATGTACAGGTTTGTAGGTTAATTGGCTTGCTGTACGAGTAAAATTGTCCCTAGTGTGTGTAGGATGGTGTTAATGTGCGGGGATCGATGGTCGGTGCGGACTCGGTGGGCCGAAGGGCCTGTTTCTCCAAACTAAACTCAACTAAAGTTGGTCTCGGACCACCAGTTGGTGGAGCTGCACTTTTCTAACTAGTCTGACGATATTTGATTGGCCTTTCTGGACCTCTGCTGATGCTGGAACTTTTACTGGCTGCTTCAAAGTGCTCAGCCAGACTACAATCAATCCTTCACCAAGCAAGTCTTCTGTAAAAGTCCAACTTTCATGTCAGCCATCCCCATAGCCATTAAGTAAGGTCAATTTGTTCATTTCCAGTTGACAAATTGATAAATTTGGTTTATTTCACCTCCAGGATAACTCAATTTACTGCCAGCCATAAACTGCAATTTGAAACTGCGCACGGTACGGGCTGATTGGATGAACAATAAATAACTACAATTTGAGAATATTTACTGCCGAAGTGGATTAATGGCCCAGCGCAGAGTAATTGCATCAGGAAGTTTTATTTCTCGGCTTAATTACAGAAAGTACATCGTTCTTCAGGAAGTTGTCTGCTCTCCCTTCTTTTATTTTAAGCAAGCATTTCATTCGTGGTTGTATACATCTCCCTGCATCATCGTCTGTATCTCTCGCTTCCCTTTCCCGTGACTTTCAGTCTGAAGAAGGGTCTCAACCCTAAACGTCACCCGTTCCTTCTCTCCAGAGATGCTGCCTGTCCCGCTGAGTTACTCCAGCATTCTGTGTCTATCTTCGTTTAAACCAGCATCTGCAGTTCCTTCCTACACATTGTTTCTCATGGCTTGCTTCACTTTGTTCAACCAATTTCCCTTATTTCGAACAGGGTGGCCTGATTGTTTGCTTATATATAAATCACACTGAGACGCGCAGACAAATGATGGGAATGGGGAGGAGGGGGAGGGGGGAGGGGGGTGACGGAGGGGTACGAAATTGAATGAAAGATTGAGACAAAAGGCAAACAATGATTTAATGCTATTATTATCTGGGGAGGTGATTTAAGACTGAGGTGAGAAAAAACGTTTTCACCCAGAGAGTTGTGAATTTATGTAGGTGCACAAAAATGCTGGAGACACTCAGCGGGTGCAGCAGCATCTATGGAGCGAAGGAAATAAGCAACGTTTCGGGCCGAAACCCTTCTTCAGACTGATGGGGGGTGGGGAGGGGGCGGGAAGAAGAATGGAAAAAGGAGGAGGAGGAGCCCGAGGCCTGAATGATGGGAGGAGACAGCCCGAGGGCTGAGGAAGAGGAGGAGACAGCAAGGGCTAACAAAATTGGGAGAATTCAATGTTCATGCCCGCAGGATGCAGACGCCCCAAGCGGAATATGAGGTGCTGTTCCTCCAATTTTCGGTGTTGCTCACTCTGGCCATGGAGGAGACCCAGGACAGAGAGGTCGTATGGAGAATGGGAGTTGAAGTGCTGAGCCACCGGGAGGTCAGGTTGGTTATTGCGGACCGAGCGGAGGTGTTTTTATAATTTATGTAATTCCCTGCCACAGACGGCAGTGGAGGCCAAGTCACTGGATGGATTTAAGAGAGAATTAGATAGAGCTCTGAGGGCTAGTGGAGTCAAAGGATATGGGGAGAGGGCAGGCACGGGTTATTGATGGAGGACGATCAGCCATGATCACAATGAATGGCGGTGCTTGCTCGAAGGGCCGAATGGCCTCCTCCTGCACCTATTTTCCATGTTTCTATATTTCTATAGCCTTTGAAGCCCTTACTAAAAGCCATATCCTACGGTACGGGTTCATTCCAAGAGCTCTCCCGAGTTAAAAAAAAATCAAACTCGTGGTAAGCATAGAGAATGAACGTAGCGGGTACGTCGGAGCTCGGGGACGTCTCTTAGTGGCTCGTAACGCTAACGGCAGGTACTGGGGAAGACTCGCTAACAGCAGGTAAGCTCGGGAAGACTCGTGAAGATTTTTCAACATGTTGAAAAATGTCCACGAGAGCCCCGAGTACCGACGAGTGGCCATTACCGTAAATCTCCGAGTTCGAATCAGGGCAAACTCGGGAGAGCTCTTGGAACGGACTCGTACCGTGGGACAGGGGTTTAACTTGCACACTGGAAAATAAACACTGCAGCGAACCCCTTTAAGATCTTCAAAAATAAGCACAATCCTTGTCAAATACTTCATGCTTTTACCTAATCACCGTTAGAATACAGAACAACAGGTTAATAATAGACTCAAAATTCTGGAGTAACTCAGGGGGTCAGGCAGCATCTCTGGAGAGAAGGAATGAGTGACGTTTCGGGTCGAGACCCTTCTTCAGACTCAACTGGAAATGTCACCCATTCATTCTCTCCAGCGATGCTGCCTGGCCCGCTGAGTTACTCCAGCATTTTGTGTTTATTTTCGGTGTAAACCAGCATCTGCAGTTCCTTCCTGCACAGGTTAAGAATGCCTGTTCAGCCTGCTGCATGGGAGAAGAAGGAACCTTATGTGCTATTTTTATCTTTCAGGTCCGGCTTTCTAAAGATGTAGCAATAGAGTTTCCTGTTGTCGATTAAACTGGAACAGAAGTCCCCGCGCTGTACATGATCAGATTTCAGGAAGGATCTTCGATCTGTTTACTCCTTCGCAACAAACCAGCAGGGAATTAGTGCTTAAAAAGGAACACAGCTTAGGTTAGTTCAGTGAGAGAGAGACAGGGAGAAACAGAGAAACACAGAGAAACATAGAAACATAGAAAATACTGTAGGTGCAGGAGTAGGCCATTCGGCCCTTCGAGCCTGCACCGCCATTCAATATGATCATGGCTGATCATCCAACTCAGTATCCTGTACCTGCCTTCTCTCCATACCCCCTGATCCCTTTAGCCACAAGGGCCACATCTAACTCCCTCTTAAATATAGCCAATGAACTGGCCTCAACTACCTTACAGAGAATTCCAGAGATTCACCACTCTCTGTGTAAAAAATGTTTTTCTCATCTCAGTCCTAAAAGATTTCCTCTTTATCCTTAAAAAAAGAGAAAGAGCCAGATATACAGATTCCAAAGGCAGCCTCATTGTCCAGTGAAACCGGGCAGATGGTAATTAATTAAAGAGCACAGCTAGAGTCTGAAGAAGGCTCTCGATCTGAAACGTCACCTATTCCTTCTCTCTGGTAATGCAGTCTGACCCGTTGAGTTACTCCAGCACTTTGTGTCTATCAGAGTTGTTATCACTTTGAAATTATATGCCACAAATATAATTCTTTCACTTTCCATTATGGTTGTTGAGGAACATTATTTGTGAATTCAGAAATCAAAGGTGCAAAGGGACTTGGGAGTGGTGGTGCAGGATTCCCAAAAAGTTGACTTGCAAGTCGAATTAGTAGTAAGGAAGGCAAATGCATTTTTTTCAAGAGGGCGAGAATGCAAAAACAGGGATGTCATGCTGAGGCTCTATAAGGCACTGGTCAGACCGCATTTGGAGTATTGTGAGCAGTTTTGGGCTTCATATCTGAGGAAGGGTGTGCTGGCATTGGAGAGGATCCAGAGGATGTTTACGAGAATGATCCCAGGAATGAGTGGGGGATGAGCTTTTGTCGGCATTGGGCCTGTACTCGCTGGAGTTTAGAAGGATGAGGGGGTAAATCATTGAAACTTACCGATGAAAGGCTTGGATGGAGTGGATGTGGAGAGGATGTTTCCACTAGTGGGAGAGTCTCTGACCAAAGGCCATAGCCTCAGAATAAAAGGGTGTACTTTTAGATGAGATGAGGAGGAATTTCTTTAATCAGACGATGGTGAATCTGTGCAATTCATTGCCACAGACAGCTGTGGAGGCTGTCAACGGATATTTTTAAGGTGGAGATTGAAAGATTCTTGATTAGTACGGGTGCCAGGGGTTATGGGGAGAAGGAAGGAGAATGGGGTTGAGAGGGAGAAATAGATCAGCCATGATTGAATGGTGGAGCAGACTTGATAGGCTGAAGGGCCTAATTCTGCTCCTGTAACTTGTGAATTTATGCACAAATGTGAAAGCAATTTAGGAAACATAGAGGGTGAACCTCGGGAAGGTTGTGGAGGCTGTCAATGGATATTTTTATTGCTTCTACAATTTATTAACTTATGAACATATTGGAGATGAAAACGTCTCCGTAATCAGGGATGAAAAATTTGGAAACTTCAGAGAAATTCCAGGCTCACCCCAGGTGAATTCGCCAGACTGTAATCTGGCCAGTTTGCAGTGAGCAGTACAAATGCCACAGCCGGTAGAGATGCTGCCTCACAAGGTGAGAGATCTGGGTTCGATCCTGACCTTGGGTGCTGTCTGTATGGAATTTGCACATTCTCCCTGTGACCGCTTGGGTTTCCTCCAGGCACTCCAGTTTCCTCCCACATCCCAAAGACATGCAGGTTTGTCGGTTGATTGACCTCTGTGAAATTGCCCCGAGTGTGTAGGGAGTGGATGAGAAAGTGGGATAACATTGAACTGCTCTGGATGGTTGGCATGGACTCAGTGGGCCGAAGGGCCTGCTTCCATGCTGCATCTCCAAACTAAGATTGAAAATAAACAATATGAGACATTCATGTCAATAGTTTGATAGAGACACAAGGAACTGCAGATGATGGAACCTTCAGCAAAACATGATGTGCTGGAAGAACTGAGCAGGTCAGGCAGCATCTGTGAAGGGAATAGGTGTTTTGGGTATTGTTATGTATAGAATCTTTGATTCATACAGTCATACAATGTGAAAATAGGCCCTTCGATCCAACTTGCCCATGCTGACCAACATGAGTCCCGGATGGGACGTCGAAGGACGAGAATTCGAGGCCAAGATACCGAAAACACATCACGCCGAAAGGACACGAAACCGAAAGTGCATCACGGCGAAAGGATACAACCCCGAACGGACACCACTCCGCAAAGCCAAGACACAGAACGGACATGATGTAGAAAAGCCGTTGAACGGACATGACGTCTCCAGGAACGGGATTGGTCCGACACCTTGTCAGTCTTCGATAAAGGTCAGCAATTGGCCCAGACCCCCTGCGTCCATCACACCACTGGCTGGGGGGAGACGGGTGGGTAGGGGGAGCTTGAGCTTGCGTTTGTAAAATAGTGGCAGTGACTCCAAGCTGCTGCGATTTCCACAGAGGCAGTGATGTGATGTACATGTTCTCCAGGGATGCTGCCTAACCAATATGAGTTAATCCAATATTTTGGTTCTTTCCAAAAGTAGAATAGTGATATTTTTGATTGTGCCTTTGTTGTTCTGATATGACAATTAAAACATTTGAGGGCCTGCTGCTTGTAGATAGTATTCTTCTAAAACAACTACTCTCTCAGCAATCTAGGAAGGAACTGCAGATGCTGGTTTAAACCAAAGATAGACACAAAATGCTGGAGTAACTCAGCGGGACAGGCAGCATCTCTGGAGCGAAGGAATGGGTGACGTTTCAGATCGAGACCCTGCTTCAGTCTCGGCTCGAAATGTCGCCCATTCCTTCTCTCCAGAGATGCTGCCTGTCCCGCTGAATTACTCCAGCTTTTTTGTGTCTATCTTCAGTAATCTGTGTCTAAGAACAAAAGCTAACATTGTTCTTTTCTTTGGTAAGAATAGGCATGAACAGCATGGTGACATCGTGCATCAGTCACTGTTGTGGTATGTGCATAATGGTGGCTAGGTATTGCCAGTGTTTGACCCTGTGCCCTCTCTGGGATGAGATGAGTCTTGCTTTCTCCAAGGCTCTCTGGAAAGGAACTGCCTACCGAACTGGGCGGAACTGATCCTCAGCAATTCCTCGTGAACAGCTTTTGCATCAGCATCAACGGTAGCTATGGATCAGATCTATTTGGGCTTCCCATGGTCGGGAGATGACTTGTGCAAGAGAAACAACATGCTTACAAAGACAGAAGGTGCTGGAGTAACTCAGTGGGTCGGGCAGCATTTCTGGAGAAAAAGTGTGACCTTTCGGGTCGGGGCCCTTCTTCAAACTGAATGTAGAGGGTTAAGGGTGGGAGTTGAAGAGCTGGAGGTGAGAAAAGATCAGGAGAAAAGATCCCTCCATGCCACCCACTTTCTCATCTTTGGTATAAACCGGCATCTGGAGTTCTTTGTCTCTACAGAAACCGCATGCTGCCTGGATGAGAGGGCATCAGCTCCAGGGAGAGGTTGGATAGACGTGGATTGTTTTCTCTGGAATGTCACAGGTTCAGGGGAGACTTGATGGAAGTATATTAAATTACGGAGAGGCATAGTTTAACATAGATACACCATGGAAACAGGCCCTTCGTTCCACCGGGTCCGTGCCGACCCGCGATCCCCGCCCATTAAAGCCCCTGTCCCAGTTAGGCGACTTTTTCGGTGATTACAGGTGACTAGGCTGTTGCCACATGGTCGCGGGGTAATGCCTGTATGGTCGTGAGTCGTCTCCTCAAGTCGCCTAAAGAGTCGTAGTATTTTTCTGGTCGCCGCTGGATTTTGAAATGTTCAAAACCTTTTGGCAACTATGGGCTTGACGTAGCTTGTCTTCTCCTGTCGTAGGTACTGTTGCCGGTTGTCATCAGGTGACGTTGGTTGTCGCCGGCTGCTGAATTTGGTGAATTCCATTGGCGACTACTTACGTCAACCTACATCAACCGGCGAATGAATTGTCTTCAGTTGTCTTCAGTTGTCACCAACTTTGTCGTTGCTTGTCGTAGCTTGTCGCGGGTGGACGTAGGTTGACTTTGGTTGTCATCTGTGTGGTCGTAGGTGTGGTCGTAGGTGTGGTCGTAGGTGGACGTCCTAATGGGTCACCGGTTGTCAGTAGCTTGATGTCGACTAGGTGATAGGTTGTCATAGATTGTCGTAGACACTGTCATAGGGGGGGGGTCCAGATGCTGCTTTTTCGGCGACCTGCTACGACTGTGACAGTCGCCGGCAGTCGCTGAAAAAATCGCCTAAGGCCCTTAACACTATCCTACACCCACTAGGGCCAATTAACCTCCAAACTATGTCTTTGGAGTGTGGGAGGAAACCAAAGATCTCGGAGAAAATCCACGCAGGTCGTGGGGAGTAGGTACAAACTCCGTACAGACAGCATCTGTAGCCGGAATCGAACCGGGTATCCAGCGCTGCATTCGCTGTAAGGCAGCAACTCTACCGCTGTGGCACCGCGACCGCCCTAGATATGGTAGACAGTCAGAACCCTTTTCCCAGAGGGGATATGATCAACACTAGAGGTCATGGCGAGAAGGTGGGAGGGGGGATGCTTAATGGAGATGTGCTAGGCAGTTTTTCACAGTGGTGGTGGCTTAGAACGCATGGTCAGCGGCGCTGGTGGAGGTAGATACGATAGTGGCGTTTTTCGATAGGAACATGGAGGTGCAGGGAATGGAGGGATAAGGGGCAAATGCAGGTGGGTAGGGCTAGTGTAGAAGGGGCATGTTGGTTGGTGTGGGCAAGTTGGTTACACGCTGTTACACTCTATGACTCTATGAATAGATTTAATGCGGGTTGGTGCTGCTGAAAAACAAAAAGTCAGTATAATTCTGCTTTGAATGATGACGGAATAACCACATGTGTGAGGAAAGATTATCTGCTCCTTATTTTGACCAAACAAGGTGCTATTAATGCAAAATATCAAAATATCAAATACCAAAATATCAACAGGAAATGAACATAGTTTGGACTAACACATAATCCTGATCTTAATAGTTTCAGTTTCAGTTTAGTTTATTGTCACGTGTACCTAGGTACAGTGAAAAGCTTTTGTGGCGTGCTATCCAGTCAGTGGTGTTACAGGACCAACACTCCGGAGCTTCAACAGGCGATCCCCGGTAAAGCATCGTCCCGCTCCGCGATGGAATCTAGTGCTGCGCCGCTGCTGAAGCTCTGGCTGGTCTCCGGTCGGAAAGTCCGCGCAATCCAATTGGTAGTCCACGAGGGGGGGCGGCGAAGATCCGACTAGGAGAAAAGACGCATCTTCGTCCAGGTAAGTGACTGGGAAACGGTTTCCCCCTTTACCCCCATCCCCCACATAAAAAGACTAAGAAACCTTTAGAACACACTTTTTGACATATTAAAAATAACAAGCGGGTGAAAGGATGAACAGCTGCTGGCGAGGCTGGCACACTGGATGGTAGGTATAATCAGTTCAACACGGGGAAACATGTTGCACCATTTACAAAACCGCCTGTGCATGATAGAATATGGCACTCATGTTACCACGCAATTAACCAGCATGAAAACTCACAATGAAGACAGTCTTGGCAAAATTCCTCCTCTAAATGCTTAAGGGCGTCCCACTTTCACGTGGTAATTCACAAATTCTCCCTTGATTCAAACTCGCAGAATGTTCGTAACGAGTCCGTAGGTGGTCATAGGAGTTCGTAGATATATCGTAGCGGCTCGTTATGCCAGTCGTAGGTACTCGTGGCATCAGGTAAGTCGGGACGTTTTTTCCAGCCTGATAAAAAATGTCCACGAGTAAAATAATGGTCGGGATGAAAGAAATTGCAGCTTTTTACTCGTAAGGAGAGCATTGAAATAGTCGTGGGAATTTGTAGACATACTCGTAGGAGTTCGTAGGAGTTCGTGAACATAGTCATGGAAGATCGTAGGAGTTCGTAGATTACCACAATCTTGATTTTTCTTTTAGGTCCTTTAAACTCGGCAGAGGTTTTTAATTAAGTTGTGAAAGTGGGACAGGCCCTTTACTGAACTGCCTCTTCCTGTTCTGAGAGGAGTCATCATCATCTGTGGGCTTTGACGAGAGAGTATTTCCTCGGAGGTGTCTTCATTTGTCACCATACAATCTGTTCCTACTCCCTTTGTTCTATCTCCGCAGTACCGGAATAGTCTTAGCGCATTCCGAATGAAGGTAAAGCAAAAAATGTCCTTCACACAAAGAGAAGAAAGGTGGCACAAAAAAACTGCTGGGAAACTTTTAATTCGATATTTCTTTTTGTCCAAATTTATATCTCAAGCTAAAGGTTATGTTCAGTTAAAACCTGTTGCAACAAGCTTTACAGGTATCTGTATCCATATACATGGGTGGTCACATTCCGCAGCTCTGTACGGCCTTCTTCACAGCTCCATTGAATCCGGTTTAATTAGAAACATCGAAAATAGCTGCAGGAGTAGGCCATTCGGCCCTTCAATTCAGCACCGCCATTCAATATGATCATGACTGATCATCCATAATCGGTACGCCGTTCCTGCTTTCTCCCCATATCCCATGATTCAATGCTGCTACTCTCTGTGTGGAGTTTGCAAGTTTTACCTGTCACCTTGAGGGTTTCTTCCAAGTGTTCCGGTTTCCTCCCCTATCCAATAATATTGCTAATTCCCAACAAACACCCAGCTGTTCAACACTACGATAGATCGGTGGATGATGCAGTCAGCCTGGGCCTCCAGCACCTAGACCGCCAGGGAACCTATGCGAGGATTTTGTTTGTTGATTTTAGATCTGCATTCAACACCATTGTGCCAGAGCTACTACACTCCAAACTCTCCAAGTTGACTGTGCCTGCACCTCTCTGTCAGTGGATCACCAACTTCCTGATGGACAGAAAGCAGCGCGTGAGGCTGGGAAAGCACATCTTGGACCCGCAAACACTCAGCATAGGAGCACCGCAAGGCTGCGTACTCTCATCTCTCCTTTACTCTCTCTACACCAACGGCTGCACCTCCACTGATTCCTCTGTCAAGCTTCTCAAGTTTGCGGATAACACGACCCTGATTGGAGTGATCCAGGATGGGCAAGAATCTGCCTACAGACGGGAAGTGCCACAGCTGGCATCCTGGTGCCTTTGTAACTGGCACGTGCCGTGAGTAATTACTCAAGGTAGGCAGTCAGGCTTTTTAAAAAATCTTAAACCGCACATGCGCAGATTGTTCTCTCCGTAAAAATAACAAATAAAAATAAGTAACAATTCAATGTGCCCAAGGCTTCTAAATCTCCTTCATTTTTTAATTACTGAATGGGTGGGGGGGTTGAGGGTGACGGCAGGTGGGAAATACGGGAGCACACCGTTGAATCAGTTGTCATCTTATTGAATGACAATACTAATTCAAGGGACCAATTGGAGAGAGAGTTTCTTTCACAGCGTGTGGAGAGTCTGTGCCAGGGGTTAAAGATGCGGGGAGGGCAGGAGTGTTGAGAAGGAGGGGGTCGGACTCACTCATCGCTGCCGCAGCGCCCCGGGCACGGACAGCGGAAATACAGCATTTAAAAACGTATAGCACCAAGAAATGTACTTCCCACGTTATTGGTACACGAACTCCATTCTTCTCTCTTTGCTTCCTAAGATACTCTTAAAATAATGACAATCCATATTTGATAAACCCGTCAAGAAACTTGCACTGCGCATGCGCAGTAGACTGCTGTGCACGTGCAGTCCTGCAAAGGCAGAATTTCAGCTGCCTTCAGCCCCGCTTGTCATTGAAGGCTTGAAGCAGCGCTGATGGCACGTGGGCTGCACAGACCTTCGCGTGTTACAAGTACTGTGGTTGAAAGGCACGGAGAATTATGCCTACCTAAGAGATCGATCTCTTAAATAGGCATAATTCTCCCATGCCTTTACTATTTATATTTAATAATTACCATTTCATAATTTTAGCACGTGTCTGCTTTGTAACAACCCTGGAGCTCAATGCTCTTAAGTTGGTGGAATTGATTGTAAACTTTAGGAGAGCTCCCCCTCCCCTCCCCCCACTCACCATGAACAACATCACAGTCACATCTGTGGAGGCTTTTAAGTTCCTAGGAAACCATCATCTCCAAGGACGTTAAATGGGGGGGGGGGGGGCCACCATCGACTCCACGGTCAAAAAGGCCCAACAGAGGATGTACTTCCTGCGGCAACTGAGGAAGCACAATCTGCCACAAGCAATGATGGTCCAATTCTACACGGCCATCGTAGAGTCTGTCCTCACCTTCTCCATCGTGGTCTGGTTTGGCTCAGCCACCAAGCACGACATCCGGAGGCTGCAGCGAATCGTCCGATCAGCTGAGAATGTTGTTGGCTGCAACCTTCCCCCCATTGATGAACTGTACACTGCAAGGGCCAGGAAGCGAGCGGGTAAGATTATCTCTGACCCCTCTCACCCTGGCCACAAAATCTTTGAAGCACTTCCCTCTGGAAGGTGACTCCGGACTGTCAAATCTGCCACAGCCAGACATAAAAACAGCTTTTTTCTACGAGTAGTAGCTCTACTCAATAACCAAAAGTCTGTAGCCTCCTTTTGCTCTGGTATTTTATTTAATTCACATGTTTAAACTGTAATGTTTTATTATTAATGTTTAATGTTTTATGTGTCATTCTTAATTGTTACTGTATGTCATGTTGTCACTTGCGAGCAGAGCACCAAGGCAAATTCCTTGCATGTGAATACTAGGCCAATAAACGTATCCATTCATCCAAATAAGCTCCAAACTACATAGACTTGGGGGCATTGTATTGCCTTTGCACGATCATTGTTTTTTTTTAATATATAAAAATATATACTGAACATTTTTGTTGTTTATCATGTATCTATATTATCATGTATCTATACACTGTAAATTGATTGATTGTAATCATGTACTGTCTTTCTGCTGACTGGTTAGCGCACAACAAAAATCTTTTCACTGTACCTCGCTACACGTGACAATAAACTATCAGTTCAGTTTTTGTTTATTGTCACGTGTACCGAGGTACAGTGAAAAACCTTTGTTGCTGCTAACCAGCCAGCGGAAAGATAATACATGATTACAATCAAAGCCATCTACAGTGTACCGATACATGATAAAGGAATAACGTTTAGTGCAAGGTAACACCAGTAAAGTCCGATCAAAGATCAAAGTCCAATGAGGTAGATAGTAGTTCTGTATTGCTGTCTGGTTGTGGTAAGATGGTTCATTTGCCTGATAACAGCTGGGAAGAAATATTATCTGAATTTGGACGTGTGCTTTTTCACACTTCTATACATTTTGCCCAATTTCAGAGGCGAGAAAAGGGAGTGGCCAGGGTGCGACTCGTCCTTGATTATACTGCTGGCCTTGCCGAGGCAGCATGAGGTGTAAATGGAGTCGATGGAAGGGAGGCTGGTTGGTGTGATGGTCTGGGCTGCGTCCACAATTTGCTGCAATTTCTTGCAGAGTACCATGTTTCATATTCAGTTGTGCTGCTGCAAGTAAGATTTTCATTGTTCTCGTTTTGGGACTCTTGAATTGTTATGTTTGAGGTGATTTTAAATGACTCCGGAATTAGGTGGGTCGTGGGAGAGTTGTAGTGGAGTCATTGATATGTTGTGATCTTCAGGAGATAAATCGGGAAATGGGATCAATGGAATTGCACTGAGATCTGGCATAGATCCAATGGACCAAGTGGCCTCATTCGGCGTCATAAAGAAAATGAGAATTGATTAAGCAAGTGTACATGAGATTTCTATGGTCCTATCATCATTCACTTTGGAAGACAATTTTTCCAATTGCTATTGGTATTGGTATATGCCTTGTCAAGATTTAATTCTAGCAAGCCTGAATTATGTCTCAAGGTTTAAGCCCTAGTATTCTTCACCATAACTAATAGAAATAAAAATCTCACGCACGGCTTCAGTTCAAAACTAAATAGCCCCGTGTGTGACTGGATGGCACCTTATGGAATTATAGGGTCACACAGCGTGGAAACAGGCCCTTCAGCCCAACATGCCCACGCCGACCAACATGTCCCATCTACATCAGTCCAACCTGCCTGTGTTTGACCCATTTCCCTCTAAACCTGTCCTATCCATGTACCTGTCTAAACGTTTCTTAAACGTTGCAATAGTCGCTGCCTCAATTGCCTTCTCCAGCAGCTCACCATACACCCACCACCCTTTCTGTGAAAATGTTACCCCTCAGGTTCCTATTAAATCTTCTCCCCCTTCACCTATGTCCTAAACCTATGTCCTCTGGTTCCCGATTCCCCTTCTCTGGGCACGAGACAGTCCATCAACCCAATCTATTCCTCTCAAGATTTTACACATCTTACCAGTTCTTAGTCTTTAAAATGCGCAGAATTGCGCAATGCGAGCTTTGACGGTCTTGAACTGCTTTGGGACAGTGAAATAGGACACGCCAGGGTCTCCAAACCACATTTCCAAAATGGTGGCTTTTCTCAGAAAAACAATCTCAACCGTGCCTTTGTAATCTGAAACTCTTCAAATGCATTTCCAATCTTTCCACGCACGCATGTTTCCTGGCATGCAAGAATGATTTTCCATAATGCCGGCTGCAATCAATACCAGCAGAGAGATTAGTTATCACAGAATGCGAATTTCTGATATTTACTGAGTGGGCACATTGATTTTGGCATTTTAGTTGTGCCTTCCGCATAAACATTCCACCTAACTGTCTCTCAACAAACTCATTGGAAGGTTTAAACTTAATTTGAAAGTCATTTTCTCTGCAATTTACAGATTCCTAAATTACTTTTCAAGAGATTCCCTTTTTTAATTTTTGTGTTCAACAAGGATCTCATTATCCATTTGACTAATTGTAAGGAGATTTAGGGCAACGATGCAATGATTTCATCCCCTCCACTGATATTGTGAATATTCTTTATTATTCTGAATATTCAGAATATTCTTTTTATCCATTTGTTGTGAATGATTGCAAAACTTTGAAATCAACCAATTTCCAATATTAATCTCATTTGTTGACTTGTGACCCCCGGAATTGATTAAACAAATAAAGTTCTTTCTTATTTGTCATCACTGAAAGAGTTAGTTACTATTATCGGTTGCTGTTGTAAAAAGGCAATTGCTATTGCATTGTGGGATACTTGGCCAAATATCATGGCAAGGTCTTTTTTAAGTAAGTTGAATAGTTTAATCAGATAAGAAAGGGCCAGGGGAGGATTACTAGTGCCATTGGAATACCTGGCTTTTGGCAAAGAGTGAAAAACAACTCCATATTTGGAGGTGACGGGTGTTTCCTAGGCCATGACCTCATGCAATTGATACTGAGTCTGGGAGTATATTAACCCCGGTTTTCTGGTATTTCTGTGTGTGTTGCTGGAGGACTCAGACGTAACACTGATGCCTCTGGGTCCCTAGTGCCACACCCGGCAGACATTAAAAATAAAGTTTTGAATGGTCTTAACTAATTGTCTTTGTCTGTTTCTAAGTGAAGATTTTCATCACTTACTTCTGCTGGGGGCTAAAAAATAATAAAGACAACCCAGGATTCTGGTCTTGTTGGCTGTTGTATGATGCATGTTCAGTTTGGCTTAGTTTATTTTATTGTCAGGTGTACCGAGTTACAGTGAAAAGCTTTTTGTTGCATGCTAACCAGTTAGCGGAAAGACGATATATATTTTATAGAGGCCAATTAACCTACGATTGGACCTGATGTCTTTGGTATGTGGGAAGAAACCAGAGCACTCGGAAGAAATCTACACAGTCACGGGGAGAACTAGCAAACTCCACAAGATCGAACCCGGGTCTCTGGCGCTGTGAGACAGCAGATCTACCAACTGCGTCACTGTGTCGCTTATGAAAGTCTATATACACATGATTATAATTGAGCCGTCCACAGTGTACAGACACATGATGAAGGGAGTAATGTTTAGTGCAAAATAAAGTAAGAAATACTGTTGTTGGAGTCGAGGTGTAAATGAGTGGAACGATTGTAACTCAGTTAAAGGGGGTAGTAGTTCTGGGCACGGATGCACCTGGGTTGCATTCTTGTAACCAATGGAACACTTGTGCTATAGATATGCACCGCGATTTCAGTGCCCACTGTGATCGCGGTGGAGTCAATTACAATGTTACGACTGCACTTACAATGACAGGGCGTGGCATCGACTTTACGCCAAACCCAGACCCTCAGCACAAGTGCAAAATAATCTTGGGGGTGCAGCATGCATCGTTGAGAAGTAACAAAATAAATTCTTGATTCGTACCGGTGTCAGGGGTTATGGAGAGAAGGCGGGAGAATGGGGTTAGGAGGGAGAGATAGATCAGCCATGATTGAATGGCGGAGTAGACTTGATGGACTAATTCGGCTCCTATCACATATGAGCTTATGATCTTATGAAACTAACTCTCCTGCAAGTTTATAAGATTGCATCAACGACAAATTAATTGAAGTTAATTAAAAAAGGTCACCTCTGTTTATGTAATAATTCTTTATAGTGTCATAATCTCCAGTAACAAATTGTCAATTGCAGGAGGTTACGCTGAAGATATTGGGAGCTGGTTAATATAATTGGCTGCTTGCACGGGAGCCTCCAAGATACAGTGATAAATCGCAGCATTGCCTGGCATGCTGCTAGTTCGTGGTTGCCCTAGAGAGATTTCAAGCCAGATCATTGTGAGATGGAGTGATAATTACTTATCATTGCGGGAGATTAGGAAGTGCCTCGCTGTTACACAGGGGGGAGAGATTACCTAATCTTGATTTACCTGTCACTGCGCCATTACACTCTGTGAAACTATTCTGCTGGGATGAGCTGCAGAGCTGTGTCACTTATGAAAGCAAGGAACGGCCAAGCAGAAGATAGACACAAAAAGCTGGAGCAACTCTGGAGAGACGGACTGGGTCGAGACCCTTCTTCAGACTGGCTAAGGATAAGGGAAACGAGATAGATTAAGTCATCGATCCATCATAAAAATAAACATAAACTCATCATAGAATCATAATGAACATCACAGATCCATCACAAAAAAAGTCAAAATTATGTCCTAATCAGCTTAATATCCTGATGCACAATTTCCTTAAAGGTCACTTTATTGGTCAGACAAATGAACATTTGGGAAGATGGACACAAAATGCTGGAGCATCTTTCGTCTCGACCCGAAACGTCACGCATTCCTTCTCCCTGGAGATGCTGCCTGTCCCGCTGAGATACTCCAGCTTTCTGTGTCTATCTTTGGTTTAAACCAGCATCTGCTGTTCATCCCTGCATGAATAAGCAGACGCTGCCTCAGAGCCGTTGCGCTGCAGTTCAGCTCTGGGTTCACATGTAACTTGGGCCATCTCGTATCATCACAGGCAGAGCTGAGAGTGTCATTGAACCTTCATCCATTCTCATCCAAGATAGCTTCCTTTTAGGGGACTTATATGCGCAACTGTCAATCGAAAGGCTGTGGACCCCATTAATGTAGAGTTATCTTTTCACATTAATCAAAGTGTTTACATGTTAAACATAAAACCATAATTTACAGCGTGTTTATTGTAAAATGCTTCTTACGGCTGCCCTGCTCGCCGTTACATGCGTATGCACGCACACAGTAACACACACAGATGCAGACAGGCACAAACACACAGACAGAGGCACACACACACACAAAGATTCCTTCTATGCTTTCCTGCACACTCAGGAAAGAGGGGACAGAGATTGCCATGCGGGTGGTGTGCCTGCAAGATCACCGTTATGTGATTGCTGATAGAGCAGACACCAATCTGTCATGGGTAGAGGTAACTCAACAGGACAGGCAGCATCTCTGGAGAGAGGAATGGGTGACGTTTCGGGCCGAGACCTTTCTTCAGACTGAGAGTCAGGGGAGATGGAGACAAGAGATATGGAAGGGTAAGGTGTGAAATGACAGATTAAAACAGACGATGATCAAGGAAATGTAGAATGGTTCATTGTTAGCTGATGGGAAGAGGGCATATAATTCATAAAATTTAATAAGGAGGATAATGAAACTAGTCAGAGAACTATGAAAAGAGAGGGAAAGCAAGGGCTACTTGAATCGACAATAGACAATAGGTGCAGGAGTAGGCCATTCGGCCCTTTGAGCCACCAACGCCATTCAATGTGATCATGGCTGATCATCCATAATCAGTACCCCGTTCCCGCCTTCTCCCCATGTTCAATGTTCATACCGCTGGGGTGTAAGCTGCCCAAGTGAAATATGAGGTGCTGTTCCTCCAATTTCGGCTGGGCCTCACTCTGACAGTGGAGGAGGCCCAGGACAGAAATGTCAGTGTGGGAATGAGAGGGGGGAGTTAAAGTGTTTGGCAACCGGGAGATTAGGTCGGTTCAGGCGGAATGAGCAGAGGTATTCAGCGAAACGATCGCCGAACCTGCGCTTGGTCTCACCGACATATAGGAATCCACACCTGGAACAGCGGATGCAGTAGATGAGGTTGGAGGAGGTGCAAGTGAACCTCTACCTCACCTAAAAAGACTGTCGGGGTCCTTGGATGGAGTTGAGGGAAGAGGTATAGGGACAGGTGTTGCATCTCCCGTGGTTACGGAGGTAGGTTACTGGGGAAGGGGTGGTTTGAGTGGGAGGGGACAAGTTGACTGGGGAGTTGCGGAATGGTCAACATTCTGTGTCTATCTTTGGTGCAAACCAACATCTGCACTTCCTTCCTTCACATGGGTAGTTTTCATTACAACATGGATATTTGATAACAGGACTCTTACTGTGCTGAGGAGATGCTGGTGGGTTCTGTCTTGAATCGATGAAGTGCATCCTGATGGGGATTTGGTTTAGTTTTGTTTGGAGATACTGTGTGGAAACAGGCCCCTCGGCCCACCAAGTCCACATCGACCTGCAATCCCCGCACGTTAACACTCCACACTAGGGACAATTCACACTTACTGCATACCAAGCCAATTAACCTACAAACCTGTACGCCTTTGTAGTGTGGGAGGAAACCGAAGGTCTCGTAGAAACCCCATGCTGGTCACGGGGAAAACGTACAGACAGCACCCGTAGTCAGGATCGAACCGGGTTTCTGGCGCTGTAATGGCTGTAAGGCAGCAACTCTACCGTCGCGCCACCGTGCCGCCCATATTGAGATGACTGAGAAGGATACCCACTCGATACATCACCTGTCCATGTTCTCCAGGGATGCTGCCTGACCCGCTGAGTTACTCCAGCATTTTGTGTCTTTCCAATGCACACCAAATGGTTGGGTTTTAAATGGGTGCGGAAACTTGCAGTGGGGTATGTGCAGGGGCCTTAAAGGAGACAAGACAAATGTGTGTTATTTGGGGAAAAAAAAACATTAACCATTTCCTTGCATCTGAAGTGATCTCATATCTTGGAATCAAAGCATGGGAGGGTAGACACCGAATGCTGGAGTAACTCAACCGGTCAGGCAGCATCTCTGGAGGAAATGGATAGATGACGTTTTGGGTCGGAACCCTTCTTCAGACCATTTCATGGGAAGGACCAATTCAGTGGGTCTGTCTCGAGTCTTTGAAAAAAAAAGACACCACTACACAAAGTGCTGGAATAACTCAGCGGGTCAGGCAGCATCTCTGGTGGACATGGACAGACAACATTTCAAGTCCTGGCCCTTCCATGGACTGATTACAGTAGACATTACAGTAAGGGGGAGAAAGCTGGAAGAGAAACTCGGGCAGCCAAACCATTTGGGCTTTTATTTTACGCCCTCTGGAAGGTGACTCCGGACTGTCAAAGCTGCCACAGCCAGACATAAAAGCAGTTTTTATCCACGAGTAGTTGCTCTACTCAACATCCAAAAATCTGTACCCTCCCTTTGATCTGGTATTTTGTTGGTTCACATGCTTGATCAATGGTGTTTTATCATTAATGTTTTATTATTATTAATGTTTAGTGTTTTCTGAGTCATTCGTAACTGTCATTCTATTGCATGTTGTTACTTGTGGGCGGAGCACCAAGGCAAATTCTTTGTATGTGAATACTTGGCCAATAAATGTAAACTTACTAAAGGGCCTGTCCCACGAGCATGCGACTCCATGCGGCAAGCGCGACCTAACATGGTCGCTTGAGCCGTACGGCCTCGCGGGGCCGGTCCCACTTCGATAGCCGGAGCCGTATGGAGTTGTGTGGAGCTGATCCCGACATCGGCTCTGAAAAACTGACCATATTCAAAAATTCCGCGCGGCAACGGCCTGCCGACCCGCAGCCGCCTCGACGGCATACGCACCGCATCGACGGGTGTGCGCAGCGTCTTGACGGCGTACGCAGCGTCTTGACGCCGTACATCACGCGCG
The DNA here is from genome assembly GCF_010909765.2 of Amblyraja radiata. Lineage (NCBI taxonomy): Eukaryota > Metazoa > Chordata > Chondrichthyes > Rajiformes > Rajidae > Amblyraja > Amblyraja radiata. The sequence goes on along the minus strand of NC_045958.1, from coordinate 100,814,475 downwards.
AACTTCCCGCGGATTTCGCTCGAACTTCACGTCACTCACTCGACCTCCGCGCGGCCCCCGCTTCCGGTTTGGTCGCGCTCGCCGCATGCAGGCGCATGCTGGTAGGACCGGCCCTGTACGGGGATCACTCGACCTCCACGCGGCCCCTGCTTCCGGTTTGGCCGCGCTTGCCGCATGCAGGTCGCATGCTTGTGGGGCAGGCCCTTTACTTACTTACTTATTAATAAGGTAAAAGAATAAAGACGAGATATTAAAATGTTACAAAACACCAATAAAAGGTTCTACCAGGATATTGCGTTCAAATTTAAACACAGCATCCATTCAGACCTTATCACTAGAACCATAAAGTAAAGCAGTTTCACATAACAGTTGGGAAGCATGCAAGTATAATGAGGAGCATGGTAAAAGTTTGAAAATGACTGAATATTATCACATGTGAAAAGTCACAGTGAAATTCTTTGCTGGCATTCCCAAGGTATGCAAATAGTCGCCACGTAAAAGGTGGTGATACAGTTACAAAGTATCTGCACCATGTCCCCCTTGTTCTTCCCCTCCTCCCCCTCCTTCACGGTGGTCCCCCCACAGCAGGTCCTTCATTGTTCTTCCCCCTCCCGCAAAAATAACTTTATTTGACCGAAAATAGAACTTAGGAAAATGAAATGGGCAACAAAACCGGTGCGCAATAAAGTGGAGACAAAATGGAAATATTTAAAAGCACCTTTAGTAGTGCCGGGGTAATAGACATTCCCATACGAATCAAGAACAAACTGCATATTAATGTGATACCATGCGTGAACAATGATGTAAGACAAAAATGGGAGTTAGATTGGGAGACGCTCACGATAAAGAGAGCGGAGAACGGCATGTGACAAAGGCAACACAAAAAGAGCAGGCAGAGAATTCCCAATAAAACTGAAACAAACAAAGAGAAGGAGTGAAATTAAGTTGTCAAGAAACATAAGACAAAATATTCAAGATTCTGTGGGCATTTATTTTAAACGACTTCAACATGATCTCGGGAGGAGGACAGCTTCGGGTCGGTCAGGTTAGTTATATTAGTTAATTGGTTTTTCTCAGATCATTGCCAGAAGCTGTAATTAGAAATAGTATTTTTCCCATTTAAATAATGGGAAGAAAATATTAAATAAAATAATCAGATTCAAAGAATGTAAAACCCCTTTAGCCAAAGAGATTTTACTCACCTATTTAAAAATAATCTAGATTTTCAAAAAGGCTTTCCATAAGATGGTGCTTACTGGTTGAATGAAATAGGTCAGGGCACATGAAGTCAAGGGTTAGGGAGCAGAATAGGTCAAATATTACTCAAAGGGATAAAAAGACAGGACCTATTCAGAGTGGTAGAAGACGGGACGCACAATCAGTTCAGTTCAGTTCAGTTTGGTTTATCGTCGTGTACAGTGAAAAGCTTTAGTTGCATGCTAACCAGTCAGCTGAGTGAAAATTCATGATTACAATTGAGCCATTTTTTGAGCCATACAATTGAGCCAGTGTATAGATACACGATAAGGGAATAACGTTTAGTACAAGGTAAAGCCAGCAAAGTCTGATCAAGAATAGTCCAAGGGTCACCAAACAGATACAGGATAGAAGGTATGACATGTAGTGCAAGATAATGTCCAATCAAGACCAAACCCGATTAAAGATAGTTTGAAGGTCTCCAATGAGATAGATAGGAACTCAGGACTGCTCTCTGGCTGGTGAGAGAATGGTTTAGTTGCCTGATAACAGCTGGAAAGAAACTGTCCCAGAATGTAGAAGTGTGCACAGAAACAGGCCAATTAGCCCACGGAATACCATCCTGTGCATCTTATACCAACTAACACTTATCCTACACAATTCACACTTTTTTGGAGTAGATTTGACAGACCAAGGAGAAGAAGGCCATTCGGCCCATCATGACTACTCCACCTATCAATCATGGCTGATCTATCTTTCTCTCTCATTCTCCTGCCTTCTCCTCATAACCTTAATTGAACTTAATACATGCGAATACTACTGCTAGTAGTTCCTTTTTGGTGGTGGCCTTCCAGTCTTTGACATGACTGATTCATTCCTCAAGCCAGAACCGCTATTGGGGATATCTTTGTTGGGGATATCGCAGACAGATGGCGAGTACCTCTAGGGTGTTGACTGCTTGTTTTGTCTTGTATCTGCTGAAGCGAGATTTACAATGGGAAGATTCAGTGTACAATCCCCGGTTAAGTACACAATGTATAGAAACAGCCCACTGAGCCCGTGTGCAAGAGGGGCCAGGTTTTGGGGCCATTTCCCAGTCCCAGCTGGAGTTGGCCACAAAGGCCCATTGCAGCCGTCGCCTCCATTGCGGTCGTCCCGTGACCCGTCGTCCCTCTCCTCACCCCTTATTCCTCCGGGGGGTGGGGGCACCTTCCGCAGCCGACCTTGAGGGCGCAGAATTTAAGCTCTGCCCCACCCCCAGTTCTTCTCACCGTCCCTTTGCCCGGCATCCGCGGCCATTGCAAACCCCCCACCCTCCTCCCCGGTGTTGATACAACTTAATAAAACCACAAAGGATATTAAACTAATTCTAACATATATAAAGAGCAGAGAGTTGGGTTACAGCAAATTAGTAGCAGAACATCTTTAGATTTTCTTCCCCCTTTTTTAGTCTGCCCTAAAGGACCAACATTAATACTGGCACTGATACGAAAGGCTGGAGTAACTCAGCGGGTCAGGCAACATCTCTGCAGAAAAGGAATAGGTGATGTTTCGGTTCGAGAGTTTGAAGAAGGGTCTCACCCATTCCTTCTCTCCAGAGATGCTGCCTGTCCCGCTGAGTTACTCCAGCCATTTGTGCCTGTCTTCGGTTTAAACCAGCATCTGCAGTTCCTCCCTGCACATTAATACTGCCACCTTCTGCAAGGCAGTGGAAGCAATGTCCATGATATGTTCTTAGCAAGGAATAAGAACTTACCCACAAAATCTGGCCCATAGAGGCTTGGTGATAGATAGCTTGCTTTTTCAAATGAAGACTCAATTAGAAAGCAGCAGCTTGCAGTGGAACTCCCTGGGCCAAAGAGTTACAAGTCAGAGAACTGAGGTAAACTTGATTTCTTATTCTAGGAAGAATTATCCGGCCAGCAAATAAATGAATGTGAATCATGTTTGAGACAGAAGAAGTCTTAAAAAATCAGTACAATAATGATGCAGCATTTTTGTGGTGTCAGCTTTTGAGAGTTTTTGCAAGGTGCTCTATCTTCGTGTTAGGGTCGGCATGGTGGCGCAGCGTTAGATTTGCTGCCTTACAGCTCCAGAGACCTGGGTTCCATCCTGACTACGGACGCTCTCTGTGTGGAGTTTGCACGCTCTTCCCGTAACCGTGTGGGATTCCTCTGGGTGCTCTGGTTTTCTCCCACACTCCAAAGACATGCAGGTGTCGGCTAAAGGGCCTGTCCCACTTAATTGACCTTGGCTCGCAAATTACGCAACCTCGTGGTCGCTTGAGGCGTACGGGCACCGTATGGCCGCGCGGGGCCGGTCCCACTTAAAAGAGCGGAGTTGTGCGGGGCTGGTCCCGACATCTCGCGGGCCTCCGAAATTCTGGCATTAGCCGAAATCTTCGCGCACCAACGGCCTGTCGGCATGCAGGCGCATTGCGGTCGTACGCAGCGTCTTGATGGCGTACGCAGCGTCTTGACGGAGTACGCCTAGCGCGTGGCATTGCATGATGACGTCATCGCCCAAATTCAGTTGGCCCGCCTCCTGCCCAGCTGATTGGTAAGCATAGCGCAAATGACTTCACGCGCGAACTTAGCGCGTACTTAGCGTGTACTTAGCGCGAACTTCACGTGAACTCCGCTTCCGTTTGGTCGCACCAAACGCACGCAATCGCATGCAAGTGGGACAGGCCCTTAATTGCCTTGGTATAAAGGTAAATTGTCCCTCGTGTGTGGTTGATAGTGCTAATGTGCACGGATCGCTTGTCGGCGCAGACTCAGTGGGCCAAAGGACCTGTTTCTGTGCTGTATCTCCAAACTAAACAAAATTAGAAATCAGCAAAAAAAAATGGAAAAAAGCTGAAGTCTCAGCAAGTCAGGCAACAGAAAAATAAGAGAAAATGTGGGGGGGGTGATCCAGTCACTTACCTCGACTGAGATGCGATTTTTCTCCTTGTCGCATCTCCGTCTCCCCCCCCCCCCCGCGGCCTAATAACGTGGAGTGTTGCGGCCTTTCCTGGATTCCGGCCAGGAGCTTCAAGCCGCGGGCGTGGCGTGGACTTACCATCCTTTTCCGAGGATCGCCAGCGAAAGTGCTCTGACCCCGGGGCTGACTCGGGTGCTCCATGCTCGAGTGTTCCGATCCGTCCCGACGACAGAGTTTCGATCATCCCGACGCGAGGGCTAGAACATCGGACCATCGACAGCGGCGACTACGGAGGGTTCAAGGCCCCGACCACGGGTGAACAAAGGAGGAAGATGACTAAACGTTATTGCCTTCCATCACAGTGAGGAATGTTGATTCCGCTGTGGTGGATGTTTATGTTAAATTTTATTTTATGTGTCTGTGTGTATTGTTGTTTTTCACTTAGTATGGCTGTATCGTAACTGAAATGTCACTGTACCGTAATTGGTGCATGTGACAATAAACGCGAACTTGAACTTGAAACAGGGATGGGCAGAGATAGGAAGGAAATACTACATGCCAAGATACAGAGAAAAATAAGTTTGGAGAGGAATAGGGATTGAAGGGACAGAGGGGCTGATCGTAGCTGATATAATAAATAACATTGCACTTGTCAGTTGTAAGTAGAGGGAGATAAACTGACACAGCAAATTCCTTGTGTCTCCAGTGACTGGTCCCTCTGGTGCGATGATTAACAAGGAACGCTGTCATTCCTTGTTCATTTTTCTGTTCTTCTTCTTCTCTGTACCATTTCACAGATGATCTGTTATACTCTCTAATCACCTGCTCTTAAGAGCTTTGCAAGGAAGAAAATAACCCATCATTTCCCCCTCTGGTGAATCTGTTCCCTGCAATCCCTACCCACTTCTGCCATCCCACTCCTGACCATTTGCTCCCTTCCGTTTTCCCCACGTACTCCAGCAGCAACCTTGTTGGCTGATCAATGGCCTGTATTAAATGCAAAACGATCTGTTTGTTCTTCCCCTTTGCTGATGGCTTTCTCCCGGCTACAAAATATATATTCTGCGTGACAGGTCCGGAAGCAAAGACCAGAACGTCGTGGGATTGTTGTTGGAACGGTACCATTTTCACCTTTAGATAAATGACCAAGGCACAGATTGTAATTAGATCTTCGGCTGATACCAAAAATGCAGAGGGATGAGATTGCAAAGAAATAGCAAGCTCTGGGGTTGCAAAATGAATTGTGCTAAACAAGTATGCGGATAGATTAATAGCAGATGAAATATAATGCAAAATAAAATGGAAAGCACAACATGTTAGATGGCAAACTGCGCAGTGCACATACAGCATGATTAATTTTAAAATAGTAGACGACAGCACTAAACATGTCAAACCAAAGGATGTGAACAATCAACAAATCAAGCAGAATCTGTAACATTGTTGAATTTAAATTATTATAGAAGGTTTAGGTTTAGGTTGATTATTATCATATGTACCGAGGTACAAGGAAAAGGTTTGTTGTGCATGCTATCCAAGTAGATCAGATATACCATACATAGATAGATACATTCAGTTCAAACTCAGGTGCAATAGGTAGAGCAAAGGGGAAGATACAAAGTGCAGAAGATAGTTCTCAGCATTGTAGCGCATCAGTTCCATAGACAAAGTCCAATATCCACAATGGGCAAGAGGTGAATCGGACAATACCCTAGCACTTGGAAGGGACTGTTCAAAAACCTGATCACCATAATAATAACTGTAATCATAATCATACTTTATTAGGGAAACATGTTTTGCAAAATACGAGGAATTTGATTTGCCATAGTCATACTAATAAAAAGCAACAAAACATACACAACACATTTTAGCATAAACATCCACCACAGTGACTCCTCCACATTCCTCACTTTGATGGAAGGCGAAAAAAAAAGTTAAATCTCTTCCCTTCTTTATCCTCCCGTGGTCGTGGGCCTCGAACCTTCCGTTGATGGGTCGATTTTGGCTCCCATAGCCAGCAGCGTTTGGGCCCTCCACGTTAGGGAGATCAAGCTCCCGCATCGGGGGGATGTCAGCTCCCCCGCGCCGGGCGATCTGACCCCGGGTCGGGGCTGGTCAAAACCTTCTGCTTCGTTTGGAGCTCCCGACATCAGTCTCTACCGAGACAGTGAGCTCCTCGATGGTGAAATCCGCAGGCCGAGGTTGGAGCTTCGATCCCAGGCAAGGGAGCGGCTCTGATGGGAAGTCCACGGCCCCGCGGAAGGGAAGAAGCTGTTCCTGAGTCCGGTGGCGCACACTTTCAAGCTTCTGTGTCTTCTGCCGGCCGGGAACAGGGAGAACAGGGGATGAACAGGTGGGACAAGTCTTTCATTATGTTGGCTGCTTCTCTGAAGCAATGTGAAATGTAGATATACTCAACGGTGGGAAGTCTGGTCTGTGACGGACTTGGCTACATCTGCAACTCATCGGAATTTCTTGCGGAGTTGTGGTTGAATTGTTGCATGCTCTTGTTAGACTGTTTCAAGAGTCAAGAGTGTTTTCTCGTCATGTCCCAGATAAAACAATGAAATTCTTACTTGTTGCAGCAACAGAATATGTAAACATAGTACACTGTAAACAATATAATAAATGAGAAAAAAAGTTCAGTGTATATATATATATATATATATATACACACACACACAGGCACACACACACACACACACACACACACACACACACACACACACACACACACACACACACACACACACACACACACACACACACACACACACACACACACACACACACACACACACACACACACACACACACACACACATATATACTAGAATAAGTGGGACTCGTCGGGTCCCATGTTCACACGGGAGGGCTGGTCCCCCGACGCAATATTCAACCTTTCCACCAATTCCAATATTGGTGGCCAGTGGGGGGGGCTTTCTGGAGCGCTGGTATGGGTTCTTGGGGTGGCAGCTCAGTCCCTCAAGCCTGATCTGCTGGCAGCTCACTCACGGCTGGTGGGCTGGCAGTTGACTCATGGCTATTCCTTGAAATTCCATTTCAAGCAGGGTGCAAGGTCAACAAATTCAAATCCATTTCCCTACCATTTCAAGCAGGGTGCAAGGCCACCAAATTCAAGTGCAGCTTCTTACCACTTTGAGCAGGGTGCAAGGCCACCGAATCCAAGTGCAGTTTCCAACCACTTCAAGCAGGGTGCAAGGCCACGGAATTCAAGTGCAGTTTAATACCACTTCAAGCAGGGTGCAAGGCCACCAAATTCAAGTGCAGTTTCATACCACTTTGAGCAGGGTGCAAGGCCACCGAATTCAAGTGCAGTTTCCAACCACTTCAAGCAGGGTGCAAGGCCACCAAATTCAAGTGCAGTTTCATACCACTTCAAGCTGGATTCAAGGCCACCAAATTCAATTGCAGTTTCATACCACTTTCAGCAGGATGCAAGGCCAAGGCCACCGAATTCAAGTGCAGTTTCCAACCACTTCAAGCAGGGTGCAAGGCCACCGAATTCAAGTGCAGTTTCATTCCATTTCAAGCAGGGTGCAAGGCCTCCAAATTCAAATGCAGCTTCATACCATTTCATGCAGGGCGAAACCACCATAAAACCACACAAAACACCAAACTCACAGTTCAGTAGCCATTCAGTGTGTTCAGTTGATTCACAGCTCAGACAGAGTTGTGACCTCTCCCTCCCCCATCATGCAGAGACTGAGCCACACCCACACTTCCGGGTTTTATAACCCTTCCCCCTCCCACCGGAAAAGGTGTGGCCTTCATGGCGTGATTAACAGGAGAGAGATTCTCAACATTTTTAAAACACTCATAACACTTTTATTTTTTATTGATGGGAGGAATTCTCTGCACCTGCTGATCAGAGGGGGACTGAGTAAGATGGCCAAAAATCACAGCCGCAAGTGGTAGCATTTTATCTAAAATCAATATACAGTGCAAACAGAAAGTAAGTGCATTTGCAGTAGTGCCTTTTAACTTCAAGCCAAAGCACCCAAACCGCCATTTACAGTAAGTAATGCCTTTCAACTTCAAGCCAAAGCACCCAAGCCACCATTTGCAGTAAGTAGTGCCTTTCAACTTCAAGCCAAAGCACCCAAGCCACCATTTGCAGTGTTGTGCCTTTCAACTTCAAGCCAAAGCACCCAAGCCACCATTTGCAGTAAGTAGTGCCTTTCAACTTCAAGCCAAAGCACCCAAGCCACCATTTGCAGTAAGTAGTGACTTTCAACTTCAAGCCAAAGCACCCATGCCACCATTTGCAGTAAGTAGTGCCTTTCAACTTCAAGCCAAAGCACCCATGCCACCATTTGCAGTAAGTAGTGGATTTTAACTTCAAGCCAAAGCACCCAAATGGTGGCTTGGGTGCTTTGACTTGAAGTTGAAAGGGACTATCGCAATGTTTAAGAAACATTTGGACAGGTACATGGATAGGACATGTTCGGAGGGATATGGACCAAACGCAAGCAGGTGGGACTAGTGTAGCAGGAATATGTTGACCGGTGACGTTTCGGGTGGAGACCCTTCTTCAGACTCCTCCTTCCACAGGTGCAGCCTGATCCGCCGAGTGTTTCCAGCATCTTCTTTATTTTATTTCAGATTTGCAGCACCTGTAATTTTTGATTGTCATGTTACTCTGCTTTGACACTTGGTGCTGGACCCCCTGCCCTGCACCACCACCCTTCCCCTCACCAAGCTGGATGATGGATCAATCCTGCATTGACCCCCTTTTGTTTCGGTCTGTTACTGCCCTTCCTTCAAGGAATGAAAACTGGTGTCTTAACATGGCCTTGTCTAAGTGCAAGTCCTGAGCTAACAATGTGATTAACTTTGTAACATCTCCGCACCTTGGCGCAATAATGTGGACATTGTGCTTTAGCATTGCCTGTGACATAGAAACATAGTAAAATACGTGCAGGAGTAGGCCATTCGGCCATTCGAGCCAGCACCACCATTCAATATGATTATGGCTGATCATCCAAAATCAGTATCCCGTTCCTGCTTTCTCCCCATATCCCTTGATTCCATTAGCCCTAAGAGCTAAATCTAACATTCTCATGAATACATCTATGTCCAGTAAATAAGAGAAAATCAATATATCTATATTTTAAAAGGACACATAATGCTGGAGTGCTGGAGTAACTCAACAGGTCAGGCAGCATCTCGAGAGAACATGGAAAGGTGACATTTCGGGTCAAGGCCCAAAACGCCACCTATTCATGCTCTCCAGAGATGATGCCTGACCTGCTGAGTTACTCCAGCATTTTGTGACTTTTTATCTATTAACCAGGATCTGCAGTTCTTTGTTTCTACGTATCTATAATTTGTTTGGATTATTTTTCAACAGATGGGCAGCACTGTGACGCAGCAGTAGAGTTGCTGCCTTACAGCGCTTGCAGCACCAGGGACCCAGGTTCCATCCTGACTCCGAGTGCTGTCCCTGGTATGTGTAGATTTGTGTTAATGCACGGGGATCGCTTGTCGGAGCGGACGCGGCTGGCCGAAGGGCCTGTTTCCGCACTGTATCTCTAAACTAAACTAACTCATTGGTGTCTAGACTTGGAACAGAAGTAGCACTGAAGTAGTGGCTCACATCACAATGGAAGCCTGTTTAGTAATACAGTGAATGTAATCAGGTGGATGTGTATAGGTGTTGCAATGGGCAAGAACAACAGATGTATAAAATATCAATATATTAAAGTGCCAGCAAGGTAATAATCTATTCCATGCACACACTTCCTGGCAATAATCCAGGTCCCTTCATAGACAGAAGTAATATTGGCATATTTGATGTAATGCAGATTAACGAAGGGTGATTGGGATTGGGAAACAATGAGACTTGACAATGATCATCATTGTACTTATGAAAATTAATAGCCCGATAATTATTTTGCATTCTTACTGCCAAATATTCATTACTGGAGTAATGTCAAACTTATGGATGAGAAATCCATACTCTGTTCCATGAGCCAGTAATATTATTGCTATTCATCAATCCAGTGCTCAAGAATTCCTAAGAGAAGTCAGGATGGCTTCAAGCGTTGACTGGCTGCAATGTTAATCTATAATCATTTCAACTGCACGGTGGCACAGTCGTAAAGTTGGTGTCTCAGAACACAAGAGACCCGGCTTCGATCATGACTATTGGTTCTGTCTGTACGGAGTTTGTACGTTCTCCCCGTAACCGCGTGGGTTTTCCCCGGGTGCTCCAGTTTCCTCCCACACTCCAAAGACGTGCAGAGTTGCAGGTTAATTGGCTTCGGTAAAGATTGTTAATTGTCACTAGTGTGTAGGATAGTGTTAGCATACGGGGGGATCGCTGGTCGGCGCGGACCCGGTGGGCCGAAGGGCCTGTTTCTGTGCTGTATCTCTAAACTGAGAAACTAAACAGGATCACTGCTAGGCACATCGAAGGGTAGTGTGCCCTGTTACTTTGGAAACGGGGCACAAAGCTCATCTCACTGATTTTGATAAAAATGACACCGTTTATTTATTAATTCAGTGTTTTCAGAGGTAAATGTAACACTGAATTTTAATTTGTGTTCCTTAAACCCCCGTCCCCTGGGATATGAAGGGGATATGGAGATTTTGTTGAAATCTCCTACTTGAAAATGAGAGAAAAACACGGGGCTCTGAAGATGTTGCGGGGAGATGGCGCTAACTGGCTGACTCAAAAAACTGGCACGTACAAGATATAGACTGTTTTTTGCAGTGTACTCCATGTGTGTTTAATTTATGGAATAATTAGAGTCAAAGTAATGATCTACTATACCTATCAAAATATCAATTTCAGTTCATAAACAGAAGCAGAGACAGCAAATTATTTTAGCCAGCAAAAATGAGTGGCGTTTGGCAGGTTTTGTGTTCAGGAAGTCTCATTTATTGTTGAAGGTACGAGCATTGTTGGCAAGGCATCAGGTACCGCAGACGGACACAAAGTGCTGGAGTAACTCAGCGGGACAGGCAGCATCTCGACAGAAAAGGAATGGGTGACGTTTAGGGTCGAGACCCTTCTTCAGACTGAGAGCCTGGGGAAAAGGGAACGAGAGATATAGACCGCACTTAGAACAATTGAATGGAAGATATGCAGAGAGCAACGATAATCAAAGCGATGTGGAGTCCATAATGGTCCAATTTTGGCTGTGGGTTAGGTGAAATACAGAGGGGGTTCAGCAAGAGAGAGTGTTACAGAACTCTCGTCGGAGAGAGGAGGAGAACTTCTTCAAAGTAGGCACACCTTGAGGAGATTTCGCAGTGGGACAGACAAAATGTAGTAGAGAGGAACTGCAGATGCTGGTTTACACCAAAGACAGCCACAGAAAGCTGGACTAATTCAGTGGGTCAGGCAGAGACTCCTATATATCGGCAAGACCAAGCGCAGGCTCGGTGATTGTTTCATTGTACACCTCCGCTCAGTCCTCCTTGACCGACGTGATCTCCCGTTTGCTAAACAATTTAACTCCCCCTCCCATTCCCACACTGACCTTTCTGTCCTGGGCCTCCTCCACTGTGCGAGTGATGTCCAATGCAAATTGGAGGAACAGCACCTCATATTTCGCTTGGGCAGCTTACTAGACGGCAGTATAAATCTTGATTTCTCAAACTTCAAGTAATGCTTGCTTTTCCTCTCTCTCTGTCCCCCCCCCCCCCTTTCTGAATTCGACCTTTCTGTCCTGAGCCTCCTCCATGGCCAGAGTGAGTACCACCGCAAATTGGTGGAGCAGCACCTCATATTTCACTTGGGTAGTTTACACCCCAGTGGTATGAACATTGACTTCTCCAATTTCAGGTAGTCCATGCTTTCTCCCTCTTTCCCTTCCCCTTCCCAGTTCTCCCACAGCCTACTGTCTTCGCCTCTTCCTTTCTTCTCACCCCCCCAACCCCCCACTCCACATCAGTCTGAAGAAGGGTCTCGACCCGAAACTTCACCTATTTCTTTGCTCCATAGATGCTGTCTCACACGATGATTAGTTTTACTGATTGTCTGCGTCGCTGTCACCTTCCCCTCAGCCAACAATGAACCGTTCTGAAGAAGGGTCTTGACCTGAAACGTCACCCAATTCCTTCTCTCTAGAGACGCTGCCTGCCCCGCTGAGTTACTCCAGTATTTTGCCGAATTGTTGATGTTCACAATGACCTGGTGCACATGTAATCTGTAGAAACAAGGAACTGTGGATGCTGGTTTACGAAGGAAAGACACAAAATGCAGGAGTAATTCAGCGGGTCAGGCAACATCTCTGAGGAACATGGATAGGTAACATTTTAGGTAGGGACCCTTCCTCGGCTGGAAGAAGGGTTCCGACCCAAAGCGTCACCCTTCCATGTTCTCCAGGGATGCTGCCTGACCCGCTGAGTTCTTCCAGCATTCTGGGTCATGCACATGTAATCTACCCTTGTACACAAGTCATTAAAAGCTAGCATACTAATGCAATGCTCTAAGGTGAGAAAACTGTGTGTTGACTTTCAAAATCACAGAGAGATACAACACAGTGACAGGTTCGCTGAACACCTTCGCTTCATCCTCTCCTTGGGCTACCTGATCTCCCATTTGCCAAACGCTTTAAATCCCCTTCCCATTCCCACACTGACCTTTCTGGCCGGGGGCCTCCTCCATTGTGAGGCAAAACACAAATTGGAGGAACAGTACCTCATATTTCGCTTGGCCAGCTTACAGCCCCAGTGATGTGAATATTGATTTATCTAACTTCAAGTACCCCTTGCTTTCCCTCTCTCTCCATCCCTCCCTCACCCTAGTCATCATACTAGTTTCACTGTCATCCCTTTGAGTTTCACTCTCTGTATAACTCATTATCGCCTAACCCACAGCCAACAATGGACCATTGTGGGCTCCACCTTTCCTTGATCATCATTGCTTTTTGCATATCTTTAATTCATTTGATCGATGTTCCTTCTATATCTCTCCTTTCCTTTTGATTTGATTTGATTTGATTCAACTTTATTGTCATTGTGCAGAGTACAAGTACAGAGACAATGAAATGCTGTTAGCATCTAACCAGAAGAATACCGGAGTCTATTGTTCTGTCCGCTCGGAGTATATGACCCCCTGTTAGCTGGATGGTGCTATCAGGAACGTCGTTGTTGAGCCATGTTCTGTGAAAATCATGATGTTGCAGTCCTCAATCCAATTGTGGGTGGTAATCCGCAGCTGGAGTCCGTCCACTTTGTTCGCCAGTGATCGTACATTGGCGAGGAAAAGGTTAGGAATTGATAGCCTGTGTGGAGTTAGCTTTAGCCTAGCCCTTAAGCCACCTCGGCATCCGCGGCAGTGTTTACGTTTGCGGCGCCGTCTATGGGCGCTTCCGGTCGGCTGAGCTGGGTTGGTACGCTCTGCTGTTCTGGCTAGTTCAGGAGCGAGACAGAGTTCGCCAAAAAAAGTTGTCAGAGTTGCAGGAACCGATGTTCAAAAGTTCCTGTCGGCTGTACGATATGTACGCAAGACTGTACTGAGTGAACAGGCTTGAGACCAAATAAGCAAATTACTATTAATTCGCAAATTCTGGTGAGACACAGGGCATCGCGATGTGCTTGCGCCGCCATCTTGATTCCCCCCCGACTCTCAGTCTAAAGAAGGGTCTTAAACCAAAACTTCTCCTATTCCTTCTCTCCAGAGATGCTGTCTTTTCCGATGAGGTATTCCAGGTTTTTGTGCCTATATTCGGTGCAAACCAGCATCTGCAGTTCCTTCCTACACAGATGGCCTTTCAGCCCATCAGTTTCGAACTGATCATCAACCACCCATTTACTACAATCCTATATCAATCACAAGTTTTATTCTTCCCGCATTCTCTTCACCACCCTGAGGTTCTATCCCTGACGTACACGCCAGGGGCAATGTTCAACAGCCAATGAATCTAACAACCTGTACATCTTTGGGATGTGGGAGGAAACCGGAACGGCCTGAGGGAATCCATGCGGTCTCATGAAGAACATGCATACTCCACCAGAGACTGCTGGAGATCAGGATTAAATCTTCTCTCTGGCCAGATCTCCAAAGACCTCCAGGTTTGTAGGTTAATTGGCTTGGTGTAAATGTAAAAATTGTCCCTAGTGTGTGCAGGGTAGTGTTAATGAGCGGGGATCGCTGGTCAGTGTGGACTCGGTGGGCCGAAGGGCCTGTTTCTGCACTGTATCTCTAAACTAAACTAAACTAACAATCTCTGGCAGCAGCTCCACCAACAATGAGGTCAGATTAAAGTGGTCTCACTGCAATTATGCAGGACCCTGGTGGGACCACACCTGTGGTATTACATATAGTTCTGCTTTCCTTACAAAAATTGCAGATTTCCTTGGTATAAAGAAAGCACGGTAAATGTTCACTAGAATGGTGGGTTTAACCGTGAAGTCTTGGGGCACCTTGGTCGACATGAATAAGTTGGGCCGAAGGGCCGGGATGACTCGATGGCCTTATGACTAATTCTGAATCAAGGGGTAAGAGGATGGTGCAGAAATATGGAACTGAGGTGGAAGATCAACCACATTCTTGATGATTGGCAGGGCAGGCTTGAAGGACCATTTGCTACAATATGTCCTTGTGATTGAGTTTTGTGGCACAAGTGCCCCCAAGTCCGAGTAAGTTGCAGATGATTAGAGGCCATTAGGTAAGGTTGTGTGGGGGGGGGGGTGGGGGGGAAGGGTTGATGGGTGATGTGGGGGGGTGGGAGAGGATGTGTGTGGGGGAAGGGTGTGTGTGGGGGATGGGGCGTGTGTGGGGGAGGGTGTGTGTGTGTGGGCGGGGTGTGGGTGGGAGGGGAGGGGGATGTGTGTCGGAAGGATGTGTTTGGGAGGGGGAGGGGCATGTGTGGGAGGGGGTGTATGGGCTGGGGGGGAACGGCCTCGCTCAGCGGCTCCAGGTTCCAGCTCCAGCCTCACTCAGCGGCTCCCGGTCCCGGCTCCTTAGTTTGAATGGAGACATACACTGTTAAACACATATCAAATGCAGGTGAGGGAGCGTCTATGGAGAGAAGGAATGGGTGACGTTTCAGGTCGAGCCTTCTTCAGACCCTTCTTCAGGTCTCGACCTGGTACATCACCCATTCCTTCTCTTTCCAGAGATGCTGCCTGTCCCTTTGAGTTATTCCAGCATTTTGTGTCTATTTTCGATTTAAACCAGCATCTGCAGTTCCTTCCAACACATAAAATGCAGGTGAAACAGTTTAATAATATAACTCACAATTAACAGTGCTCATTTGGGGTTACAACTTGCTTTAAGCTTGCTGGCTTTGTTTCAGACTTTTTAAGAGTAAATAACATGGAAAAAAATACTGGTGGATGGCAAATGAATCTAGAGCACTAAAAAATACCTACCATAATATCTTGGATGCATCAAGATATATGAGCTGACAAAATAAAAGTAGATAACATTTGGTGTTTCTTTTGCATTTTGAGGTTATTTATTTTTTAAATTTTCCTTCCAGATAAATTTTATGATGGTGAATTTTATTGTGTTTCACATTTTTGGGTTGTAATTTATGAATTCTGCAAAGCTGCATTTCTGTAACCAGAACAATTGTTACAGAAGTGTGAAAACGTACACCTCCAGATTCAGGAACAGTTTCTTCCCAGCTGTTATCAGGCAACTGAACCATCGTATCGCCAATTAAAGAGCAGTGCTGAACTACCATCTACCTCATTGGAGACCCTTGGACTATCTTTAATCGGACTTTACTGGACTTTATCTTGCAAGGAACGTTATTCCCTTTATCCTGTATCTGTACACTGTGGATGGTTTGATTGTAATCATGTATAGTCTTTCTGCTGACTGGATAGCAGGCAACAACATAAAAAGCTTTTCACTGTACCTTGGCACATGTGACATTAAACTAAACTGAACTAAACTTAACTAAACTAAACTAAACTAAACGCGAGGATCACCTGCGTTATTATTCTGGTCTCCACACATTGACAGGTCTCTGTGGGGTAGGAGATTGCAATCTTCACGTGGTCTGCCCTGTTTAGGGCCTGTCCCACTATACGAGTTTACCCAAGAGCTCTCCCGAGTTTAAAATAAAATCAAACTCGTGGTAAGTACGTAGAATGTACGTAGCGGGTACGTCGGAGCTTGGGACGTCTCTTAGTGGCTCGTACCGCTAACAGCAGGTACTCGGGAAACGCGGTAAGCTCGTGAAGTTTTTCCAACATGTTGTAAAATGTCCACGAGAGCCCCGGGTACCTGCAAGCGGCTATTGCCATAAATCTCCGAGTTCGAATCAGGGGAAACTCGGGAGAACTCTTGAATTACCTCGTACAGTGGGACAGGCCCTTTTCAATGACTGCAATCAACCTGGCGTGCGCAATCAAATAAGATCAAATAGAACAAATTGTCCTACAACTTTAGGCTGTGCACGCCATATGCAAGAAGAAGATAGGTCTCTGTACGTTCTGCAGGTCTGAAGAAGTGTCTTGACCCAAAACGTCACCTATTCCTTTTCTACAGAGATGGTGTCTGACCCCCTGAGTTACTCCAACTCTTTGTGTCTATCTCCTATTTTCCTAATCAGGTTCCTGCATTACTCTGAACAGCTTTCTGACATCAACATCTGTAACAGCATTTCTGAAGAGGCTGAAGATTTTGATCAGCTAGTTTTTATTTTAAAGAATTGGATAAATATGGTTGTAGATGAACGATTTTAATTTCAACAACAGAAATGTGTTTATATTTATGCCTGGCTTAACTGAAAGCTTGCAAGAGTGTCTAAGTGGATTGTAATTGTCAGCTCTCATTGTGAGTAATTACAGTCTGTCTTCAATCCCTCTCAATGACATTGTTCCATGTCTGTAGGATGAAGTCATTCTGAAGTGCGTTCCATGATATTATTTTGTGTTACTTTGACACATGTCATCGATCATATGACATGCTGCGAAACTGTGTGGCCCACTATGCTTGTGCCAGCTTGTTGAAGCAGCTGATCGATTCTATCAGCAATGTTTTGTAGGACGTTTTAAGACAAACATTCAATAGTTTAAAAGAAAAAGTAAGATGAGAAATGTGGACATTTAAGAAATTTAAGAAATAGAACCAGGCGATGACCCAATGTTTTCTCTGCAATTCATAAGATCACGGTTGCTCCTATATTTAAGCACTATCTGCCTACACTAATTCAACAGCCTGTGAATCTCTGAACATCTAAAAACCTACCACTCTCTTGAGCTTATTTAATGACTGAACCGCTATCAATCTCTTAATTAGAGAATGCCAAAGATTATGTACTATGTTACATATTGATGAACAGTGTATTATGTCAGAAGAATGTATTATGTCTATGTATCTATGTATGAGTATCATGTTTATATATTTGTTGTGTTGCTGCAAGTAAGAATTTTGTTGTACTGATTTTGGACGCATGAAAATAAAACACTCTTGACTCTCTGGCCTAGCCAACACATTGTTCAGGGCTTGCCAGGTTAGTTTAGAGATACAGTGCAGAAACAGGTCCTTTGGACCAGCCAGTCCACACATACCAGCAATCCCTACACATTAACACTATCCTGCACATACTTTACATTTTTACACTTTGCACAATTTACATTTATGTCAAGCTAATCAACCTAAAAACCTGTACGTCTTTGGATTGTGGGAGGAAACCGAAGATCTTGGAGAAAACCCATGCGGTCATGGGGAGAACGTACAAACGCCGTACAGACAGCACCTGTAGTCAGGATCAAACCCGGGTCTCTGGCGCTGTGAGGCAGCAACTCTACCGCTGCACCACCGTGTCGCCCTAAAGGGCCTGTCCCACTTGTGCGACCTAATTGGTGAGTTTAGAAGAGTTTGAAAAAAATGTCATGGTGAAGACCTCCTTAGACCTCCTTCAACTATGTTGAAGGCCAGCTTAGACTAGCTGCGACTAGCTAACACCACTAGACCACCACTGTGCCGCTCCTTAATGCAATTCTTGTTTTACAATTCTGAATACAATATCAGAATTTTCAGTATCAGAGTATTGAAGGGTAAAATAAATATTTGTTTGACTCCTAATTTATACACGAGCTGGATTAGATTTCTACCACATTGGGTTAAGGTTTTTCATGTCGTGAATAAAGTGCAGACTACACTTTCCTCATTTTCAATTCAATACAGCCCGAAGCACTGCATAAAGTGTGAATATGGTACTGAGGAAAATGAACTGACTGCCTCTTAGCAAATCCAACAGTGGTGAAGCTAGAGGGGAAGGGTTCAGACTTATAAATGAACAGAATGAACACGTATATAAAATCATAAGAGGAATAGATTGGATAGACGCACATAGTCTCTTGCCCAGAGTAGGGGAATTGAGGATCAGAGGGCATCTGTTCAATGACAATGGGCAAATGACGCCCAAGTGGAATAGGCCCTTTAGTTCTACTTTAGAATCTTTCTTTACACTACTTAATCTTGTATCACTTGAGCTGAGAGGCCAGTTTTTACCAAAGGCGAGACATTCCACACCTGATGCTGCTTGAGTGTTTATCGCTTTGAATCAGTTTCCTCTGTTGGCTTGTGCAGCTGTTACACTTTAATGATTTTTCTCATTGTTTTAGTCTGGATAATTCTATCTTCCATGTACTCCGACATTCTCGTAGGTAGCTACCTCGTCTTGAGATTTAATTAAACTAACATCATTGGGAAAGCAGGAAGGTTTGAGTGGTAATAGTCTATTGAAACATTGGGTGTGCAGGCGTCCAAAAGGGATGATCTTACAGAGGTGTATAAAACTATGAGAGGAATAGATCGGGTAGATGCACAGAGTCTCTTGCCCAGAATGGTATGATCGAGAACCAGAGGACATAGGTTTCAGGTGAAGGGGGAAAGGTTTAGCAAAAATCTGAGGGGCAACCTTTTCACACAAAGGGTGGTAGGTTTATGGAACGAGCTGCTGGTGGAGTTTGTTGAGGCAGGTACTATCTCAACGTATAAGAGACATTTAGATAGGTACATGATAGGACAGGTTTAGAGGGATATGGGCCAAATGCAAGCAGATGGAATTAGTGAAAATCCGATCAGGCGGTAACATTTTTTTTGAGCAGAATTAGAGAAATTAAAAAAAAACAATCAAAATATGGGGGTGAGAAATACCTACCAAATTCATAAGAAGAAAAGAAAGCAGAAACAGGAGCAGGCCCCTCAGATTTTCCCCACCCTTCACTGTGATCACGGCTGATTAAAGGAGATGTGCAGGGCATGCTTTTGTACACAGAGGGTGGTGAGTGAGTGTCTGGAAAGTGCCTGGTGGTGGAGGCAGATTCGATAGTGGCATTTAAGAGACTTTTGAATGGACACATGTATTGTATGTGCAGGGTATGAAGGGAGATGGATTATGTGGAGGCACGCGATAGGTGGTTTATGCAGCGAGTATGGCACGGGCATTGTAGGCTGAAGGGCCTGTTCCTGTGCTGTACAGTTTCATGTTCTGTGCTTTATAGAAACATAGAAACATAGAAATTAGGTGCAGGAGTAGGCCATTCGGCCCTTCGAGCCTGCACCGCCATTCAATATGATCATGGCTGATCATCCAACTCAGTATCCCGTACCTGCCTTCTCTCCATACCCTCTGATCCCCTTAGCCACAAGGGCCACATCTAACTCCCTCTTAAATATAGCCAATGAACTGGCCTCGACTACCCTCTGTGGCAGAGAGTTCCAGAGATTCACCACTCTCTGTGTGAAAAAAGTTCTTCTCATCTCGGTTTCTGTCTCTACCCCAGACTTCAGCTCCTGATAATGGTAATGAACTGAGGAGAGACAGTGATCAAGAAAACATGCAGCAGAAACAATGTAGATATAATGGGAAGTATTAATTTTCAGACTGGATGAGGAGAATTGCTCCTGTCATAAAGTCAATTGAGCTACTGCGACCCGCTGCACATTCTCACTGAATAATTTCTCCTTTAGTATCATTCGCACGGCATGGTGGTGCAGCGGTAGAGATGCTGCCTTACAGTGCTGGATACCCGGGATCGATCCTGACTACGCTGCTCTCTGTACGGAGTTTGTACGTTCTCCCCGTGACCTGCGAGGGTTTTTTTCCGAGATCTTCGGTTTCCTCCCACACTCCAAAGACGTACATGTTTGTGGGTAAATTAGCTTGGTATAAATGCAAATTGTCCCGTGTGTGTGTGTAGGATAGCGTTAATGTGCGGTGATCGCTGGTCGATACGGACTCAGTGGGCCAAAGTGCCTGTTTCCGCCTTCTAAAACAAAAACTAAAAACATTAATCTTCTCAAAATCATTTTGCCATGGGAAACCATTTGGCTCCGAGCCAAAGCAGCCTTTTTGCAGGAGCATGAGGAACATTCTTAGTTTTATGTTTTGTTCCAGGTTTCTGTTCTCTTGAGACTACCGCTGGATACACAAATGTTTCCTGCTCTCTGCCTGAACTAAAAAAAATCTGATCCACATTGCTTTCATTTTCATCTTTTACTTTCTTTGCTTCTTGACAGCTCTTTCCCTTCCTTGACTACTGTACTCCAACATTGGGGATATACTCTTGGAGGCTCGTATCAACTCGAAGCCAAAATATAACAAAGGGGAACTGCAGATGCTGGTTTCTGCCTGAGAAAGACACAAAATGCTGGAGTAACTCAGCGGGTCAGGCAGCATCTCTGGAGAGAATGGGAGCGTTCCAACCCGAAACGCCACCTACGCATTTTCTCCAGAGATGCCTGCTGGGCCCGCCGAATTACCCCATCATTTTGTATCTACTGAAAGGCCACTGCCTTACATGTTAACTCTGAGTATGTTACATCACACCCCACTTACTGCAGGACAACATTGCACTCTCCCACTTCCTGCATTTTTCCATCGCACCACGGGGTTCCGTGAAGATTTACAGCAAATGGCTTCTTATGGTAGGGCGGCACGGTGGCGCAGCGTTAGAGTTGCTGCATTACAGCAGCAGAGACCCAGGTTCGATCCTGACTACAGGTGCTGTCTGTACAAAGTTTTTACCTTCTCCCCTTGTTCTGCGTGGGTTTTCTCCGAGATCTTCAGTTCCCTTCTACACTCTAAAGACGTACAGGTTTGTGGGTTAATTGGCTTGGGACAATGTAAATTGTCCCTAATGTGTAGGATGGTGTTAATGTGTGGGGATCACTGGTCGGTGTGGACATGGTGGGCCGGATGGCTTGTTTCAGCGCTGTATTTCTAAACTAAACTAAACTAAACCATTTCTAACGCTGATTTTTTGGTATTTAATAGATGTTCCAACCCCGGGGCAGTTCAGGGGCGCAGCTGGTAGTGCTGCTGCCTCGCAGCTGGAGAGAACCGGGTTTTATCTTGACCTTGGGTGAAGTCTGTGTGGAGTTTGTACCTTCTCCCCGTGACCTGCGTGGGTTTCCAAAATCTCCAAAGACAAACAGGTTTGTAGGCTAATTGGCTTGGTAAACTGTCCCTAGTGTGCGTAGGACAGTGTAATTGTGCGGGGATCGCTGGTTGGCGTAGACTCGGTTGGTTGGAGTGCCTGTTTTCGTACTCAGGATCGAACCCGGATCTCTGGCGCTGTAAGGCAGCAACTCAACCGCTGCGCCATCGTGCCACCCATTTAAATTTACACTTCTGTTTATTTATGTGCCATTGCCAGATTGGAATCTGCGGCCGACCTGCATAGACAGTAGACAATAGTTGCAGGAGTAGGCCATTCTGCCCTTTGAGCCAGCACTGCAATAAGTACATCACTGCTGTGACTGACTGCAATAGTACCTGCCTCAAATATATCCTACGGCAGCTCGTTCAATACACCCACCACCCTATGTGTGAAAAATTTGCCCCTCTGGTTCCTATTAAATCTTTTCCCTTCTCACCTTAAACCATTGTCCTCAGGTTCTCGATTCTCCTACTCTGTGCGTCTACCCAATCTCTTCCTCTCATGATTTTACACCCCACTATAAGATCACCCCTTATCCTCCTGCGCTTCAAGGAATAGAATCCCAGCCTATTTAACCCCTCCCTACAGCTCAGA
Source organism: Amblyraja radiata (assembly GCF_010909765.2). Lineage (NCBI taxonomy): Eukaryota > Metazoa > Chordata > Chondrichthyes > Rajiformes > Rajidae > Amblyraja > Amblyraja radiata. The sequence continues at coordinate 100,792,374 of NC_045958.1, read as the reverse complement.
CCCTCAATCCCTGGCAACAACCTCGTTAATCTACTCTGTATTCTTTCCAGTTTGACAACATCTTTCCTATAACATGGTGCACAGAACTGAACATAATACTCTAAACAATAGACAATAGACAATAGACAATAGGTGCAGGAGTAGGCCATTCGGCCCTTCGAGCCAGCACCGCCATTCAATGTGATCATGGCTGATCATCCACAATCAGTACCCCATTCCTGCCTTCTCCCCATATCCCCTAACTCCGCTATCTTTAAGAGCCCTATCTAGCTCTCTCTTGAAAGTATCCAGAGAACCTGTCCACCGCCCTCTGAGGCAGAGAATTCCACAGACTCACAACTCTCTGTGAGAAAAAGTGTTTCCTCGTCTCCGTTCTAAATGGCTTACTCCTTATTCTTAAACGTGGCCCCCGAGGTCTTATACGACTGCATCATGACCTCCCATAGTTCTGTGGATTGTTACTGAAATGTAGCATAGAGGACAAGATAGACACAAAATTCTGGAGATATGGAAGGGTAAGGTGTGAAAACGAAACATCAATGGAGACGAAGTTTAAGGAAAATGTAGAATAAATCATTGTTAGCTGGGAGAAGGTCACAATAAAGCAAACAGAGATAAAATGTAGTCGGAGACAGTAAGACTGTTTGTAGAATTGTAAAGGGGGAGGGGATGGAATGAGAGGGAAAAAGCAAGGACTACTTGAAGTTAGAGAAGTCAATGTTCATACCGCTGGGGTGTAAACTACCCAAGCAAAATATGAGGTGCTGTTCCTCCAATTTGCGCTGGGCTTCACTCTGACAGTGGAGGAGGCCAGGACAGAAAGGTCAGAGTGGGAATGGGATGGCGAGTTAAAGGGAGCAACCGGGAGATCATGTAGGTTTAGGCGGACTGAGCGAAGGTGTTCAGCGAAACGATCGCCGAGCCTGCGCCTGTCTCGCCGATATATACGATTCCACATCGCAGATACAGTAGATGAGGTTGGCGATTTCATTGTGCTGGGTCCAGGACAAATTGTTGGTGATATTTACTGCTTGGCATCATTGTTCCTGATGGGGGCGTATACACCACCTCGTTTCCTGAAGTCAATAACTAACTCCATCATCTTGCTGACATTGAGGGAGAGGTGTATCACATTTATACGACTAGTTTAGTTTAGTTTAGTTTTGAGATTTAGTTCAGTTTAGTTCAGTTTAGTGTTGACTCGGGCCCTTCGGCCCACCGAGTCCGTGCCGACCAACGACCATCCACACACTAGTTCTATCTGACACACAAGGGTCAATTTACAGAAGCCAATTAGCCGGCAAACCTGCACGTCTTTGAAATGGGTGAAGAAACCGGAGCACCTACACAGTCACAGGCAAAACGTACCAACTCCGTACAGGCAGCACCCATAGTTAGGATGGAACCCGGGTACCTGGTGTTGTAAGGCAGCAAATCTACTACGCTGACCCTAAATCAAGTAGATTTATTTGTATTGAGGGGAGCGGTTGAGTCAAAAACAAAACACTGCAGATACTGGGGATGCTCCACAGGTCAGGCAGTCTCTGAGGAGAGAGAAACAATATTCCAGATTGCTGTATCTTTGTCAGTCCTGGGCATGGGTCAGTGTTTTGTTGTAAGAAGACTGATACTCAAGATTCAAGAGAGTTTATTGTCATGTGTCCCTGATAGGACAATGAAATAGAAATTCTTGCTTTGCAATTCAGCACAACAGAACATAGTAGGCATTGACTACAAAACAGATCAGTGTATCCATATACCATTATATAAATGTATACACACATGAATAAATAAACTGATAAAGTGCAAATAACAGATAATGGGCTATTAATGTTCAGAGCTTTGTCCGAGCCAAGTTTAATAGCCTGATGGCTGTGGGGAAGTAGCTATTCCTGAACCTGGTCGTTGCAGTCTTCAGGTCCTGTACCTTCTACCTGAAGGTAGCAGGGAGATGAGTGTGTGGCCAGGATGGTGTGGGTCCTTGATGATGCTGTCAGCCTTTTTGAGGCAGCGACTGCGATAGATCCCCTCGACAAAAGCTGGAGTAACTCAGCAGGACAGGCAGCATTGCTGGAGAGAAGGAATGGGTCTTCTTCTTGCGAATGAAACATAAACCAAAGGAGTAGTTAGATCTCAAGCCGGGTGTTGAGCAGTCAGGTTGTTGTCTCTGCGTCAATGTCTGCCAGGCCCTGAGCTCCATTTGGTGGGTGGTACAGTGGGCACCCAGAGATGACATGGTTGGCCGTCTGTTGTTCTACTCCACATTCACAGGCTGGGCTCTGGCAGAGCCCCCATCTCTACACGCTGGCATTGAAACGCCCAACTCCAGTACCAAGTCTGTTGAGCTTCACCCATGCTCCTCTGGGGAGGTCAGACCCTGGGCAGCTTTTATCTGGTGAAGAGATGTAGCTGTGGAATAGAAACTAGGTTGCCTTCCACTCCTGTGACCACTTGGTGGCTATCCAGTGTGTTTTGTCTCAGTTGGCTGGATGGATGCTAGGAGTTGTTTTCCATGTGGAGCAAAGGGGTGACGGGACTTCAGTCGGGGTGGCCTCTGCTCTCTGATGATAGCCTTCGGTTCGGTTCCGTTCGAGACCCTTCAGTCTGAAGTAGGGTCATGACCCGAGACGCCATCTATTCCTTTTCTTCAGAGATACTGCCTGACCTGCTGAGTTACTCCAACATTTTGTGCCTATCTTTGGTGTAAACCAGCACCTGCAGTTCCTCCCAACACAGTAGAGATATGAGGAATGCACACTAATCCGCCATCTCTGACAAAAGGCAATCTTATCTGTGTGTATTAAGACCAGGCAGAAAAAGTAATCAGGAAGGCCAAGGTAATGTCATTGCTTATCACGACGAAGCTGAAACCATGAGCAAAAGCATTACACTCCACTTATTTGCAGAATACTAGTCAGATGCTTAGTTTGGGGAACTTCACCTCAAGAATGATAAATTCAAGAGCAGCAGTTTTACTGGAGTAATACCGTAGCTCAAAAGGTTAAATAATCCTACACTTGGTTTGCATCAGTTTGACCTGAGAGTGTTGGTTGAAGATTTAATCCCAAAAAGTTCATTTGCAATTCGAATCGGTAGTGGCGAAGGTGAATGCAATGCTGGCATTTATTTCAAGAGGACGAGAATGCAAAAATAGGGATGTAATGCTGTCTTTATAAGGCACTGGTCAGAACACATTTGGACTATTGTGAGCAGTTTTGGGCCCCCTATCTGAGGAAGGATGTGCTGGCGTAGGAGAGGGTTCAGAGGAGGTTTACAAGAATGACACCATAATGATTGGTATAACATATCATGAGCGTTTGGCGGCACTAGGTCTGTACTCGCTGCAGTTTAGAAGGATGAGGGTAGACCGTATTGAAACGTTCAGAATAGTGAAAGGCTTGGATAGAGTGGATGTGGAGAGAATGTTTCCACTAGTGGGAGATTCTAGGACCAGAGGCCACAGCCTCAGAATAAAAGGATTTCCTGTAGAAAGTAGATGAGGAGGAATTTCTTTAGTCAGGGGGTGGTGAATCTGTGGAATTTATTGTCCCAGACAGCTGTGGAGGCCAATGGATATTTTTAAGGAGGAGTTTTACAGATTCTTGATCAGTACGGGTGTCAGGGGTGATGGGGAAAGGCAGGAGAATGGGGTTGAGAGGGAAAGATTGATCAGCCATGATTGAATGGAGGAGTAGACTTGATGGGCCGAATGGCACAATTCTGCTCCAAGAACGTACGAACCAAGGTTCCTGAAGGGACTTGATAGAGTAAGCAAAACTTTGGTGGGGTAGAATTGCACTATAAGAGGATTTAATTTTTGAAAACATAGACAAACTAGTGAGGAATGAAAATGAGGAGCCCTTTTATTTTCCCTTCACAGGAGGCTTTGACCGCTCTCTGAAAGGGTCGTGCGTGCTGGGTCATTTAATACTTCACGACTGATGGTGGTAGCAATTTGTCGGAGTATCGGAGAACATGGAGGGAACAGGGTGGAGGTGGGGGGGAGGGAAATTTACTTATGAAAGTAAGCATGCAGGTACAGCAGGCAGTGAAGAAAGCGAATGGCATGTTGGCCTTTATAACAAGAGGAATCGAATATAGGAGCAAAGAGGTCCTTCTGCAGTTGTACAGAGCCCTAGTGAGACCACACCTGTAGTATTGTGTGCACCTTTGGTGCCCTAATTTGAGGAAGGACATTCTTGCTATTGAGGGAGTGCAGCGTAGGTTTACAAGGTTAATTCCCAGGATGGCGGGACTGTCATATGCTGAGAGAATGGAGCAGCTGGGCTTGTACACTCTGGAGATTAGAAGGATGAGAGGATCTCATTGAAACATATAAGATTGTTAAGGTCTTGGACACGCTAGAGGCAGGAAACATGTTCCCGATGTTGGGGGAGTCAAGAACCAGGGGCCACAGTTTAAGAATAATAAGTAAGCCATTTAGAATGGAGACGAGGAAACACTTTTTCTCACAGAGAGTGGTGAGTCTGTGGAATTCTCTGCCTCAGAGGGCGGTGGAGGAAGGTTCTCTGGATGCTTTCAAGAGAGAGCTAGATAAGGCTCTTAAAAATAGCGGAGTCAGGGGATATGGGGAGAAGGCAGGAACGAGGTACAGATTGGGGATGATCAGCCATGATCACATTGAATGGCAGTGCTGGTTCGAAGGGCTGAATGGCTTACACCTGCACATTGTCTATTGTCTATTGTCTATTGAGGGGGGGAGGGGGTGGGATGTGGAAACAAGCAACATTTTGATCTGCCACAAACTAATTGAATGGAAAAATGAGCCAGCGATGCTGAATGTTCTTATTATCACACAAAACGTGCGGTAAGGCAAGCTTAAATGATATCGACCCAGGTTTGCTGCTCATCCGTATGTAACGTGTGGAAGGATGATTGAGAAATATTTCTCTACCAGTGGTCCTTTGGGATGCATGTTAATGGATCCGGCTCAGTTTTCTCTGGCTCTAAATTGACTCTTTTATTTCATTAGAGTTTCACAAATGAATTGTCAGAAGGAATGTTTAGATTTTCCAGTGGCTTTGCTGCTGTTGGGAAAACAGTGTGTGTTGAAGTGTTCGGACTGTACCTGCAGTAATCATTCACTCACCCATTTCCATCGTGCAGTGTCCCCAGAGATGGCCTTCATCTGAGGCTACCTTCTGATGGTGAACTCCGCTTCTGAACCTTCCATAATTAGCGGCTGCTGCAGGTGAAGTTATCTTCGAGGTAGCATGTGTTGATTGGGAGACGAACAAAAGACTTAAACGCTTACTGAGAAAATCTCTATCCTTAATGTCCATAAGTGGATGCAAATGTAGGCCATGCAATTTATTTCTGTTACCCTTACCTTTTATGAAACCACCTTCTCTCAATGGGGCTCGCATCGCCATTAAACAACATGAGAGCAATCCTGAACTATTAGCTACCTCACTGGTGACCCTAGGACTATCCTTGATTGGACTTTGCTGGCTTTACCTTGCACTAGGGCGTCACGGTGGCGCAGCAGTAGAGTTGCTGCCTTACAGCGCTTGTGTGCAGGAAGGAACAGCAGATGTGTGGTTTACACCAAAGATAGTCACATAATGCTGGAGTAACTCAGCGGGACAGGCAGCATCTCTGGAGAGAAGGAATGGGTGACGTTTCGGGTCTAAAGAAGGGTCTCGATCCAAAAGGTCCCCTCCCGAGATCCAGAGATGCTGTCTGTCCACTGAGTTACTGCAGCATTTTGTGTCTATCTTTAGATCTACTGAATGATCAGGATGAGTTTTGAAAGGGCAAAGCACATGGACATTGAACATCAATTTTCCTGAAACACAAGGGAGCAATAGTTAAACAGTATAAAGGAGGAGGTGACAGGATTCACATGACAGTTGTTTAAACAAATTATTTGTTCAGTTTTGGATTTAAGTATTGAAAATGATATTTCATGTTTCATTTCCCCCTTTCATTCACTTTCTCAATGTGAGAAAAATGCTTTACACAACTTCTGATTTAGTATTTAAGAAGGAACTGCAGATGCTGGAAAATCGAAGGTACACAAAAATGCTGGAGAAACTCAGCGGGTGCAGCAGCATCTATGGAGCGAAGGAAATAGGCAACGTTTCGGCCCGAAACGTTGCCTATTTTCTTCGCTCCATAGTTGCTGCTGCACCCACTGAGTTTCTCCAGCATTTTTGTGTACCTTCTGATTTAGTATTACTAAAAAGTAAACTTAACACAAAAATAACAGTTTGTGTTTCTGGGTCATCAGCTGAAGGGCTTGTGCATGTGGTCACTTGTGCATGTACCCAACATTACATTCACTTGGACCATCTCCGACATCTCCCTACCGATTCTAGATCTCGCCTGTCTCCATCACAGGAAACAGACTATTGACCGACATCTGCTACAAACCTACTGACTCCCATAGCTGTCTTGACTGCACTTCTTCCCACCCTGCTTCCTGTAAGGACTCTATCCCCTACTTCCAATTCCTCCGTCTATGCCGCATCTGCACCCAGGATGAGGTGTTCCAATAGACAATAGACAATAGACAATAGGTGCAGGAGTAGGCCATTCGGCCCTACGAGCCAGCACCACCATTCAATGTGATCATGGCTGATCATCCACAATCAGTACCCCGTTCCTGCCTTCTCCCCATATCCCCTGACTCCGCTATCTTTAAGAGCCCTATCAAGCTATCTCATGAAGTATCCAGGGAACCTGCCTCCACCGCCCTCTGAGGCAGAGAATTCCAGACTCACAACTCTCTGTGAGAAAAAGTGTTTCCTCATCTCCGTTCCAAATGGCTCACCCCTTATTCTTAAACTGTGGCCCCTGGTTTAGGACTCCCCCAACATCGGGAACATGTTTCCTGCCTCTAGCATGTCCAAACCCTTAATAATGTTACGTTTCAATAAGATGTGATCAGCCATGATCACATTGAATGGTGGTGCTGGCTCGAAGGGCCGAATGGCCTACTCCTGCACCTATTGTCTATTGTCTAATATACCCTTTCATCCTTCTAAATTCTAGAGTATACAAGCCCAGCCGCTCCATTCTCTCAGCATATGACTGTCCCGCCATCCTGGGAATTAACCTTGTGAACCTACGCTGCACTCCCTCAATAGCAAGAATGTCCTTCCTCAAATTAGGGTTCCAAAACTGCACACAATACTCCAGGTGTGGTGTTACTAGGGCCCTATACAACTGCAGAAGGACCTCTTTGCTCATATACTCAACTCCTCTTGTTATGAAGGCCAACATGTCATTTGCTTTCTTTACTGCCTGCTGTACCTGCATGCTTACTTTCATTGTCTGATGAACAAGAACCCCCAGATCCCGTTGTACTTCCCCTTTTCCCAACTTGACACCATTTAGATAATAATCAGCCTTCCTGTTTTTGCTACCAAAGTGGATAGCCTCACATTTATCCACATTAAACTGCATCTGCCATGCATCTGCCCAATTCCATACCAGGGCATCATAGATGTCCTCATTCTTTAGGAAACGGGGGTTCCCCTCTTCCATTGTAGATGAGGTTCTCATATGGGTCTCCCCGTTATCCCACACCTCCGCTCTTGCTCCTCCTCCCGCTATTTGTAACAAGGACAGGGTGCCCCTTGTCCTCACCTTCCACCCACCCCATCAGACGTCGCATACAGCATATAATCCTCCAACACTTTCGCCCCCTCCAACGGGATCCCACTACTAGCCACATCTTCCCATCCCCACCCCTTTCTGCTTTCCGCATAAACCTTTCCCTCCAAAACTCCCTGGTCAACTCATGCCTTCCCATCCAAACCACCCCCTCCCCAGGTATTTTCCCCTGCAACCGCAGGAGATGCAACACCTGTCCCTTTACCTCCCCCTCGACTCCATCCAAGGATCTAAACAATCTTGCCAGGTGAGGCAGAGGTTCGCTTGCACCTCCTCCAACCTCATCTACTGTATCCGCTGTTCCAGGTGTCAACTTCTCTACATCGGTGAGACCAAGCGCAGGCTCGGCGATAGTTTTGCTGAACACCTCCGCTCAGTCTTTCTTAACCTTCTGAATTGACTTCTCCAACTTCAGATAGCCCTTGCTTTCTCTCCCTCTCCATCTCCTCTCATTCCCAGTTCTCCCACTAGTCCCACTGTCTACGACTACTATCTATCTTTGTCCCGCCCCCTCCATTGACATCAGTCTGAAGAAGGGTCTCAATCCAAAATGTCACCCATTCCTTCTCTCCAGAGATGCTGCCTGTCCCGCTGAGTTACTCCAGCATTTTGTGTCTACCTTCGATTTAAACCAGCATCTGCAGTTCCTTCTGACCCAACATTTCAATGTTGTCCTCAGGGAATAGTGGAGGTGCCTTTTGTTGACTGAGACAATAAAGCAAGACCCATCACACTGATCCAGAGAGATGTCGATGTAACCCAGTCCATCACACGGACAAGATCTATGTACATTTCACGCTGCCTCAGAAAAGTAACCAACATAATCAAAGATCGACACAAAAAACTTGAGTACTCAGCGGATCAGGAAGCATCTCCGGAGAAAAGGAAGAGATGACTTTTTCAGGTCGAGACCCTTCTTCAGACTGAGAGTCAGGGGAAAGTTCAGATATAGACGGTGATTAAAGAGAGAAGTTGAACAAATGAATAAAAAATACCGGATTGCGCCCTCCAACACCCAACAGCTTGTAGAATCCCTTCTCTGTTTTTATTATTTTAAGTATGTCTTAATGTATGTTTCAATGTTTCTTGGTTAGTTTGTGTGGGGGGAGGGGGGGGGAAATAGGGGGAAACTTTTTTTCAGTCACTTAAATCGACGGAGATGCGATTTTCCACGTTTCTCATCTCCGCCCCCCCTTTGCGGCCTAACAACTTGGATTGGTGCGGCCTTTCCTGGAGACTGGGGCGGAGCTCCAAGCCGCGGGGGCGGCGCGGACTTACCATCGCGGAACGGGTGATCTTTTGCCGAGGATCGGCAGAAGATGAGCTCCCACCGCGAGGCCTGCAGACTTTAACACCTTGAAGCCGCGTTCTCCGGTAAGAAGAGGCCGACTCGGGTGCTCCATGCCGCGGAGTGTTCCAATCCGTCCCGACGCCTGAGTTTCCATCAGCCCGACACGAGGGCTTGAACTTCGGACCGTTGGTAGTGGCGACTGCTGAGGGATCAAAGGCCCTGACCACCATGGGTGAACAAATGAGGAAGATGACTTCCATCACAGTGAGGAATGTGGATTCCACTGTGGTGGATGCCTATGTTAAATTGTGTTAAATGGGATTGTTGCTTTTCACTTAGTGTGGCTGAAAGGTAACTCAAATTTTACTGTACCTTAGTTGGCTAATTGACAATAAACATGAACTCGAACTTGAACTTGAAGATATACAAAAAGTAACGACGATCAAGCAAAGGTGGAAACAAACAATTGACTATTGGTGGTTGAGGGACAGGTGATAACGAGTTATGCAGATGGTGAAACTCAACAGGAAGACAGTGAAACTAGTACAATCATAATCTATGACTTGTCCTGCCTTCTTATCCCTGCTTCCATTCGACAGAAGGTACCTTAGATTGAAACGTGCACCACCTGACTCAGGAACAGCTTCTTCCCCTCGGTTATCAGTATTCTGAAAAGTCTTTCCATAAGCGAGGGTGCTGTTTGATTCACCTCTACCTCACTGAGGAAATTGTACTTTCTCTATAGAATTGACAGGCAAGATTAGCAAGTTTGCAGTTAGTACAAAAGTGGGTGGTTTGGCGGATAGTTAAGATGGTTGTGGAAGATTGCAGCAGGATTGCGATTGATTGGCCAGGTGGGCTGAGGAATGGTTGATGGAATATAATACAGAGAAATGTGAGGTGTTGAATTTTGGGACGTCTAACATGGGCAGGATCCACACAGTGAATGGTAGAGCTCTGGGGAGAGTTATAGAACAGAGTATAGAGAAGATTTATGAGGATGTTGCCAGGACTAGAGACTGTGAGCTATAGGGAGGGGTTGAGCAGGCTGGGACTCTATTGCTTGGAGTGCAGGAGGTTGAGGAGTGATCTTATAGCGGTGCATAAAATCATGAGAGGAATAGATAGGGTAGATGCACAGAATCTCTTGCCCAGAGCAGGTGAATCAAGGACCGGAGGATATAGGTTTAAGGTGAATGGGAAAAGAATTAATAGGAATCTGAGGGGTGACTTTTTCACACAAGGCACGATATGTGCATGGAACAAGCTGCCAGAGGAGGTAACTGAGGCTGGGACAATCTCAATTTTTAAGAAACAGTTAGACAGGTACATGGATAGAACGGGTTTTGAGGGATATGGACCAAACGCGGGCAGGTGGGACTAGTGTAGCTGGGACGTGTTGGCCGGTGTGGGCATGTTGGACCGAAGGGCCTGTTTCCACACTGTATCATTCGATGACTCCATGACTCTATGATGCATGACAATGCGCTATAATTATATCTGCACTCTGTTTCTTCCCCTTTGTTCTATCTATAGTACTTGTGTTTGACGATTGGATTTATGAATGGTACTTTTCATCTGTTCGGAGAGCATGCAATACAAAGCTCTTCACCGTACCTCGGTACATGTGCCAATAATAAACCTTAAACTAAGCTTAAAGTAAATGTTTAACGTCACCATGGAAAATACAGCACAAATAACTACACTGATCATGCACATCATACTTGCGAGATCTCACTGCGTACAAATCGACTTAGTATTTTTTCCAGCATTATCATGATGATTAACTTGGAAGGTAATTTGTCTACGAGGCAATTGGAATAAAATAGGCTTCATGTCAAAGATGAAATTACGAGCAAAATGTAAATGCCAATATAATGTTCTGCTTAACTTCAATATGACACAATTAAAGTTCCATTAGTTTTACAAGAATAAGCCTTGGGTCAGTGGTAACACTTGCTTTTGAGTCAGCCTGAAGTGGGTTCAACTTTCTCCTCCAGAGACTTCATATCATTGAGATTAATAGTCTAATACAACCTTGAGTTAGTGCTACACCTCTGGGGATATAGTCATTTAGATAAGGTTTTAAATCAAAACCTTGCCTGCCCTTTCAGACCGAAATAAAAGCTTCCATTTGTACAAGAACAGAACAGTTCTCAGGAGCTTGGCAGGCATTATCCTTCCACCCCTGTGGGAAGCACGGTGGCGCAGTGGTAGAGTTGCTGCCTGACAGCGCTTGCAGTGCCAGAGGCCCAGGTTCGATCCCAACTACGGGTACTGTCTGTACAGAGTTTGTACCTTCTCCCTGTGACCGTGTGGGTTTCTCTGAGATCATCAGTTTCCTCCCACACTCCAGAAACATACAGGTTTGTAGGTTAATTGGCTTGGTATAAGTGTAAATTGTCCCTTGTGTGTGTAGGGTAGTGTTAGTGTGCGGGGATCGCCGGCCGGTGCAGACTCAGTGGGCCGAAGGGCCTGTTTCCACACTAAACTAAATTAAACTTACACTACACTAAACTAGACCAAAATGTTGGGCCTCGGTGACGGAGATTATCTGCTTTACATCTCACTCTAGTTTCTGGAGTTCTTGCTGTTTGCAAATTGCAAAGTTGACCACAATTCAGGTTAGAGCACTTCATGAGGTGTGAATCCCTTTTGAGGACATGGAAGGAGAGGGATATGCACAGGTTCTATATATTTTTTCCATTATCGCAAATATCAAGACATTGATGGATCTTAAATAAAATAAAGCCTCTCTCACACTGTTCTGGAAGTAATTGCCTGCTGAATTACAGAATGTGTAAGTTATCTCAACTGTGACCAGGCACTAATGGTTTTCTGCCGAATACTCTTCTTAAAATCTATTTGGAAGCTGAAAAATCACTCATTCCCATTATGAACATGCCATCTGCCCGACTTAGGTGACCTCCAACCTGACACTTAATGAAACATCACAATTGCAAAGGTCTTGGGCACTAACGATCATCCATAAATGGTAGAACTAGTACATAGTACAGACTTTCATTCGTTTTGTTTTAGTTTAGTTTAGAGAAACAGCGCGGAAACAGGCCCTTCGGCCCACCGAGTCTGTACCGACTAGCAATCCCTGCACATTAACATTACCCTACCATAGGGACAATTTACACTTACACCAAGCCAATTGACCTACAAACCTGAACGTCTTTGGGGTGTGGGAGGAAACTGAAGATCTCGGAGAAAACCCAAGTGGTCACAGGGAAAAGGTACAAACTCCACACATATAGCACCCGTAGTCAGGAGCGAACCAGGGTCCCTGGTGCTGCGAGCACTGTAAGGCAGTAACTCTACCACTGCGCCACCATGGCCGCCCTTATAATAAGGACACAAATGTTAAAATAAAAGCAAGCTCGGAAGTGGTGGAATTGACAGTCCCGGGATGGCGGGTCTGTCATATGATGAAAGAATTGAGCGACTGGGCTTGTATACGCTGGAATTTAGAAGGATAAGAGGGGATCTTATTGAAACATGTCTGCCATGTCTGCCCCCTACTACCCAACCAGTGCAGCTCAAAGGATCTTGCAGTGTTCAACAAAAACGCAAAGGACTGTGTAAAGGAATGGGAAACTGTCATATAGTCAACCAGCTTCAAAGACACGAAAAGAAGAAGATTGAAACATATAAGATTATTAAGGGATTGGACACACTAGAGGCAGGAAACATGTTCCCAATGTTGGGGGAGTCCAGAACCAGGGGCCACAGTTTAAGAATAAGGGGTAGGCCATTTAGAACGGAGATGAGGAAAAGCTTTTTCACCCAGAGAGATGTGAATCTGTAGAATTCTCTGCCTCAGAAGGCAGTGGAGGCCAATTTTCTGGATGCTTTCAAGAGAGAGTTAGATAGAGCTCTTAAAGATAGCAGAGTCAAGGGATATGGGGAGAAGGCAGGAATGGGGTACTGAATCTGAATGATCAGCCATGATGACAGTGTATGGCGGTGCTGGCTCGAAGGGCCTAATGGCCTACTCCTGCTCCTATTGTCTATTGTCTATTGTTCTTCAAAGTGCTTCCAATCATTGTTTCAGTCAGTTAATTGTTCCTGGACTACTATCTAGAAAGCTGACCCCTCAAATGTCAAAGTTAACGGTCAGAATTTCAACTTGAGGATATGGAGGACACTCATTGAAAACAACCAAAATATTGAAAGGTCTGGATAGAGAGGGTGTGGAGAGGATGTTTCCACCAGTGAGACCAGAGGGTAGAGCCTCAGTATAAAATGACGTACCTTTAGAAAGGAGATGAGGAGGAATTTCTTTCGTCAGTGGGTGGTGAATCTGTGGAATTCATTGCCGCAGACGGCTGTGGAGGCCAAGTCACAGGGTAGTTTTAGACTGGAGATTGTCAGATTTTTGATTAATTGGCCTGTCCCACTCAGGTGACTCTTTAGGCGACTGCCAGGCACTAATTTTAATGGAATTCACCTACGACACTTGGCGACCAGCTACGGCAGCACCTACGTCAACCTACGAGAGCAAAAATTGTTGCCACTGTCGCCGAAAATGTTTCAACATGTTGAAAATGTTGCGTCCGTCACCTGTAGTCAGCCAAAAAATTGCCTAAGTGGGTCAGGCTCCCGAATGGGGTTGAGAGGGAAATATAGATCAGCGATGATTGAACAGTGGAGTAAACATGATGGGCTGAAAAGCCTAAATCTGCTCCTATTAACTTATGAACTTGACTCAAGTGCAATGTAAAGGGTCAAGTTCATTTGTGAAGGTTCAGTGAACCGACTGCATGATTCCAAATTATCCAGGTGATAAAATTCTCAGCGTGAATAAAAGAAAGCAAGTCAAGTTTCGAGAAGTATTTTTGGAATTTGTGGGATTCAAATGATTTGAATTTGCCATTGACAAACAAGCAGACTACTAGCTGGCGTACATCAGAAGATAGTTAGATTCCACACATTCTCAGAACTCCCTCCCAGGCCTGATCAGAAACAAATATTGGGGGCCTAAAAGATGGCCAAATGAATGTAGAACATTGAACAGCACTGCACAAGAACAAGTGCTTCGCCCCACAATGTCTATGCTGAACAGAATGCCAATAGCATCACTCATCTACCCACAAATAACAAATATTCCTCCATTCCCTTCCGGAGGTGCCGCTGCGGCAGACAGAGCCCGGGCCTCTCGGGTCGATGGAGCCCGCGCCCATCGGTGCCTGGGTCTGCAGAGCCTGCGCTGAGGCCTGGGTCGGCGCTATGGAGGCATCCGGAGAGGACCCGGTGGCGATAGTGGAGAGGTCGGTACAGCGGTTCATGATGGCGCCGACCAACGAACGAGGACGGACACGTGGAAGTGAGGACGCCGCTGCCGAGGGAAGGAATAAAGGAGGACCCGGCGTGCGGGGACCACCATGGTGGGGGGGAGGGGGTTAAGAACAACGGGGTAACTGTCGCTGGGGGTAATTTGTAACTTTGTAAGTGCCCTTTATAGGCAACTATTTGCATACCTTGGCAACGTATGCAAGCAAAGAATTTCACTGTGATATGTGACATGTGACAATAAAGTATTCAATTCAATTCAATCCAATTCCCTGCATATTCATATAAACTGCTCAAGAAAGTTCTATTGGAATATTCATTGCACCCACAATTTCCAGCAATGAAGGAGACTCCATCTGCACATGAGAGGAATAGATCAGGCAAATACATGAGTGGAATAATCAGGTAAACACACAGAGTCTCTTGCCCACAGTAGGGGAATTGAGAAGCACAGGATATAGGTTTATGGTGAGGTGGGGGGGAGATTTAATGGGAACCTGAGGGGTAACTATTTTACACAAAGGGTGGTGGGTGTACTGAACGAGCTGTCGGAAGAGGTGGTTGAGGCAGGTACTATCGCAACATTTAAGAAACATTAGGATAGGTATATGGATAGGATAGGTTTCGATGGATACATGGCAAAGCAGGCAGGTGGGACTATGTAGATGGGGCATGTTGGTCGGCTTGGGAAAGTTGGGCCGTAGGGACTGTTTCCATGCTGTATGACTCTAAGACTCGATGCAGAACTGTCCAAGCTCAAGAAACTTTCAAGTCCATGTTTTGACGGGGACAGTGAGAGAGTGCAGGCATTAAATTTTGTTTAATCAAGGAGACATTAAAAATGTTGTTTAATCAGACTGGTCAGAGAACTAGGGTGGGGGATGGATGGCAGGAGAGGGAAAGCAAGGGTTACCTTTGCTTTAGTAATGCTTACTTTCCCTCTATCTCCATCCCACCTTCATCCTAATTCTCACTGTCTCACTGTCTGACAGTTCCCCTGATTAAATTTTATCTTTGTATGCTTCGTTGTCATCTTCCCCTAGCTTACAATGATCTATTCTACATCTTTCTTGACCTTCGACCCCTTTGATGTCTCGTTTTTAAGTTCAAGTTCAAGTTTGCGTTTGTTGTCACTTAACCAACTAAGGTACAGTGACATCTGAGTTTCCATACAGCCGTACTAAGTGAAAAGAACACAATACACACATAAAATAAATTTAGAATAAACATCCACCACAGTGGAATCAACATTCCTCACTGTGATGGAAGGCAATAAAGTTCAGTCATCTTCCTCCTTTGTTCACCCATGGTGGTCGGGGCCTTGAACCCTCCGCAGTTCGCCGCTGCCGACGGTCCGATGTCCAAGCCATCTCGTCGGGATGATCGAAACTCCGGCATCGGGACGGATTGGAACACTCCGCAGCATGGAGTTCCCGAGTCGGCCCCTTCTTACTGGAGACCGCAGAACTCACGGTGTTAAAGTCCACAGGCCTCACGGTCGGAGCTCTTCCTCTGGCCATCCTCGGCAAAGGATCCCCAGTTCCGCGATGGTAAGTCCGCGCCGCACCCGCGGCTTGAAGCTCCGGGCCGGTCTCCAGGAGAGGCCGCACCACTCCACGTTGTTAGGGGGGGGGGGGGGGGACGGAGTTGCGATATTGAGAAAATCGCATCTCCGTCGAGGTAAGTGACTGAAAATAAGTTTCCCCCTATTTCCCACCCACCCCCACCTTCCATTTCTTTGTGTCTCCCAATACCCTACCAAGGGTCTGAAGAAGGGTCTCAACCCGAAACGTCACCCATTCCTTCTCTCCGGAAATGCTGCCTGTCCTGCTGAGTTACTCCAGCACTGTTTATCTTCAATGTAAACTAGCACCTGCATTTTCTTCTTGCACGTTATATATTGTATGTCTTCCAGAACACTGTGAGTTAAATAGCCTTCCTGACAGATCAGCAGCTTAACAACTTGTCTTTACTCTTCTGTGCACAGTTGAGTAACATAATGCCGTCTCTTTATGCAGAATGCGGTGAGCGATTTGGTACGTAAATATACTCATGCAAAGCACTTTGGTTCATTAACCTTACAACAATGTAACATCCAGGTTTAATTATTTTTTATCTTTACTTGGATGAACCTTTTTAATGAACCTTTAAACTGTATTTCCTCAGGCAGGAAAATATCACGTCTCCCACTCGCCAATTTAGTTGTGGACATTCCCTTCACCAATAAGATGATGACTAGCTGTTGGTTATTCCTATTCCACCTCCTGCCCCTTTTGTGGAAAAGTCTCCTGAAAACCTTCACTGGCCCCACACCCCACCTCTGAACCACAGCTGAGTGAAAGCAAACTACCCCCGATTCCTGGGGACAAGTTTAAAATTGGGAAAGAGATGGTTTTGGTGCTCTTGAAGAGCATCAAGATAGATGTCCCCAAGTCTCGATGGGTGGTGAATCTTTAAGAGTTCAAGTTCAAGAGAGTTTATTGTCATGTGTCCCCGATAGGACAATGAAATTCTTGCTTTGCTTTACAGAACATAGTAGGCACGAATACAGAACAGATCAGTGTGTCCATATACCATTGTATAAATATATACACACATGAATAAATAAACTGATAAAGTGCAAATAAACAGATTATGGTCTATTAATGTTCATAATTTTGTCTGAGCTGAGTTTAATAGCCTGATGGCTGTGGGGAAGTAGCTATTCCTGAACCTGGTCGTTGCAGTCTTCAGGCTCCTTCCTGTACCTTCTACCTGAAGGTAGTGGGGAGATGAGTGTGTGGCCCGGATGGTGTGGGTCCTTGATGATGTTGCCTGCCTTTTTGAGGCAGCGACTGTGAAAGATCCCCTGGATGGAAGGGAGGTCAGAGTCGATGATGGACTGGGCAGTGTTTACTACTTTTTATTGTCTTTTCCCCTCCAGGGCGCTCAAGTTTCCGAACCAAGCCACGATGCAACCAGTCAGCATGCTCTCTACTGTGCAATTTTACTTTGGAGTCACGTAAGTGACTACGTGAAGAACCCGTCCAGCACGCATGCGCGACATAGCGTTCACGCAGATGCAACAGCGACGAACGGGAGTACAGGCGCTCCCGCTGCAAGCCTGAAGGAACGGACCGTTAGGTAAGTACTTACCCACAGGTTCGAATTCACTACTTTGCTCCTCTTTGTTGCTCCAGGGGAACTGGAGACAGCAAAGCAGAACAGAGGGAAGCGGCCCCCGTTCGACTCCAGGGAAGGAACGTTCCGTCAGTGGAGAGGGGAGAGGCGGCACCTGGACCGCACACGCTGTGGTCCACAGTCAGGGTACTGAGCCGATGCCCAGTCCGCTAACAGCTGTCTGACCAACAGCAGCGGACTGGAGGGAAACTAAAAAAATTGGCCTGTAACCCCTGCATCCTCCCGACAAGGAGACTCGCCGCCCGAGAACCGCAGAAATGCCGCCCGAAAACGGCAGGCAGCCTCTAGCAGCAAAGTCAGAACCAAACCTCGGGCTGGAGAAGAGCAAGTAAGTGTCTGTCTCCAAGCCTAGAGTAAGGTCATGGAGCCAAAAACTCCAGCGAGACTTGCCTCAGGAGCAGGGGCAAGCTCACCAAGGGAGCTAACACTCCCGCTCCAGTGCACTAACAGCACTGGCCATCTCCCTTATTGAGGGATCGATGGCGACCAGGGCTGGGCTGGTGAATAAGAGGGGTCACTGGCTGAACAACATCGGGAGTATGCTTGAGGTACAGGATCAGGGAGAGCTGCTGGGTGTGGCCGCTATGTGGCTCCACCACTAGCGAGATGGCTTTTCAATCTCAACTGACGGCCAGCTTACTACCTGTGTTCAAAAGGGAACTGCAGATGCTGGAATATCGAAGGTACACAAAATTGCTGGAGGAACTCAGCGGGTGCAGCAGCATCTATGGAGCGAAGGAAATAGGCGACGTTTCGGGCCGAAACCCTTCTTCAGACTTGTTGACTGAGTCTGAAGAAGGGTTTCGGCCCGAAACGTCGCCTATTTCCTTCGCTCCATAGATGCTGCTGCACCCGCTGAGTTCCTCCAGCAATTTTGTGTACCTGCCAGCTTACTACCTGTTCTTTTCAAAAAACCTCTCTAAGACAGGTAGTCATGAGGCGTTGGATTTCATCACGCCTCCCCTAAATTGCATTTACTCAAAGTGCCTACCATTATTGGGGGGTACATTGAGCATAGCTTTTTAAAACCCAAATATCTTAAATTGCATTTGATACACCTGACGTCGGCTATCATTTTCGCATGCTCACTCCAGAGGGGCAGGGTAGTATGGCAAAACACCTGACCCTACTGTTCACAGTATGCTCCGCAACTTCTCGAAGGAAGTTATAAAACCTGCCCTCAACCTAAAAAAAATCACAGGAGTGTGAGAACGCCGACCTCACAACCACAGATCCTGCTATCTGGCTAAGTTACCAAACCAAGCCTAAGAAACTGGACGAAGTATCCAAAATATTTGGCATCAAGAGGGCAGGGCCTGGAATGAGCACCACACAAAAACCAGACAGCAGCACCTCCACGCGTCCACCAGTAGGCGTCTACTTAATAGTACTGGTGAAAGCTCGGGGCCCGCATGCCAACCCCCGCAAGCCCTTTCAGGCCAGGGTCCAGAGCGGGTCCTATGGAAAATGCGCCACCCCCCAACAACACCATCCCTACAGACAAGGAACCAGAAACCGAAGAAATGAACACACCACTAAACAACAATGAAGCCAGATAAGTATGGTTCCTACCATCACATAAAGGTGAAGGGTTTGTACTAACAGGGGGGGGGGGGGAATCACACCTGGGTTGGGAACATGAAGAACTATCACACTATCACACTTAGTAGTTATATATCAAAAGTATTCAAGGATAAAAATTGAATTAAGAAACCCATCACTTCTCGGCCTTTTGGCTAAGGTCAAGTGTGGTATCTGTTCTTAGTTTAATATCTGATACATCCCTTATCTAGGGACCATATATTACCAGTTCAGCATGCACCCCAAGGGGTCTACCCTCCCACTAAAAAAGAACATGAGGGACTAGCTAACTGGAGAAGATATACTAGGGGTCATAAAGAAGCCTTATATGACCTTTGGTACCAACAAACCCAAGATGGTGAATGTCGCACCATCATCGATATACAAGGGGTCATAAGAAGCCTAATATGAACCTTTGGTACCAAAAAACCCTAAGATGGTGAATGTTGCACCATCATTGACTTTACCACTTGAGTATTTTCACCAGGTTACACACTTATGGAAAATTGTAACTGCTAACCATGGATTTCCTAGGATACTTTATGGTAGACATCAACTTAAAAGATGCATACTATTCAGTACCCATTCATAAAGATTTTCGGAGATACCAATTTACCTGGATGGGGTAACTATGGCAGTATAAATTATTGACAATGGCTAATATGAGCCAAAACTGTTCCCAGATATTCAAACCAGCCCTGACACTATTAAGGAACATATCGTCATGGCATGTCTCTATGATATTAACGACAGACTAATCCATGGAAATAGCTAATCAACAGCAATAGCTATTAAAACTTATTTAGCCTGAGCCTGTCATACACTCCAGATAGATCTACGTTGACACCATCCACAACTATTGACTATCTGGTATTCAATTAACTCTATCCACTCATCTATAACATTGCCATAAGGGAGCCAGCGTATGGCACAACCTGTAACAATTAATGGTATCAATCAACCAACCATTCAACAAGTGGCTAGAGTTATTGGGAATTAGTAGCAGCATTACCAGCTACTTAACTTGAACCTTTCCATTAGAGCTAAGGTGCTAGTGTTTAAACAAAATAACCCATACCCAGAACATGGTGGCAAATGGACTAATCTGGAGTCGTCATCACTATAGACACTGGGCGTAAAACCTAGTTGGAAATATTGAGTAGGTTCTATTGGTAAAAGCATATTATTCAGTAGTGCACCATTTTGCATGTTCGTTTATAAATTAACAACATCACAGTGGTGGCATATACCAAACCATTTGGGCGGAATAAAATCGATATCATGTGACAATTTATTTAACAATTGGTAACCGTATGTCGTGAAACATATTCAACCATCAGCAAACTTACCTACCAACCATCAACACAGCCAGAAGTGCTCTGTCAGCCTACTTAACTCGGGCACCAGGACAACAGGCCATAGGGTACCACCCGCTGGTGATCAAATTCAGTAGAGGCATATGTTACGATGAGGGATTACGTGCCCTCCGCTCCCACACTCAATAATAGAGATCAAACTGGTATCTAAGCTATCCTTTTCTTTACTATATTTATTTCAATTACTGTGTCTGTCTGTGATTCCACACTGCTGCTTTGAAGTATGTCGCGCATGCGTGCTGAGCGGGCTCTTCACTTAATCCCTCATCGTAACTCCTCATAAAATACAGATCAAACTTCAAACTGGTAAGTTCTCGTTTCATCTTACTATTCTTTGCCACAGAAGGCTGTGGAGGCCAAGTCAATTGATATTTTTAAGGCAGAGATAGATAGATTCTTGATTAGTGCTAGAAGGAACTGTAGATGCTGGTTTAAACCGAAGACAGACATGAAAAGCTGGAGTAACTCAGCGGAACAGGCAGCATCTGTGGAAAGAAGGAATGGGTGATGTTTCGGGTCTAAAGAAGGGTCTCGACCCGAAATATCGCCCATTCCTTTTCTCCAGAGATGCTGCATGTCCCGCTGAGTTACTCCAGATTTTTGATTAGTACGGGTATCAGGGGTTATGGGGAGAAGGTCAGGAGAATGGGGTTGAGAGGGAAAGATAGATCACCCATGATTGATTGACGGAGTAGTCTCGATGGGCCGAATGGCCTAATCCTGTTCCTAAAACCTTTGAATGTGGATCAATCCCAGGTTGTTAAGAGAAGGTGGGCGGCGTGACTCACTTCGCAGCGGCCTCTGCAGTCCGTCTGTCTTTTTGTTGTTTTTTTGTCTTGTTTGAATGTAGTTTTATTTTTTTTTTGTGTGTTTGTGTGTGGGTATGTGTGTGGGGGGCGGGGGAAACTTTTAAAATCTGTCCCCTGCACGGAGAGCCCGACCTTTTCTCTGTCGGGTCCCCGTTGTCGTTGGGGCCTAGCACCGTGGAGCGGCCTCCAGCAGGAACGACCTGGGGCTCCAGTCGCGGAGCCTACGGACCTACTCACCATTGCGGAGCTGGCCGAGTTCGGAGCGGGAGGAGCGGTGGTGGCGCGCTGCTGCGACCCGACCCCGGGGATTCGGAGGCTTACCGCAGGTCTGGTGGACAGTGATACCGGGAGCCCGCGGGTCCCTGCTGGGAGACCACTTTTCGGGGCTTCCGCAACGGCGACTTCACCCGCCCGAGTTGCGGGGTTGAAGAGTACCTGGAGCGGGGCCTTACATCATCGCTCGGCGTGGCTTGGAATGGCTGTGGGACTTTGCTGGCGCCCGCCGGGGCTCCAACAACAAGACCCGGAGCATGGCCTTGCATCACCTGGCGCGGCGTTAATGGCCGTGGGACAATTGCCATCGCCCGCCGGGGGCTTTGACTTTGACTCTGACATCGGGAGGGGAATGGGAAGTGCAGGGGAGAGATAGGTCTTTGCCTTCCATCACAGCGAGGAGGAGATGCGCTGTGATGGATGTTTGTGTAAATTGTGTTGTGTCTTGGTTCTTTCTTGTGTGTATGACTGCAGAAACAACATTTCGTTTGAACCTCAATGGGGTTCAAATGACAAATAAATTGTATTGTATTGTATTGTATTGAAGTAAAAGAGGAGATTGTAGGAGGTTTGGTGAAGATCTTTGCATCTTCTTCAGCCACAGGTAAACAATACAATACAATACAATACAATACAATACAATACAATTTATTGTCATTTGGACCCCTTGAGTACCAAACGAAATGCCGTTTCTGCAGCCATACATTACAAACAAATAGACCCAAGACACAACATATTTTACATAAACATCCATCACATTGCTGTGATGGAAGGCCAAAAAAACTTTTCTCTCCACTGCACTCCCCCCCCCGATGTCAGAGTCAAAGTCAAAGCCCCCGGCGGGCGATGGCGAATTGTCCCATGGCCATTTAAGCCACGCCGGGTGATGCAAGGTCGCGCACCGGTTCTTGGTGTTAGAGCCCCCGGCGTGCGCTCGCAAACTCCCGCGGCCATTCCAAGCCGCGCGGGGCGGTGATGTAGGCCCCGCTCCAGGAGCTCTTCAACCCCGCAACTCGGGCGGGAGAAGTCGCCGTTGCGGAAGCCCTGAAAAGCGGTCTCCCTCCAGGTACCCGCGGGCTCCCGGTGCCGTCCGCCAAACCCGCAGTTGCAGCCACCGAATCTCCGGGGGTCGGGCCGCAGCAGCGTCCACCACAGCTCCACCCGCTCTGGACTCGGCCAGCTCCGCGACGGTGAGGTGAGTAGTTGGCACCAGAGTCCCCGGTCTTCATGTTGGAAGCCGCTCCTCGTTGCAGCCCCAACGACAACGGAGACCCGACAAAGAAAAGGTCGGGTCTCCCGTGCAGGGAGAGATTTAAAAGTTACCCCCAACCCCCCCACACCACCCCCACCCCCCCACACACATACCCCAACAAAAAATAACAAAAACTACATAAAAACATAGACATAAAATAATAAAAACGCAGACGGACTGCAGAGGCCGCTGCAGACGAGAGTCGCGCCGCCTACCTGGAGGACTTGGGAGTAGCTAACTTTGGTATTTTGTTTATAAAATAATTAAAAAGGTTGATGAGGCCAAAGTTGTAGCTGTTGTCCATATGGAATTCAGCAAGTCATTTGTTGAGGTTCTGCATGCTTGGCTTCTATAGAAACATAGAAACATAGAAATTAGGTGCAGGAGTAGGCCATTCGGCCCTTCGAGCCTGCACCGCCATTCAATATGATCATGGCATCATTCATACTATGGAAGATAAGATCAAGGAAAATGTAGAATAGACCATTGTTACAACATTTTGAGATTTAAAAAATCAAGTCTTTAATTTATTACAGCAGCCTAACCCTCAAGATAGAGGGTGCTCAGGAAGAATAACATCACTCAGAGACTGCAGCTGTCCTTTTATCGGTGCTCCATTGAGAGCATCCTAACATACTGTGTATGTGTATGGTACACCAGCTGCACAGCGGCTCAGAGGAAAGCGCTCCAGAGGGCCATTGACAACGCCCAGAGGATTGTCGGCTGCCCTCTCCTTACCTTGGAGGACTTACACAGTTCCCGCTGCATAAAAAAATCCCAGAGTATTATAAAGGACATTTCCCACCCCGGACATTCCCTGTTTGAACTGTTGCCGTCAGGCAGATGGTACAGATCTACAAGGACAAGGACAAACAGACTTAAAAACAGTTTTTACCCCACTGCTATAAAGGCACTAAATGTAGCCGCCAAGGAACGCAAAGGCGATACATACTAAGGGACTGTGGTACACTGTGAAATCGACAGAAGGATGTAGGGTTGGGTGTTTATGCGTGCTATTTTCATGATATTTATTTTAGTTGTTTATCTTTTTTTAATATTTTACCTTGTATGTATCGTTAGCTTTTAGAAATGTTTGAATGGTGCACTGACTGGCTGACATTTTTAAATTTCGTTGTACATGGTTCATGTTACAATGACAATAAAGAAACTATTCTATTCTACTATTCTATTCTATTATCCCATCAGATAAAGCATAAAAAGAAGTTTAATTTGACACCTAATTCACTTTCATATCTTCAGTATTAAAAAAGTTATGGCCATTTTCATATTCGGAAATTGGCATCTTGTTCCCTATTACTTTTTCATTGACTGAACACAAAAGCTGTGATCGAGGACAGTCAAAAGCCCAATTTTGTAATTAGGCTTCTATTAAATTAAAATTTAAGAGAACTGAAAGAAATTTTCAGTTATTATAGATTGAAGCATTCTGAAACAAATATGAAACAATCTTACTTCGATGACTTGAAATTTAAGCATATAATTAGTTAGTTACCTAATTGTAGCTAATTACAAAATTCAATTACTAGATCTAAACATCTATCCATTTCTTAAGAATAGATTAACATTTTTAAATAGCCTAAGTGTCCAAATAGCATTCACACAAGAATTCACAATAAAACATGATTTTTAAATCTCATTGTCATGGGTTTATAGGCCAAAAGGAAGGAATTTAATGTTTAATGGCCATTTAAATCAGCTTGCGAGCGGGGTTTTCTGGAACGCGGCCATTTGGAATGTTGAGGTTGCGATGATTTTAGTCCCCCATATCGGCAGCAAAAACACTGCCGGTTCTTCGGGGAAATAAATCACCGTTTCGCAACTTAAAATGTGAATTAAATGCATCTTAAGAAACACTTTTATACATAAAAATAAACTACTTTCTTTTACCTGTCCCCTACATTAAATCCTGCCCCATTGTCGGCATTGACGGCTTCAGAAGCTGATTTCAAAATCACTCCAGCGATTAACTTATTGGGCGAATTTTTGTTAAAAACACACAGAACGGCCGTCGGAACGATTCTTTAGCAAAATCTTGCACTCCAACAAAATATAATCCAGGACCAGGTCGGAAAAACCGCGTTTTAACCCCCCCCCCAAACGCGCCAAAATCGCGCACACGGCCAGTGGCAGAATTGCAGCGCCGCTGAAGGTAAGTATTGTTACATACCTACATTGTTAGCTAGGAGAAGGTGACAACATTTACATTTTCCTTGATCTGCATCTCTTTTGAGCTCTTACACTTCCTTATCTCTGTGACTCCCTCTCCCCTCTCGCTCAGTCTGAAGAAGGGTCTCGACCCGAAAAGCCTCGACCCATTCCTTCCCTACAGAGATGCTGCCTGTCCCGTTGAGTTACTCCAGAATTTTGTGTCTATCTTCGGTGTAAACCAGCATCTGCAGATCCTTCCGACACTATCATATTCAGGAACAACTTCTTCCACACCGTTTTCAGGCTACTGAATGGTGCACCAGCATCTGTGGGTAGAAGGAATTGTTGACGTTTCGGGTCGAGACCCTTCTTCAGTCTCGACCCAAAACGTTACCCGTTCCTTCTCTCCATAGATGCTGCCGGGCCCGCTGAGTTACTCCAGCATTTTGTGTCTATCTTTGGTGTAAACCATCATCTGCAGTTCCTTCCTGCACAGCTGGAGGAGGGTGGCCGGCAGACCTGTGAGGGGGACCCACACAGCATAGTGGGAGACTTGCGATGTACCTTCTGTGCTGCCAGGTGGACTAATGACCTCCATTATTTGAAATAGCTGCTCTGTGCAAAATTGCTGCTTTAAGCCTCGGGGAGATCATCGACTTTAAAAACTAGTCTTCTGTATCACTGTAGGTCACACTTTCATTATTCATACACAAGAAATTAAACCTGCTTTGGAAAGCAATGGAGCTACAACCTGCATGACACCAGGGAGAATACTCACAGCCATTAACATTTCAATTATTTTATTCAGTAACTGGCTTCAGAACTGTTTAATATGTTCAATGCATCGAAATTTATGCAGGGTTTTAAAATATATTCAAGTTCGAACTATTGGCTTCTATCGGAGGTACTATTAATAAATGAATGTCCTTGCAAGCTGGATGGTTATTCACCAGTGCGCTTTGTAAGATATCATCGCTGTGAATATCTTACGGAAGCTCCCTTTTATGAGTCATAGGATACAGGCCAAGGAAGCTATCCAGTTCGAGATATTATTTATAGGTTCAAGAAGATTATAGCACTGTGTGTGTGTTTGCATGCGTGCTTGCAAGTGTATGCATTTGTGCGTGTGTGCGTGTGCGCGCGCGCGCGTGTGTGTGTGTGTGCGTGTGTGTGTGTGGTGATTATGTAGTGTATGTGCGTGTGTGCGTGTGTGTGCATTTGTGTGTGTGTGTGTGTGTGATTATGTAGTGTTTGTGCATGTGTGTGCGTGCATGCGTGCGCGTGCATGCGTGTGAGTGTGTGTGTGTGTGTGTGGAGGGTAGGAGGAAGTTGGAGAAATGGGTGTGCACCAGAGCAGGGAGGGCACAGGAAAGAGAGAAGGTGTAGCTCTCTCTTTTCCATCCTTCTTCCCCCTACTATAATCAGTATGAAGATGGGGCCTGACCCAAAATGTCGTCTACCTGTTCCCTCCACAGATACCGACTGATCTACTGAGTTCCTCCAGAACTTTGTGTTCTGCTCAACGTTCCAGCAATTGCAGTTCCTTGTGTTTTCATTATTCCCCGTTGCTAGGTCAAAATTCTCAACTGATTAAAGGTAAAGTTTCTCCAAACAGGTAGGTCCTCCATTTTGTTATTTTGCAGTAACCAGTTGGGCCCTAAATTAACATTTCAGGTCAAGGCGTAGCCTCGCAACAGGTACCATGTAGTCCAGTTCAACCTGTGGGACATGCTCATCCTTCATGGAAAGTCTGCTTTGGCGGACCAGGCGGAAGAGATCCTTCACAAGTAAATGTGAACTCAACGAAATCATGGAGGTATTTAGTGATGGAGGAATCATAAGATACAGGAGCAGATTTAATCCATTCAGCCCATCGAGTCAGAGTAGACATCATTAGAGAACCTCAATCTTTATTTAATCATAGCACAACACGATAATTGAAGGATTTCCCCAGTTCTATTTTTAAGATCTTTGTAGGCATACTTTATGCACGTTGCATCCTTTGTGTGCTATTTGTTGTGATCGCTGGTTAATTAATTGGTTTTAAAGGAGTGAATTTCTAATCAGTGGAACCTATATTTAATTTAGCAACTTAAGCACTTTAATTAGTGGATGTGGCTGATAAAACTATTGGCCTTTTATAGTCACACATTCGACACAGAAATCTATACACGTAATCCAGGATAATGTCAGGGAAAGCGATGCACATGCTAAATCCCCGTTAGCCCTTACAGATGGAAGGTAAAGGTATTGTGCTCTGCTCACAGGACTAAAGCAAATGAATGAAAGATATGCAAAAATGATCAAGGAAAGGTGGAGCCCACAATGGTCCATTGTTGGTGGTGGGGTAGGTGAAAGCTGATGTTCTGTTGAGTTGCACTAGTTTCACTGTCGTCCTGTTGAGTTTCGCTGTCTGTATCATTTGTTATCAATGGGCAGTTATAGAAGGGGGGCACGATGGCGCAGTGGTAGAGTTGCTGCATTACAGCGCTTGTAGCACTGGAGACCCGGGTTCGATCCCGACTATGGGTGCTGCTGTCTGTACTGAGTTTGTATGTTCTCCCTGTGACCTCTGTGGGTTTTCTCTGAGATCTTCGGTTTCCTCCCACAATCCAAAGACGTGCAGGTTTGTAGGTAAATTGCTTGGTATAAATGTAAATCGTCCCTAGTGTGTGTAGGATAGCGTTAATATGCGGGGATCGCTGGTCGGCATGGAAACGGTGGGCCGAAGGGCCTATTTCCGTGCTGTATCTCGAAACTAAACCTACCCTGAGGCCAACAATGGACCACTGTGGGCTCCAACTTTCCATGATCATCGTTGCTTTTTGCATATCTTTCATTCATTTGTTCTATTTACCTTCTCTATCTGTTTCTCTTTACCCTGACTCTCAGTCCGAAGAAGGGTCTCGACCTGAAACATCGCCTGTTCCTTCTCTTCAGAGATGCCGCCTGACCCGTCCAGAACCAGGGGCCACAGTTTAAGAATAAGGGGTAAGCCATTTAGAACGGAGCTGAGGAAACAGTTTTTCTCACAGAGAGTGGTGAGTCTGTGGAATTCTCTGCTTCCGAGGGCGGTGGAGGCAGGTTCTCTGGATGCTTTCAAGAGAGAGCTAGATAGGGCCCTTAAAAATAGCGGAGTCAGGGGATATGGGGAGAAGGCAGGTACTGATTGGGGATTATCAGCCATGATCACATTGAATGGCTCGAAGGGCTGAATGGCCTACTCCTGCACCTATTGTCTATTGTCTATTGACCCGCTGAGTTACTCCAGCATTTTTGTGTCTGCCTTCTTGCCGCTATGTTTCCAGCTTTGAAATTACTGGCAACCTCTTTATCACAAGTTCTCTCAATTTGTAATAAGCTGCATGAGAGAAGACAAAATTCTCTCGTCTTCAGAGACTAATTAGGAATATCAGAAAAATAATCCGTGTGTGGTTCCTATCTGTGTCGATAATTAATTCATTGTTGGATAGTCTGCTTTCTCTGTGTCTGTAGATTTTTTTGTTAATACATCATTGCCACTGTAGCCTTTTCAATAAAGACCAGGGGCACAAGTGAAGAAATGTAACCTAACATCAACAGGAAATGCTAATAATTCTCTGCAGGTTAGACTCTCCATAGGCACTGCTGGCCTGATGAGTATTTCCAGCGCCTTTCCACTTTTCGAGAACTGAAGTACTTTGCATCTGCATCTACTGATTTCTGCTGGAAAAAATCATAGATCACGTTAACCGAAGATAAGGTGAAGAATGAAGATCATTAGTTTGGAGATACTGCATGGAAACAGGCCCTTCGGCCCATCAAGTCAATGCCAACCTCATTGGGGCAACCTCATTGAGAACTTACCGAATTAGGGGAAGGCCTAGAAAGAGTGGATGTGGAGAGGATGTTTCCACTAATGGGAGAGTCTAAGACCAGAGGTCACAGCCTCAGAATAAAAAGACGTTCCTTTAGGAAGGAAACGAGGAGAAATGTAATTAGCCAGAGGGTGGTGAATCTGTGGAACTCATTGCCACAGAAGACTGTGGAGGCCAAGCCAATGGATATTTTTAAGGCAAGGATAGATAGTTTCTTGATTAGTACAGGTGTCAGGGGTTATGGGGAGAAGGCAGGAGAATGGGGTTAAGAGGGAGAGATACTGTAGATCAGCCATGATTGAATGGCGGAGTGGACTTGATGGGATGCATGTCCTAATTCTGCTCCTATGACACATTAATTTATGAACTTATCGCCCGTTCGCACTAGTTCTATGTTATTCCACTTTCGCATCCACTCCCTATATACAGTAATAGGGGGAATGTACAGAGGCTAACTAATCTATAAACCTTCATAGAAACATAGAAACATAGTAAATAGGTGCAGGAGTAGGCCATTCGGCCCTTCGAGCCTGCACCGCCATTCAATATGATCATGGCTGATCATCCAACTCAGTATCCTGTACCTGCCTTCTCTCCATACCCCCTGATCCCTTTAGCCACAAGGGCCACATCTAACTCCCTCTTAAATATAGCCAATGAACTGGCCTCAACTACCTTCTGTGGCAGAGAATTCCAGAGATTCACCACTCTGTGTGAAAAATGTTTTTCTCATTTCGGTCCTAAAAGATTTCCCCCTTATCCTTAAACTGTGACCCCTTGTTCTGGACATCCCCAACATCGGGAACAATCTTCCTGCATCTAGCCTGTCCAACCCCTTAAGAATTTTGTAAGTTCATGTCTTTAGGATGTGGGAGGAAACCGGAACACCCATAGGAAACCCATGAGGTCCCAGGTAGAATGTGAAGACTCCACACATGCAACATCCAAGGTGGGGATGGGACCCGGGTCTCCGGGGATGTGAGGCAGCAGCTCCACCAACTACGCCACCAAGGCACCCTTCTGATCATTACAACTGCAAACATTGCAGAATTATCCCAGTTTGTGCAGGAACGATAATTTGTTTTTCTGGTCTTGTTCAGGTCAGATCCAACTGGATGGTTGATCTAACCGGGGCAGTGTCATTGTCTGCTGCTTGAAAGCTTCCCATAAACTGCTCATCATCACGATTATTAAGCAAAAACTGATTTCATAAACCTTCTGACCTTGTCTGTTTTCCATGCCACTTGTTCTCTACAAGGGCCAGGAAGCGAGCAGGCAAGATCATCTCTGACCCCTCTCACCCTGGCCACAAACTCTTTGAATCACTTCCATCTGGAAGGCGACTCCGGACTGTCAATGCCGCCACAGCCAGACATAAAAACAGTTTTTATCCACGAGTAGTTGCTCTTCTCAACAGCCAAAAATCTGCAGCCTCCCTTTGATCTGGTATTTTGTTGTTCCACATGCTTGATCAATGGTGTTTTATCATTAATGTTTTATTATTATTAATGTTTAGTGTTTTCTGAATCATTTGTAACTGTCATTGTATGTCATGTCGTTACTTGTGGGCGGAGCACAGAGGAAAATTCCTTGTATGTGAATACTTGGCCAATAAACTTACTTACTTACTTACTTTAGTATAGAAGCTAGTTTCTGTGGCACCACACAAGTGGGACAACAAACATTAATTTTTCAAGGTGCGGATTTGTGTAAATCCAATACATCCATGGAAAGAAAGCTGAAGAT
Source organism: Amblyraja radiata (assembly GCF_010909765.2). Lineage (NCBI taxonomy): Eukaryota > Metazoa > Chordata > Chondrichthyes > Rajiformes > Rajidae > Amblyraja > Amblyraja radiata. The sequence continues at coordinate 100,761,901 of NC_045958.1, read as the reverse complement.
AACTTCTGGGAAGTTTGTAGTGCATCAGTAAAATAATAGATCACTGAAATATTGATTAATTTAATCGCAAATATGTTTTACTGGTTAAGATAATTAGACTTGACAGCATTGTACAGTGGGATCATGGGGTCCAAATCAGATTCAGATTCAGATTCAGATTCAACTTTAATTGTAGCAAATCCATAGCTCGCTGAAATGACAACGCAAGCAGAGAGAGAGGTAAAGAAGGCTTATAGTACACTTGCTTTCATCAGTCAGGGCATTGCATATAAGTCAGGAAGTCAGGAATTCTTAATAAACCTTTGCATAAGGCTTCCTTTAGACTGTTTCTCGGGGCAGCATGGTGGCGCAGCAGTAGAGTTGCTGCTTTATAGTGCTTGCAGCGCCGGAGACCCGGGTTCGATGCCGACTACGGATGCTGTCTGTATGGAGTTGGTACAATCTCCCCGTGACCTGCGTGGGTTTTCTCCAAGATCTTCGGTTTCCTCCCATGCTACAGACGTACAGGCTTGTAGGTTAATTGGCTTGTTGGATATGTAAATTGTCCCTAGTGTGTGTAGGGTAGTGTTAATGTGTGGGGATCGCTGGTCAACGTGGACCTGGTGGGCCGAAGGGCCTGTTTCCGTGCTGTGTCACTAAACTAAAACTAAACTAGTCATTCCATTACAGGATGGATATCGAGGCTTTGGAGAGGGGCAGAAGAGGAAGCAAAGTTCCATGATATGTCACTAAACTAAACTAAACTAAACTAAACTAAACTAAACTAAACTCGCTAGAATTTAGAAGATTGAGGGGGGATCTTATAGAAACGTACAAAATTCTTAAGGGGTTGGACAGGCTAGATGCAGGAAGATTGTTCCCGATGTTGGGGAAGTCCAGAACAAGGGGTCACAGTTTAAGGATAAAGGGGAAATCTTTTAGGACCGAGATGAGGAAAACTTTTTTCACACAGAGAGTGGTGAATCTGTGGAATTCTCTCCCGCAGAAGGTAGTTGAGGCCAGTTCATTGGCTATATTTAAGAGGGAGTTAGATGTGGCCCTTGTGGCTAAAGGGATCAGGGGGTATGGAGAGAAGGCAGGTACAGGATACTGAGTTGGATGATCAGCCATGATCATATTGAATGGCGGTGCAGGCTCAAAGGGCCGAATGGCCTACTCCTGCACCTATTTTCTATGTTTCTATGTTTCTAAACTAAACTAAACTAATCTATCATCCCTCATCTCAGTATTTTCTATTTCTTGCTGCATGCAGCCATGAGGTGCGTCCTTGTTGTGGAGCTGTAAACAGAATTGAAGATAGACACAAAATGCTGGAGTAACTCAGGGAAGACAGGCAGCCTCTCTGGAGAGAAGGAATGGGTGACGTTTCGGGTTGACACCCTTCTTCAGACTCAATGGATCAATAGAATTGAACTCTGTTCATTGATCGATGATTACAATGGAGAAGAGGTGGGCAGGGTGAGTGTACATTGAGGAAGAGTCAAACTGATGGTCGAACTCAAGAGATTTCTGCAGTAATATCACAGGGCTGGGAGATGACCTTCAACCCCCACAACTACCCAAGGTGCAATGCCAACCATTACTTACTCTTTGATGCCCATTAACTTTGATTTATCAGAGCACAATAGAAAACATGGAAACATAGAAAAATAGGAGCAGGAGTAGGCCACCCTGTTCATGCTTTTCTCCATATCCCTTGATTCCGTTAGCCCTAAGAGCTAAATCTAACTTCCTCTTGAAAACATCCAGTGAATTGGCCTCCACTGCCTTCTGTGGCAGCAAATTCCACAGATTCACAACTCTCTGGGTGAAATGGTTTTTCATCATCTCAGTCCTAAATGGCCTAACCCCTTATTCTTAAACTGTGACCCCTGGTTCTGGACTCACCCAACATTCAGAACATTTTTCCTGCATCTAGCCTGTCCAATCCTTTAAGAATTTTATATGTTTCTATAAGATCTCCCCTCACCCTTCTAAATTCCAGTGAATACTAGCCCAGTCGACCCATTCTTTCATCATATGTCAGTCCCGTCATCCCGGGGATTAACCTGGTGAACCTACAATAGCAAGAATGTCCTTCCTCAAATTAGCACACAATACTCCAGGAGCGGTCTCACCAGAGCACCGTACAACTGCAGTAGAACCTCCTTGCTCCTAAACTCAAATCCTCTCACAATGAAAGCCAACATGCCATTAGCTTTCTTTGCTGCATGCTGTACCTGCACGCTTACTTTCAGTGACTGATGTACAAGGACACCGAGGTCTTGTTGCACCTCCCTTTTTCCTAATCTGACACCATTCAGATAATAATCTGCCGTCCTGTTCTTGCCACCAAAGTGGATAACCTCACATTTATTCACATTATACTGCATCTGCCAAGCATCTACCCAATCACCCAACCTATCCAAGTTACCCTGCAGCCTCATAGCACCCTCCTCGCAACTCACACTGCCGCCCAGCTGTGAGTCATCTGCAAACTTGGAGAGGCCCTTTCAAGTCCATGCCGACATTTAATTCCCTTGTCTAAATCGTTAATATATATTGTAAATAACTGGGGTCCCAGCACTGAGCTTTGTAGCATCCCACTGGTCACTGCCTGCCCTTCTGAAATGGACCCGTTAATTCCTACTCTTTGCTTCCTGTTTGCCATCCAGTTCTCCATCCATGTCAATACCCCACCCCCTCTAAGTTTGCACACTAATCTCTTGTGTGGGACCTTGTCAAAGGCCTTTTGAAAGTCCAGATATACCACATCCACTGGCTCTCCCTTTTTCATTCTACTTGTTACATCCTCAAAAAATTCCATCTGCATTTCAAGGTCCTTTTTCAAGATGAATAGAGATCTGCCAAGGTGAAAGTGCATCCTTTTGGTCCTGATGCAATGCAGTGGGTGTAGAAACATTGGAAACCATAGCACTGAATGGGTTTGCATTTATTTAAAGCAATCTTCTTCTTGCGTATGGCGTGCACAGCCTAAAGTTGTAGGACAACTTGTTCTATTTGATCTTATTTGATTGTGCACACCAGGTTGATTGCATTCGTCGAAACAGGGCAGACCACGTGAAGGTTGCAATCTCCCATCCCATTTAAAGCAATGAATCATTTGTTTGGCTGCTCCTTAGTAAAAATATACTTGGCCGATGAACAAGATCATTAGATTTAACAAGCCTAGTTGTCGGAGAAAAGAGTGTAACTCTGCCATAAAGGACCTATAGCCATAATAGCCAGTCTCTGGCTTTGTCACGTATTGTTCATTTCTGCCGCGTCCAGGGGGAGAAATAAATAGAGTGGATACAATGAAATATGGCCCGCATAAAGATTCACTGCATTTTGTATTCAGCAAGCCGGCATAAGACAAGATATCTCAACATGACGCCCATTAATCTTATACATTTATGTTCAGTAATGGAGCTTCGTGCCAAATGTTGATATATTACAAGCTCAGGAAGATGCAGAAATGATAAGTTGTAACAATTTTTTTCCCTCTCTCGTGGAACAGGCTTACAGATGGCTGAGAGAATGTGTAGATGTTTCTTGAAACTAAAACAACAGTGAGAATTTTGTCAACCCGAGTGGACATTTGTTCTGTTGAAATATAACTTTGAGTTGGTCGTTTCTCCATCTCTTGCCGACCTTTTTTAGTTTAGACATACAGCACGGAAACAGGCCCTTCGGCCCACCGAGTCTGCACCGACCGGCGATCCCCGCACATTAACACCATCCTACACACACTTGGGACAATTTACACATACACCAAGCCAATTAGCCTGCATACCCGTACGTCTTTGGAGTGTGGGAGGAAACCGAAGTTCTCAGAGAAAACCCACGCAGGTCACGGGGAGAAGGTACAAACTCCGTACAGACAGAACCCATAGTCGGGATCCAACCTGGGTCTCCGGCGCTGCAAGCACTGTGAGGCAGCAACTCTACCGCTGCGCCACCATGAACTCTCCTTCAATGTTCCTCATGTTGGTTCTCAATTCACTGACATGAATGATCACATGTAATTTAGATATCACTAAAATGTTGATTCCAGCCTGATGATTTTCAAAAATACCCAGCTTCAAATTTTCAAGAATTTTCCCAGACAGATAAAATTCTATCTTCTCACCTTGATGATGAATCTGACAACTCACAGGAAAATGGTTTGCTGAAACCCACTGTCCTTGCTTTTCTGAAGAGGTAGACATGAATCCAACGCGTAACAGGATACACTAGAGGATCAATGCCTCTCGACCCGAAACGTTACCATTCCTTTTCTCCAGAGATTCCGCCAAGTTACTCCAGCAATTTTGTGTCTGTCTTCAGTTCAAGCCAACATCTGCAGTTCCTGAAGAAGTTGTCTTGACCCGAAACGTCACCTATTCCTTTTCTCCAGCGACGCTGTCTGACCCGCTGAGTTACTCCAGCTTTTTGCGGCTATCTATGGTTTAAACCAGCATCTGCAGTTCCTTCCTACACATCTCGTCTGCACTTCCTTCCGACACATGATCATTGTTGTGTCTATCTTGGGGGTCAATGAAATATATATTTAGAATACAATACCTAAGTGGCCCAGCAATAAGTTAGTAGTGTTTCTTTCAAGTCCATGCCGACAAATTATTAATGATTAAATAACTTGTTCCAAATGGATAAGAAAATGACCATTGTCAACAAGCTCGCAAGGACCTGTCACATTTGCATGTAGTGGAAAGATAATTTCGGTATTATCAGCCAGTAATCATTGTAATTAGTGTCGAACAAGCAACAGGGTGTTACGATGTGTAATTACAGAAAGATCCAGAACTGCCGTTACTTAATTGTTCAAAGCAGCAGCGAACATGGAGAAGATGTATGGAAATTGCTGACAATTGTTAAACCCCTGGTGAGACCTCAGTTCATAATGGACCCCAGCATTTTCAGTTCAGTTAACTAATAGCAAATAGTTAACCTATGATGAGCGTTTGTCGGCACTGCGCCTCTACTCGCTGGAGTTTAGAAGAATGAGGGGGGACATACAGAATTGAAACATATTGAAACATACAGAATAGTGAAAGGCTTGGATAGAGTGGATGTGGGGAGGATGTTTCAATTAGTGGGCGAATCTAAGGGTAGAGGTCCAAGCAGAATTCTGATATTAAAGGACGTTCTTTTAGGAAGGAGACAACGAAAGATTTCTTTAGTTAAAGGGTGGTGAATCTGTGGAATTCTTTGCCACAGAAGACTGTGGAGGCCAAGTCAGCGGATATTTTTAAAGCAGAGATAGATAGATTTTTGATTAGTAAAGGTGTCAGAGGTTATGGGGAGAAGGCAGGAGAATGGGATAAGGAGGGAGAGATAGATCAGCCATGATTGAATGGCGGAGTAGACTTGATGGACCGAATGGCCTAATTCTGCTCCTATCATTTATGACCTCATGACCATATGAGCAAACGACAATAGTTAAATTTGCCTGCAATTTTCAAGCAGTAGAAATGCACTTGTTTGGAATCTGTGGGTGAATGCAATCATTTTCTTGAAACATTTCTTTGATAATGAACCTTTATTTGTTTTTTGAAATTACAGGAATCATCTCCTTGCATTCTTTAAATGGTTGTAGGTTTTTCATAAGTTCATATGTTCATAAGTTCAAGGAGCAGAATTAGGCATTTGGCCTATCAAGTCTACTCCACCATTCAAGCATGGCTGACCTATGTTTCCCCCTCAACCCCATTCTCCTGCCTTCTACCCATAACCCCTGATACCCGTACTGATCAAGAATCTATCTATCTCCGTCTTAAAAATATCCATTAACTTGGCCTCCACAGCTGTCTGTGGCAATGAATTCCACAGATTCATCATGCTCTGACTAAAGAAATTCCCCCTTATCTCCTTTCTAAAGGTACTTTCTAAATTTTGTTTTATTAAACAATATCCTTAAATTATAATCTCTTCTCAGAGTCACCTCATTTGAGCGTATTCCATTACAGGGCAGATGCATTTCTCTCAGCACGGGTCATCACAATTTTGGTAATGGTTTATAACTGCTGTGGGGATCTTTTAATACCTGAAATGGGAAAGCAACTGAGTTTAATTGATGGACTTCATTAACAATCACTTCCTAACCTTAATAGGCGGCACGGTGGCGCATGGTGGCGCCTTATAGCACCAGAGGCCCGAGTTCCACCCTGACTACGGTGCTGTCTGTACGGAGTTCAAACGTTCTGAGTCCGCTCTGACCAGCGATCACCCGCACACCAGTTCTATCCTATACACCAGGGACAGTTTGCAGAAGCCAATTAACCTACAAACCTGGACATCTTTGGAATGTTGGAGGAGACCTGTGCTCCCGGAGAAATCCCACACAGTCACAGGGCAAACTTACGAATTCGGTACAGACAACAGCCGTCGACAGGGTCAGATATAGAGAGATATAGAACAAATGAATGAAAGAAATGCAAAAAGGTAATGACAATAAATGAAACAGGCCATTGTTGGCTGTGAGCTATCACCTGGCCCACAGCCAACAATGAATGGCCTGTTTCATTTATCATTGTTACTTTTTTGCATTTCTTTCATCATTTGTTCTACAGTATATCTCTCTACATCACCGCCTAATTCTCATTTTCTTTTCCCCTGACTCTCAGTCTGAAGTTGGGTCTCGACCCGAAACATTGCCTATTGCTTTTCTCCAGAGATTCTGCCTGACCCGCTGAGTTACTCCAGCTTTTTGTGTGTATCTTCGGTTTAAACCAGCATCTCCAGTTCCTTCCTCCACTAACCATTGTGGTAATAGTTACTGAGCGGACTCTGGTGAATTGCACCTTTAATTCATTCACATTCTGACTTCGAGTCCATGCATTTGTACAAAGAACAATTTAGATCATGAATTCAAAATAAAACTGAAAATTATTAACAAAATGAAACAGAAATTAGATATTCCATTTGCCAACTTGTTCATATATTTTTAAAGGAATGCCATTTACTTTACTAAGGTATTTTTGCTTTGAATAAGAGAGAAAGCATTTGCGAAATGTAAAATATTATTGATATTCAAAAAGGTAATGACGAACATACAATTATAACAGGCACACCATATAATGGAACTGATGTGTATTATCAAAAGAAAATTGCTCTTAAAATGACTCAGACATTTCATTTATATTTACATGCTTGCCATATTACATTTCTTCCTTGTTATTCAACTTTCAAGGAGAGTGTGTTTCTTTTCATAGCTTTACAGATCAACAGGGTCAATTTAATAAATGCATGTTAAACCAAGCATGGAGATGTGGTTTCCCATCTGTAAACAGGTTGCAAAAAATTTAAATAGCTTTCAAAATGGAACCCATCAGGTTTAAGTAGTTTGGGATATCTCTGCAGTCAATTATATATTTTTTCATTTCAGGTATCATAGGCCAGGAAGCTGGGGGGTATAAATTACTTTGTGTTGATCTGCAAAGAAAGAAGAATTTCAAGTCCTTTCATGTACAGCACTGGAACTTAAAATGCATCATATTTTTCATCTTCAGAGTTTTCGCTATTGCAGACTAATTTAAATGCTGCTTCGTGTAGGAAGGAACTGCAGTTGCTGGTTTAAACTGAAGATAGACAACAGGGTCAATTTTCCACAGTTCTGCGGAAGACAAGCTTTTATTTATTTCGCACATCGTCACATCCCGAACCAGGAGGTTACTTTGAAGTGCATATCAAATTAATGTGTTATCAAATAAAGCTGCAAATTTGGTCCCAGCAAGATGCCACAAACAAACTTGTCACCACTCGTTGGTGCTGTCAGTATACGAAGGGATGTTGCTTGGAAAGGTGTTGTTATCCTTCAAATACACCATGTCCTTTTTCATCCAGTTGAGACCTTGGTTTAATGTGTCAGTGAATAGACAACCTCATACAAAGCAGAACAGTCAGTAGGGAATTGAAGCATGAAGCTATTCTTTATGTGAAGAAAGCAGTCCAACAAATCAGAGACAGTGGAATCAGGACTTTCACGGAGATGTGAATCAGGTAGGAATCAAGACTGAGTAGGAAACAACTGCAGACGCTGGTTTAAATCGAAATGGAGTAACTCAGCAGGACGGGCAGCATCTCTGGAGAGAAAGAATGGGTAATGTATCGGGCCGAGATCCTTCTTCAGACTCAATCAAGACTGGATTGGTAATGAACCTCAGAGGTATCAGAGCAAGACTGGAAAAGGAAGCCACCGTCTTAATAGAATTTAGTTTGAGTTTAGTTTGTTTGAGTTTAGTTTAGACAGGCAGCATCTCTGGAGAGAAGGAATGGGTGACATTTCTTCAGCCTGAGTTACTTCAAGATTTCTTTCTGCTTTCTGTTCATGATCGAGCCAAAGTAATAATTTTCCTTTTAACTTAATTCCTTTGATAAAGTGAAAATATTCTACAATCATTGTAAAGAACCAAATAGTTTTACCCTGACAAAGGTCTTGTAAGGAATCAGATATAAAAAGTCCTCATTTTAAATTCCTCTGAAGTTGTTCCAAAGCTGAGGTTCTTATAATGCCATTGTCCGCATTATACAACGTGCAATATGAAAGTGGCTATACTTCAAAAGTATCTCATTTTTTTGCAAAGATCATGAAAAGCATTATATAAATTTAAGACATAAATTTAGTAGCTATATGTTACATATTTGGCTTGAATTGGATACTCATTTGAGAGTATTATCTGTCTCCCTCATTTTATGATTAAGGTGATACTTATTAACCGATGTTCTGCTATGCAACAGTCCATCAAACCATTGGACCTTAAGACATAGGTGTGGAATTAAGCTATTCAGCCCATGCTCCACCCTTCGATCATGACTCTTCTTCTTTCGTGTCCATCTTGTTTCAAATGTTGGCCTCGCTGTCATCGTCCGTCCTGAAAAGGACGCAAGCTTCCGGCGACAATCAGTGGGAGCCATCACTTGTCGCAATAGATGATGGTGGGAGCAGAATTAGCTCAGGATACTTCCAGTTTCCAGCCCCGCGATGTGGACGTTTCTGCTATGGGGCCTCGATCATAACTGATCTATTTTTTCCCTCTCAATCCCTTGGCAATGAATTCCACCACCATCTGGCAAAATAAATTCCTCCTCATCTTTCTCATTTTATTCTGAGGTTCTCCCAATACTGGAAACATTCTCTCCACATCCGTGCTATCCAGGCCTTTCATTATTCAGTAGGTTTTAATGTGAACCCTCCTTCATCCTTCCAAACTCCAGTACAGAGTACAGAGCCATCAAACGCTCCTCATACGTTAACCCAATCATCTCCGGGATCATTCTCATAAACCAAATCAGACCATCTGAGAGTTGACTGTTTAATCAGTGATCATAACTGCTGGCAAAGAGATTGTTAGTACATTGAAATGACTTGGGGAATTCATAAAATATGAAATTATTATCGCAGACACACTTCAAATCATATAGGGTTCACTACATCCAGTGTGATATATTCCTTGGTTGAACTGTGAGTTGATTATAAAGGTCTCAAATCATGAACTTTTGATCCAATGTCTGTCAGTAAGTAATGAATGACACCCAGTTACACAGTTGTATTGGATAATGTGGATAAATGTCAGGTTATCCACTTTGGTGGCAAGAACAAGAAGGCAGATTATTATCTGAATGGTAGACACAAAATGCTGGAGTAACTCAGCGGGTCAGGCAGCATCTCTGGAGAGAAGGAATGGGTGACATTTCGAGTCGAGATCCTTCTAGTGTCAGATTAGGAGCAGGGGAGGTGCAATGAGACCTGGGTGTCCTTGTACATCCGTCACTGAAAATAAGCTAATGGCATGTTGGCCTTCATCTTGAGAGGATTTGAGTATAAGAGCAAGGAGATCCTACTGCAGTTGTACTGGTCCCGGGTGAGACTACACCTGGAGTATTGTGTGCAGTTTTGGTCTCCAAATTTGAGGAAGGACATTCTTGCTATTGAGGGAGTGCAGCGTAGGTTCACCAGGTTAATTCCCTGCAAGGCGGGACTTATGATGAAAGATATAGATTGACTGGGCTTATATCAACTGGAATTTAGAAGGTTGAGAGGGGATCTTATAGAAACATATTAAATTCTTAAAGGATTGGACAGGCTGGATGCAGGAAAAATGTTCCTGCTGTTAGGGGAGTCCAGAACCAGGGTTCACAGTTTAGGAATAAGGGACAGGCCATTTAGGACTGAGATGAGTAAAAACATCTTCACCCAGAGAGTTGTGAATCTGTGGAATTCTCTGCCACAGAAGGCAGTGGAGGCCAATTCACTGGATGTATTCAAGAGAGAGTTGGATATACAGGTAGCTATCCTGTCCTATACTATTCTAGGAAGAAGGTCAGAAGAAGGGTCTTGAACTGAAACGTCGCTCGTTCCTTCCCTCTAGAGATGCTGCAAGTCCAGCTGAGTTACTCCAGCATTTTGTGTCTGTATTGTCCTATATTCTATGATTATTTTTATTTAGTTTTGAGATACAGCACAGAAACAGTTCCTTCAGCCCACCGAGTCATCGCCGACCAGTGATCCCGGTAAACTAACACTGTCCTACACACTGGGGGCATTTTACAGTTATAACCAAAGACAAAAACCTGCACGTCTTTGCATTGTGGGAGGAAACCTGAGATCCTGGGGAAAACCCACACTGTCACGGGGAGAACGTACAATCTCTGTACAGACAGCGCCTGTAGTCGGTATTGAACCCGGGTCTCCCGCGTTGTAAGGCAACAACTCTACCGATGTGCCACCGTGCTGCCCAGCGGACAGCATCTTCATCACTTTCCTCGAGACACGAAGACAATGACTAAAGGGCCTGTCCCACGAGCATGCGACCAGCATGTAGAAAGCGCGACCAAACCGGAAGCGGGGGCCGCGCGGAGGTCGAGTGAGTGACGTGAAGTTCGAGCGAAGTCCGCGGGAAGTTCGCGCGTGACGTACGGCGTCGAGGCATCTGACATCAGCACCTTTTCATCCACCCTCTAATGGTGAGGCAGAGCGGCTCGTCGGCGTTTTCAAGCAGGCCATGAAACGTGCTGTAGGAATTGAAAATAAATCAAAACGATTGGCATTGCGCGATTTCTTACAGCAATATCGAACTGTTCCAAACTGCACTACCGGTCGAACTCCGGCAGAGATGATGCTCGGACATCAAGTGAGCTCTCCCCTATCAGCTTTAAACCCGACCCGTAACTTTTATACGGCGCGCACTCAGCCAACGAAGTCGAACAATTCCAAACTCGACATTGGCGACTACCTATATTACCGCAATTATACGGCCAACGAAAGCAAATGGTTCGCTGGCAGGATCATGGCTCACATTGGAACCAAAATGTACACCGTCCAAGGACAAGACGGACAATGCAAATGGCATGATGACCAATTAAGAAGCCGCGTTCATCCAGCAAAGACTACGCAGAACCTGACCAAAACCAAGCAGTCGGACTCCCCGGTGCTGAATCGTGTGGATACTGGAGTGCCGGACGAGCCCCTCCCCAGGCCTGACGAAGTTCTGCCAGATGAACTCCCCGCCGATCTGCCTGTGGTCCTTCGTCGATCGACACGTTGCAATCGTGGTATTCCCCCAAGGCGATTAATTCAGAGATAGAGACGTTCAAACTGGAAGGGGGGAGTGTGATGTTTGGTGAACTGTGTGGAGTGGGAGGACCCGTTGACAAAAAGGAGATGTTTTTGTATATAGTTTATTCTGTCTGTAGACAGTATGTGTGTGCAGTCATTTTTGAGTTGTCTTGCTGCCAGCATTGAGTAAAATATTAAAAACTTATGTTGTAAATTGAAGACTCTCAAATTTTGTGCAGACCTAGAAAACGAACACGAAAAGTTGTGAGTCAGTTGTGAGTCTGTGGAATTCTCTGCCTCAGAGGCCGGTGGAGGCCTGTTCTCTGGATACTTTCAAGAGAGAGCTAGGCAGGGCTCTTAAAGATAGCAGAGTCAGGGGATATGGGGAGAAGGCAGGAACGGGGTACTGATTGGGGATGACCAGCCATGATCACATTGAATGGCGGTGCTGGCTGGAAGGGCTAAATGGCCAACTCCTGCACCTATTGTCTATTGTCTATTGTCTTCCCTTGTTTATTCTCCCACGGTCGGGGGCTTCGAGCCTTCCGTTGACTGGACAATCTTGACTCTCATAGCCGGGATATTGATAGGACTCCACGGATTGATATCAGGGAATGAGAGTTCAAGGCGTAGACACAAAATGCTGGAGTAACTCAGCGGGACAGGCAATTTACAGAGCTTTACTGAGAGTTCAAGAGAGTTTATTAGTCATATGTTCTGGGACCAGAACAATGAAATTCTTACTTTCTGCAGTTTTACAGGCACTTTAAATGCAACAACACAACAAATAGACATGAAATCATTTAGCAGTTTTTCTTGGTAAGTCAGACCGCAACTGTGCAAGACAAAGTACTCAGTTCTACCCCAGTGGTACAAAATAGTAAGATTAAACGAGAACTTACCAGTTTGAAGTTTGATCTGTATTTTATGAGGAGTTACGATGAGGGATTACGTGAAGAGCCCACTCAGCACGCATGCGCGGCATACTTCAAAGCAGCGGTGTGGAATCACAGATAGACACAGTTATTGAAGTAAACATAGTAAAGAAAAGGAGACATCAGTTTATCAGTTTGACCCATATTATTGAGGGTGGGAGAGGAGGGCACGTAATCCCTCATCGTAACTCCTCATAAAATACAGATCAAACTTCAAACTGGTAAGTTCTCGTTTAATCTTACTATTTTACTTCGGAGTCACGTGAGTGACTACGTGAAGATTTCAAAGCTCTGTGATTTCAAACCGTGTAACAGTTCAAACTTCACTCGCTGCCGAAGTCATTCGAGGGAGGAAGTATGTTATCGTAATCAACCATGAATCTGTTTGTAAAAACAATAATGGTGTTATTAACAACAACAAGACCAAATGCTCCCCTGGGCTTAAATTATATATTTTTTGCAGATTCTTTTTCTGCAAACGATACAGGTTCTGTCAGTGGTTTGTTATAAAAGTTTGGAACGTATACTCCCTAGACCACCCTGCTGTAGCCAGGATGTGGTCCATAGGCTCGTCCATCCTTTTAGTTACTGACGTGGAAGCTGTCCTGGTGGAATAAGATTTATACACGTTAGTATTTACTCCAGCAACTCCCAGTACCTGCTTGAGCCACTAGAGATAGTTTAGCTCGTCACCCGACCATGAGGTTTCTTGTGGCTGACCCATAAGGCTTTTTCCTCTCCCTCGGTATTCCTTATTGTGTCGATGTAGATCTCTAAGTGGGTCATGACACATAAAATGTGGTTCAGGTGGGTATGCCTGGAATTTCATGACTGGACCTGATGTTCCTGGTCTGTTCTGTTTGGCCAGCCCTTGAATTGGAAATGTGACACTACCTGGTGTTATAACCATGTTGTCCAATCGCAGTAGATGGGAGAACTGGCTCTTTGTGTTGATGTAAGGCCACCAGCATGCCCATCTTCAGGGTAGGCTGTTCCAGGGTGAGTGACCTGGCTGGTGATCATCCCCTAAGGTATGTCAGGATTTCACTGACATCCCAATTTGGGTGTACCTATTTCTGGGGAATGGATTGAATATACCTCTCCTGTATCTGATCACCAGTGAGTGGTACCCTTTGCCCTGTTGTCGTGGTGCCAAAGTTGAGTAGGCTAACAGAACATGTCCTTCATTGTGGTGAAGACCTGCCAGGAACTCTAGTACAGTTTTTTGTTGTAGTTGAATGTGTAGTTCCTGTTTTGGAACAGTTTCCCATTTCTTGATGTTCCTCAGGTATGTTCCCTAGGATATGCGACGGAATGCTGTCATCATGTTGATAGTGCTGCTGATCCAAGCACAGCAGTGGTCTTCCCAATTCTGCAATTCTTTTAATGACCATGTCGAGGACCACTGGGAACCATGCCTGTGGACTTAGTCCACTGTAATTTGCGTAGTACCCGACTGATGAAGCCGTAGTACCTATTGAAGAGGTAGAAGGAAGGGAGAACATAGAGATTAGATTCCCCCCCACCCCTCAATACGCGGGAATGTATCCATCGCCGCTGCCTTGAGATTGGTTTCATGCGACGTAGGTTAGTACGTGGCGATTTAATTGAATATAAGGAAATCGATATCTGGTGTCCATATTGCTTAGTAATTTCAGCAAATATTTCTGGTTTAAATGTTTGTTTACAGCATTTAGCTCACCTGATAGGTAAGTTACTGATGGTCAAACATGTTTGACGACATACGGTTACCAATTGTTAATAAATTGTCACCTAATATCGATGTTCTCCGCCCACGTGGTTTGGTATATGCCACCACTGTGATGTTGTTAACTTATAAACGAACATGCAAAATGGTGCATTACTGAGCAAATGCTTCACTGGAAGTAAGTAATTTAATATATAACACGTTTAAGTCAATTTAATATATAACACGTTTAAGTCAATTCGCATTGGCACTAAGTATTACAAGCTCAGTAACACATCAGGACACATAAGATGTTACTCAAACCAGGTGGAAGTGTACAACCATAATCCTTCCTATGCAGATACATTCCATGATAACACTCCAGATTAGTCCATTTGCCCCCATATTACAGGTATGGAGATAGTTTGAACACTAGTATCTCAGCTCATAGGAAAGGTACAATGTTCAGTAGCTGGTAATGCTGCTACTATCCCAATTACTTTGCCACGTAGTTGATTGGTGGTTAAATGTTACCATAACTGATAGTCTTAATGAATACCAGATAGACAATGTTGTGGATGGTCAACGTAAATATCTGGATATATGACAGAGCCCGCTAAATAAGTTAGTAGCTAAAGCAGCTAATAAGCTATATCCAAGGATAGTCTGTCGTTAATATATAGACATGCCATGACGGAATGTTTCTTAAGTGTCAGGGCTGGTTGATTCTGGAATAGCTTCGACTTAAATGCCAATTCAATACTCAAATCAAGTTTATTTGTTACATACCCACGCGAGATGTGCAGTGAATGAAAATGGCAATGCTCATCATGGTTACCCCATCCAGGTAATTGTGGTATATCCGAAACTTATATGAAAAGGTACTGAATAGTATGCATCTTCAAGGTTGATGTCTACCATAAAGGATCCTTGGATCCATGGTAGAAGTTACAAATCCCATAAGTGGGTATACCTGGTGAAATACTCAAGTGGTTAATCAATGATGATGCGACATTCACCATCGTGGGAGGGTAGACTCCATGGGGTGCTTGCTGAATTGGTGGCAAGATATTAATTCTATTCCCCTTGAATATATTTTTTGGTATATAACTACCAAGAGTGATAGCTTCCTAACCAGGCGTGATTCACCCACCCCTTGTTAGTACAACCCTTCACCTTTATGTGATGGTAGGAACCATACTTATATGTCTTCATTGTTGTTTTCTTCGGTTTCTGGTTCCTTGTTCTTGTAGGGACGATGTTTGTTGGGGGGGGTGGCGCATTTTCCATGGGGTCTGCTGTGGGCCCTGGCCTAAAAGGCTTATGGGATTGGCATGCAGGCCCCGAGCTTTCACCAGTACCATGAGATAGACGCCCCTGGTGGACGCGTAGAGGTACTGCTGTCTGGTTTAGTGTGGTGCTCATTCCAGACTCTGCCCTCTTGTGCCGAATAGTTTGAACACTTCGTCCAGTTTTTTAGGACTGGTTTGGTAAGTGCCAGGTAGCAGGATCTGTGGTTGTGAGGTCGGCGTTCTCACAGTCCTGTTAATTTCATAGATTGAGGGCAGGTTTGTGACTTCCCTTGAGAAGTTGAACAGTAGGGTCAGGTGTTTTGCCATACTACCCTGCCCTTCTGGAATGAGCAGGTGGACATGGATAGCCGACGTCAGGGTATCAAATGCAATCTTGACATATTTGGGTTAAATGCGCTGCTCAATGTATCCCCCAATAATGGCGGGCACTTTGAGTAAATGCAATTTAGGGGAGGCATGATGAAACCAACGCCTCATGGCTACCTGTCTTGGAGAGGTTTTTTGGAAAAGACAGGTAGTAGGCTGGCCATCAGTTAAGACTGAAAGCCATCTTGCTCGTGGTGAAACCACGTAGCGGCCACACCCAGCAGCTCTTCCTGTGCCTGTACCTCAAAGCATACTCCCGATGTTGTTCAGCCAGTGCCCCTCTTCTTGACCAGCCCAGCTCTGGTCGCCAAAGCTGTCCTCGGATAGGGAGGAAGCAATGGCCAGTGCACGAGGCACTGTGGAGGGAGTGCCTGAACTCCCTCTGCGAAACTGCTCCTCACGAAGCAAGTCTCGCTGGAGCTTATGCTCCATGAGCCGCTCCATTAGGCTCAGGCGGCTGTCTCTGCCCTAAGCGGGCGGTGAGACGTCCCCGTCCGACGAATCGGATACCACCGGCCGGATGTCTTGACATCCAGTCCGCTGCTCAGGCGCCAGCGGAATTGGGCTCTGCTCGGTGTCGGGGATGGCGGAGCGCCGGGTTAGCAGTCCTACCGCACTCTGTCCCCCTCTGATGAGACGCCTGTCTGCTGGAGCCGAGCTGGGGACAGGTTTCTTGCAGAGTCTTGTTCCTTAAACTGTAGCGGGAGCGCCTGACTCCCGCTGTGCCTCTGGACTGGAAACTGGCGCAGCTCTGTCTGTGGACCACAGCGTGTGCGGTCCTGTGCCGTCTCTCCCCCTTCCGCGAATGGAACACTCCTTCCCCGGAGTCCAAGGGGGGCCGCTTGCGTCTGGACTGGCACCGGCGCAGCTCCCTGTCCGTGGACCGCAGCGTGTGCGGTCCTGTGCCGTCTCTCCCCCTTCCGCGAACGGAACACTCCTTCTCTGTCCAAGGGGGGCCGCTTGCGTCTGGACTGGCACCGGCGCAGCTCCCTGTCTGTGGACCGCAGCGTGTACGGTCCTGGTGGCGTCTCTCCCCCTTCCGCGAACGGAACGCTCCTTCCCTGGAGTCCAACGGGGGCCGCTTGCGTCTGCTGCTTTGCTCCACCTGGAGCAACAAACAGACGCGAGTCGCTGGTTAAACTGAAGGTAAGTACTTACCTAAAGCTTCCTCTTTCAGGCTTGTAGCGGGTGCGCCTGCCGCTGTTGCCTGCTGAAACGTAATGTAGCGCATGCGCGCTGAGCGGGCTCTTCACGTAGTCACTCACGTGACTCCGAAGTAAAATACATAGTTTGTGCTAAGGAAAGGTTGTGGTTAGGGATATGCAGGGTGATTCAAGAGACTGATGGTTGAATGAAGAAGCTGCTCTTGAACCTGGAGGTAATGGTTCTCAGGCTCCTGTACCTGGTAACAGCGAGATGGTAGTATGGTCAGGATTGTGAGGATATCCACTTTGGTGGCAAGAACAAGAAGGCAGATTATTATCTGAATGGTAGACATAAAATGCTGGAGTAACTCAGTGAGATAGGCAGCACCTCTGGAGAGAAGGAATGGGTGACGTTTCGAGTTGTGACCCTTCTGGTGTCAGATTAGGAAAAGGGGAGGTGCGATGAGAGGCAGCAACTGTACCGCTGCGCCACCGTGCCGCTGAATGACCCGTGATACTGGCCACCAATCTGCACTGCACTGACAAAGCTGGTGCAATCTGCTGAGGATACAGTCGTTCTAGTTTCTTGAGAGCCACTTTAAAGCTCATGAACCAACAGTGTTGATCTAAGCTCATGACGCATACAGGTCTGGAACAGAGTTGGAAGAGTGGGTCAAGGTCAAGATTCAAGTTTATTGTCATGTATCCCAGATAGGACAATGAAATTCTTGCTTTGCTTCAGCACAACAGAATATAGAAGGCATGAATACAGAACATATCAGTGTGTACATATACCATTGTATAAATATATACACACATGAATAAATAAAACAGATAAAGTGCAAATAAACAGATAATGGGCTATTAATGTTCAGAGTTTTGTTTGAGTTGAGTTCAATAGCCTGATGGCTGTGGGGAAGAAGCTGTTTCTGAACCTGGACGTTGCAGTCTTCAGGCTCCTGTACCTTCTACCCGAATGTAGCGGAGAGATGAGTGTGTGGCCAGGATGATGTGGATCCTTGATGATGCTGCCAGCCTTTTTGAGGCAGCGACTGCGATAGATCCCCTCGATGGAAGGGAGGTCAGATTTGATGATGGACTGGGCAGTGTTTATGACTTTTTGTAGTCTTTTCCGCTCCCGGGCGCTCAAGTTGCCGAACCAAGCCACGATGCAACTGGTCAGCATGCTCTTTACTGTGCACCTGTAGAAGTTAGAGAGAGTCCTCCTTGACATACCAACTCTCCGTAATCTTCTCAGGAAGTAGAGGCGCTGATGTGCTTTCTTTATAATAGCATCAGTGTTCTCGGACCAGGAGAGATCTTCAGAGATGTGCACACCCAGGAATTTGAAGCTCTTGACCCTTTCCACCATCGACCCGTTGATATAAACAGGACTTGGGTCCCCATCCTACCCCTTCCAAAGTCCACAATCAGTTCCTTGGTTTTGCTGGTGTTGAGGGCCAGGTTATTGTGCTGGCACCATTTGGTCAGTCGGGTGATCTCACTTCTATACTCTGACTCGTCCCCATCCGTGATACGTCCGACAATAGTGGTGTCGTCAGCGAACTTGATGATGGAGTTTGCACTATGACCAGCTACGCAGTTATGAGTATAGAGTGAGTACAGCAGGGGACTGAGCAATTCCTGAAGGGGTTTGGGTGATTACCTCCTCCGGGAGAAGTTATATTTGTAGCACAAAAGTGCCGGGCAACAATACTCTTCGCAATGAGAATTTAACACATAGCATGGGATTGCACAGCGGTGGAGTTGCTGCCTTACAACGCCGGAGGACCAGCTTCCATCCTGACTACGCGTGCTGTTTGTACGGAGTTTGTACGTTCTCCCCATGACATGCGTGGGTTTTCTCCGGGTGCTCTGGTTTCTTCCCACACTCCAAAGGCTAACAGATTTGTAAGTTAATTGTGTAAGAAGGAACTGCAGATGCTGGTTTAAACCGAAGATAGACACAAAAAGCTGGAGTAACTCAGCGGGACAGGCAGCATCTCTGGAGAGAAGGTATGGGTGACGTTTCGGGTCGAGACCCTACTTCAGACTGGTTAGGGATATGGGAAACGAGAGATACAGATGGTGATGTGGAGAGATAAAGAACAATGAATAAAAGAGATGCAAAAAAGTAACGATGATTATGGAAACAGACCATTGTAAGCTGTTTGTAGGGTGAAAACGAGAAGCTAGTACGACTTGGTTGGGGTTGGGATAGAGCGAGAGGGAATGCCAGGGCTACCTGAAGTGAGTGAAATCAATATTCATACCACTGGGCTGTAAGATGCCCAATCGAAATATGAGATGCTGTTCCTCCAATTTGTGTTTAGCCTCACTCTGACAATGAAGGAGACCGAGGACAGAAAGATCTGTGTCGGAATGGGAAGGAGAATTAAAGTGTCCTGCAACCGGGAGATCTGGTTAGTTCTGGCGGGCTGAGCGAAGGTGTTCTGCGAAACGATCGCCCAGTCTGTGCTTGGTCTCGCCGATGTACAAGAGTCCTCATCTTGAACAACGGATACAGTAGATGAGGTTGGAGGAGGTGCAAGTGAACCTCTACCTAACCTGAAAGGACTGTCTGGGTCCCTGGACAGAGTCAAGGGAGGAGGTATAAGGACAGGTGTTGCATGTTTTGCGTTTGCAAGGGAAGGTCCCTGGGTAGGGGGTGGTTTGGGTGGGAAGGGATGAGTTAACCACCTGGGGAGGGGGTGGTTTGGGTGGTGTAAGTTAATTGGCTTGGTATAAGTGTAAAATTGTCCCTAGTGTGTGTAGGGCAGTGTTAATGTGCGGGGATCGCTGGTCGGCGCGGACTCGGTGGGACAAAGGGCTTGTTTCCGCGCTGTATCTCTACACCTAAAACTAAAAAAAACGAAACATTGATATTTAGTGCATTTAGGATCAATAATAGTAAGATTAAACGAGAACTTACCAGTTTGAAGTTTGATCTGTATTTTATGAGGAGTTACGATGAGGGATTACGTGAAGAACCCGCTCAGCACGCATGCGCGGCATACCTCAAAGCAGCGGTGTGGAATCACAGATAGACACAGTTATTGAAGTAAACATAGTAAAGAAAAGGAGACATCAGTTTAACATTTTGACCCATATTAATGAGGGTGGGAGCGGAGGGCACGTAATCCCTCATCGTAACTCCTCATAAAATACAGATCAAACTTCAAACTGGTAAGTTCTCGTTTAATCTTACTATTTTACTTCGGAGTCACGTGAGTGACTACGTGAAGACTTCAAATCTCTGTGATTTCAATCCGTGTAACAGGTATTATTTCACGCACTGCCGAAGTCCTTGAGGGAGGAAGTGTGTTATCGTAATCAACCAATGAATGAATTTGTAGAAAAACACAATGGTATTTTTTAACAATAACAACAAAGAAATTAAATTGCTCCCCTGGGCTTAAATTAAATATTTGCAGTCTGTAAAATCTTTTCTGCAAATAAAACAGGTTTTGCCAACGGCTTATTATAAAAGGCTTTTCATCTCCCTCTAATATTTTGGTTGTGTCTATGTAGGATAGTAGGTGGGTCATGGCACATAACCGCGGTTCTGGCGGGTAAACCCGGAATTCCACGACTGGATTAGGTGTTCCTGGTCTGCTCTGCTTGATCAGTCCCTGGATAACGACAGAGATCTGGTCTGGAGCTGTGAGCATGCTGTCCAGTCGCAATAGGTGTAGTGACTGGACCCTCTGTGCAGATACAAGTGCCATCAACATGAGTGTTTTGAGCATAGATTGTTCCAGGTTGAGGGATCTGGCTGGTGGCCATCCCCTGAGGTATGTCAGGACCACACGGACATCCCATATATGGGTGTACCTTGGTCTAGGGGGTTAGAGTTGTAAATACCCTTCATTAGTTTGACCACCAGTGGGTGGGACCCCATGGCCTGTTGTCCTGGAGCTGGTTTTAAATAGACAGGCAGGGCACTTTTAGCTGTGTTGATGGCTCTGTAGCTGAGTCCTTCATCGTGGTGAAGGTTCGCCAGGAATTCCAGTACGTTGGTAACTGTAGCGGTTGAGTAGGTGGTCCCTGTATCCAAGCAGTACTTCTCCCATTTTTTGATGCTGGACAAGTGCTGTTTTTAGTGGATGTTCGGAGGGATGCTGACATGGTGTCGACGGTTTGTTCTGATAATCCCAGTCCCAGAAGTGGTTTGTGCAGAATCTGCAACCCAGGAGTTTGATTTGTTCATGGCATGAGTGGCTTGTGCCCGACACTGGGTGTTAATAACTCTGGGTCACTGGGAAATACCATCGGAGTTTCAACAACCATGTCATGGAGTATTGGGAACCATGGCTACGTAGGCCAGTCGGGTACTGTCAAAATACCTGAAGCAGAGTCCATTTGTATTGTGCGTAGTCCCCAACTGATGAGGCAGAAGGGAGGAAATGCATAGAAGAAGAATTTTCCCAATCCAGCGCGAACGCATCAACCGCTGCTGCCTCAGGGCCTGGTTCCCAAGCGACATACATAGGTACCTGGTGATTTAGCCTTGATGCAAATAAATCGATATCTGGCTTGCCATATTGCTTGATAACTTTTGCAAATTTTTTGGGGTTTGACATCCATTCGATGTTGTCATTAAATGTACGTGACCTGGTGTCTGCCACTGTATTTAGCTTACCTGGCAGGTAAGTTGCTGATAGCCAAATATGTCTTTCGACACACCATTGCCAAATTGTGTTGACCAACTTGTCGCATGATACCGATTTTATGCCGCCCATATGGTTAATGTAGGCCACCACCGTAGTATTATCTATTTGTAACCGTACATGCAAGTGATGCATATTTGTGCATATGCTTTTAAACCATAAAAGTCACCCAACATATCTAGATAATTAATGCCCAGTGTAAGTGGTAACGATGACTCTGGGTTAGTCCATCTACTACTTGTGCTGGATATAGAGTTAGTTGCTCCCCAGCCTTGAGCACTGGCATCTGTTTAGATAACTAACGTAGGGTTAGTGATGATAATAGGGCTGAAACTATGCCAAATGTTTTTTGCCCACCACTGTAGTTCTGATATTGCTTCAGTGGGTAACTTTATGACACGATCATAATGACCTGTGTGTCATTTTGGTGCCTGTACCTTTGCTTTTTGTAAGTTTTGACAGTGCAAAGGTCCGAATCATTAAATTGTTGCATGATTGTGCCAATTCAACTGTTTTGTCTCTTGGCAATGTTACAGTCACGTAGACTGAATTAATTGTGAAGCCCAAGTAGTCCATGGTTGTGGATGGCTTCAACTCAGATTTATCTGGATGTAAGACAATCGCAGGGTTTCGAAAAACTGTTTGGCAGCTGATACAGCTAACATAGTCAATTCCATGGTTTTGCCTATTATTTAAGATATCATCAAGATATGCCATGACAATATGTTTTTGTCTTCTGAATATTGTCAGAGCTGGTTTTGGTATCTTGGTGAATAATCTATGGCCGATGTGAATCCATTGGGTAACGCTTTAAATTGCCATAGCTGCCCCATCCAGGTAAATTTCAGGTATCTGCGATGATCCTTGTGAATGGTACTAAATAGTAAACATCTTTAAGATCAATGTTTGCCATGAAGTATCCTTTGGAAATTAGTTGTTTGGCAGTAACAACCGTTTCCATTTTGAAATGTATATACTTAACAAACATATTCAGTGAAGTTAAGTCAATGATGATGCGACATACACCATCTTTTTGGGGTTTAGTGAATATATTTGATACGAATTCCAAGGGTTCATGTTTTCCCATGATACCCTTTGTAATTAGTCTCAACAGTTCAGCTTGTCCCTCTCGTTTCTCTAACGGAGAGGGAAAAATACCCTCTGGGGTGAATGTTGAACTGGTGGCAATTTTTCTAGTATGAATTGTATTTTTTATCCACTAATGTCATTGAGTATATACTGATCACTCGTGATAGACTCCCGTGCTTCTTAAAACAGGTGTAATCTCCCCCTGTTAGTATTAAGCCCCTATTTTCTATACGCTGGTAGGAACCAGACCCACCTACCTCCATGGTTATGGGTATTGTTCTGTTTCCTGCCGGTCCAACGAGTCTTGCACGTCGTCTGACGTGGCGGTGATGTTGGGGGGTGGCGCATTTTCCATGGGGTCCGCTCTTGGCCCTGGTCTAAAGAAGACTTTCGGTGATAGAATGCGGACCCCGAGTTTTCACCAGTCCCATATGGTAGACGTCGACTGATGGACGCGATGGGGGTGCTGCTGCTTAGGAATTATTGTTTTTGGTTTGCTCGTCCCGGGCCTGCCCTCATGAGACCGAAGGTTTTTTAAAGCCTCTTCCATATCCTTCATATGCTGTGTGAGGTTTGTGCCAAAGAGCAGTGGGTCTGGCTCAGTGGCTGGGGTTTGCACAACCCCGCAAATTTAGGATTTTATGGCAGGTTTTATGATTTGTTTACGAAGGTTATGGTCATCTCCGTATTTGTCCACGGAACGAGCAAACGATGTGATGGCTGACGTCAGGAGCCTGAGGAACCGCTGCAGTTTTCTAAAGCCTTATTGACCACCTCTCCTGTAGGGGCCTGTTGGAGACGTGGTTAATGCTGGCCGCTGGTTTGGCCTTTAATGGCCTCCTGCACGTGGGGTTGCCACATAGCGGTCCACCACACCTAGCAGCTCTTCCTGTTCCTGCACCCCTTGCATACTCCCGAGATCTTCAGCCATCGTCCCCTCTTCTTGACCAGCCCAGTCCTGGTCACCAAAGCTACCCTCGGGTAAGGAGGAAGCAATGGACAGTGCAGAAGGCACTGTGGAGGGAGTGCCTGAACTCCCCCCTGCGAGAGGGCCCCTCACGAAGCGCGTCTCGCTGGAGCTCCTGCTCCAGGAGCCGCTCCGGCGGCTCAGGCGGCTGTCTCTCCCCCGGGCGGGTGGAGAGACGTCCCCGTCCGACAAGTCGGAAGCCACCGGCCGGACGCCTCTTCCGTGGCTTTATTTCCAGCCCGCTGCTCAGGCGCTAGCGGGCTGGGCTCGGACGCGGTGTCGGGGATATGCGGAGCGCCCGGTAAGCGGTCCTACCACCTCGTTGCTGCCCCCCATCAGATGGAACGCTCCTCCGTGGAGTCGAGCAGGGAACAGGTCTTTTCAGGCAGCTGTCTTTCCCCCCCTGTGCGGGTGGAGAGACGTCCCCGTTCGACAAGTCGAAGCCACCGGTCGGACGCCTCTTCCGTGGCTTGCTTCCAGCGCGGTGTCGAGGAATAGCAGAGTGCCGGGTAAGCGGTCCTACCGCCTTGTTGCTGCCCCCCCCCACTCTTCCATGGCTTGGGGGACAGGTTTGTTCTAGAGCCTTTCTTCTCTGCCTGAAAGCAGAAGGCTCCCTGTGAAAGAAAAACCCGACCTCAGAGCTTACCCGACGGTCCGTTCTTTCACCCCGTAGCGGGAGCGCCTGACTCCCGATGCGCCGCTGTTGCATTGCTGAACGTAATGCCGCGCATGCGTGCTGAGCGGGTTCTTCACATAGTCACTCACGTGACTCCGAAGTAAAATTACCCGGCCATCATCATCACAGGGGCACCAAATAAGCAGAAACTCAACTGGGAGCAGCCACGCTAATGCAATCAACACAAGCGCATAATCAGAGCTTGTCTCTCCTGTGCCTCTACAAGTGTCTCATGTCAAGCATTAAAATATTCACAGCAAAATGGCATGATCCAAAACAGACCATAAATTAACCCAGACTTGTGTGAGGTTCGCTGGAGCAGCTGGTGTCTTCGTCGGCCAGCTGCTGAAGTTTACATTGAACCCCCCCCTCCGAGCCAAACAACAATATCAGCGTAACTTTAGCACATGTCAGGAGGACCTTTATGATGCGGATATTACCCATGCAGATGGAATTTTTGAAGTAGAACTGTGGGAGGAGAGCTTTGTCCACCTGGCTGGATCGCTCCAATTTTTAATCTTTCCAGTCCCGTGTAGTTTCTGACTAACACTTCAATTTTTACCACAGACTTGCAAATGCAAAAGCCCAGCCTGAAAATTAGATTACACAGCCTTGCTCATTTTGTATAAACACCATGCGCATGAAACATTACTTCCAGAGGACTACACGATAACACTATATTTTGTGTAGGAAGGAACTGCAGATGCTGGTTTAAACCGAAGATGGACACAAAAAGCTGGAGTAACTCAGCGGGACAGGCAGCATCTCTGGAGAGAAGTAATGGGTGACATTTCAGGCTGAGACCCTTCTTGAGACTGGTTAAGGATAAGGGAAACGAGAGATATAGACGATGATGTGGAGAGATTTTGTTAACTTCATGTAGTCCCGGCATTCTATCTCTCTATCCCTCCCCCACCCAAGTCGCACTAGCTTCTTGTTTTCACCCAACAAACAGTTAGCTGTACAAACAGTTAGCAATGGCCTGTTTCCTTTATCATCGGTACCTTTTTGCATATCTTTCATTCATTGTTCTTTATCTCTCTACATCATCGTCTATATCTCTTGTTTCCCTTATCACTAACCAGTCTGATGAAAGGGTCTCGACCCGAAACGTCACCCAACGCTATATTTTGGGTGACTCGGCATCTTTCTGGAAACCTGACCCGGACATTTTTCAAACTGTGATTCTCCTCATTGGATACACATGCAATTACTTCATTCTTTCTGCAGTGCTTTCCCGTTGAAATCCGATCACATTGTTCCGAAGTGCCTCATATGTTGGATACTCTCAGCTAAGTCATGTTTGCCAAACACTGGGTTCTTCTGCAGCTGTGCTTAAGGGCTGTTCTCACTTTCAATTCTACCTCCAGCAGTCTGATGCAGGATGCTCTGTGGATGCCAACTGCTCAACCCTTGTGACTATGTGCACCTCTACTGAACTCCAGAGACAGATACGTACACAAAACATAGAATAGTACAGCGAAGATAGGCACAAAATAACTGGATTAACTCAGCCATCCACAGCGTACAGATACAGGATAAAGAGAATAATGTTTAGCGCAAGATAAAGCCCAGTAAAGTCAGATCAAAGATAATCTGCAGGTCTCCAATGAGGAAGATAGTAAATCAGGACTGTACTCTAGTTGTTGGTGGGATGGTTCAGTTGTCTGATAGCAGCTTGGAAAAAACTGTCCCTAAATCTGGAGGTGTGCATTTTCACACTTTTACACACCAGCAGAACCACAAAATGTGTTGTCTACGATGTAAAGGTTATTTTCTTCACCCTTTAACTATGAGGCTTGAGCATACAGTCTGGGCCAGCAGTGCTGTGCAGAGGTCAATGCTTTCTGCGAGGCCTTGCTGGGAGTAAAGTTCTGGCTGTATCATTGCTTGTCTACTCAAAAAGCTGGGAACCCCTCCCTATCCCCACCCCCCCTCCCATCCCCCCCCCCCCCCTCCCCCACCGCTAGTCCTGCATGTTTCCCTTGTCAAAAAGCATTATTTTCTTCAAATAGCCGTTGAACTGGTAAGTAATCTACTGGAATGTAAGTGTTAAAGAAAAATCTTATATGACCACTGTCTGAGAATGTAACTCCTTTCCCAGCTTTATAACTCATCATATTTCATGCTTTTGAGATGAAAGATATTTGATAGACTTGTCTAATGTCTCCCATTCACATGCGGTGTAATATAGTATTAGCATCATTGTGAAAGGCACTGTAGTCATTACCAGTCCTGAGCGGTTCATTCACTCAGATCAGTAATGAGGGTTGGTAATGACCATAATACCTGAACAAATAATGTTATTATGATCAATTTCAGAACCACACTTGTAATTTTCGTCATTCTTCAGTGTTTTGTTATAGTCTGTTAGACAGAGATTGATTTGCGCTCTGACTGCAGATGATTTTTTTTTTTCCCCCCTCCCAGTGCTTTGGTTTGCAGACGCAGATTTTAAAATTCAAGTCCTCTTGCATCAGATAGCTGAGCACACAAAAAAAATATTAATCCTTCAAATCCTCCAAGAAGCTTAAGTATGCATGTCATTAGACCTCCTGGGATCTGGGATTTATATGCACCGGCCACATGACTGAAGAGATTTGAAACGAGCAAAAGTTTTCGGTATAAATATATTATATTTAATTGTAGTTTACGGGGAGAGGGTAGATGGCCGTTGCGGGGAGGTTTCTGGGTGCTAAACCATGGGGGCCTTAACAATAAATGAGTTGAGTTTGAAGGTAGCATCGCTGGAGAGAAGGAATGGGTGACGTTTCAGGTCGAGACCCTTCTTCAGAGTCGAGTTTGAGTTTAGTTTATTATCACGTGCACTGAGGTTTCCAAAGAGATAACCAGGGAGATTGACGATAGCAGGGCAGTGACCATTGTCTACGTGATCTTTAGCGAGGCCTTCAACAAGGTCCTGCGTGGTGGCCTGGTCTGGAATGTTAGATCACAGGGGATCCAGGAAGACTTCAAGCCTGAGTAGCAGCCAGGGCTGTGACTCCAACCCTGGCACTGAGGCTCAACAGGGAAGAGCGACGTCAGGCAGAGCCATAGTGGTGGGTGACTCGATAGTCAGAGCTGCGGACAGGAGATTCTGTGGCAGCAGCCGAGAGGCCAAGAAGGTGTGCTGCCTCCCTGATGCCAGGGTCAAGGATGTCTCGGAACGGCTGCATGGCATCCTGAAGAGCGAGGGGAGCAGCCGGAGGTTGTTGTGCATGTCGGCACAAACGATATAGGAAGGAGGAGCTGCAGCATGAGTTTAGGGAATTAGGTAGAAGGTTGAAAAGCAGGACCTAATAATACTTGACCAGCCTGACATGACGCAGTGCCCCAGAATTTATATCACTATAATATGCAGTTACATTCCACTGCATAGTTCATCATTTCCAGCTCCATGCTGAAAGTTATATATTCATTATATTTTAATGTCGTTAAGTGTTGTTCCTTTCACTAATATTCCATTAATGTTCTATGAGGTTGAAATGTCACTACATCTGATATTAGACAAAAATGCTGGAGAAACTCAGCGGGTGAGGCAGCATCTATGGAGGAAAGGAATAGGTGACGTTTCGGTTCGAGACCCTTCTTCATAGATGCTGCCTCACCCGCTGAGTTTCTCCAGCATTTTTGCCTACCTTCGATTTTTCCAGCATCTGCAGTTCTTTCTTAAACACTACATGTGGAATGAGTCCTTTACATACTTCCTTGGGTCCGAAGCAGTGGGAAATGACCTGACACTGACCATTGCATTTGGGTGCCCACAGCCGACAGGTATGATGTGCTCAGTGCGAGCATTCTCCTCCCTTGTCATTCTGTACCTTCAAAGAATACCTTTGCTGATTTAGTTTAGTTGTGTTTTTTTGGGCCCTATATCTGAGGAAGGATGTGCTGGCTCTGGAGAGGGTCCAGAGGAGGTTTTACAAGAATGATCTCAGGAATGAGTGGGTTAACATTTGATAAACATTTGTCGGCACCAGGCCTGTACTCGCTGGAGTTTAGAAGAATGAGGGGGGGGGACCTCATTGAAACGTACCGAATAGTGAAAGGCCTGGATAGAGTGGATGTGGTGAGGATGTTTCCACTAGTGGGAGAGTCTAGGACTGGAGGTCATAGCCTTAGAATTAAAGGACGTTCTTTTAGGAAGGATATGAGCAGAAATTTCTTTAGTCAGAGGGTGGTGAATCTGTGAAATTCTTTGCCACAAAAGGCTGTAGAGGCCAAGTTAGGGGGTATTTTAAAGGCAGAGATAGATGGGTTTTTGATTAGTACAGGTGTCAGGGGTTATGTGGAGAAAGCAGGAGAATGGGGTTAGGAGGGAGAGATAGATCAGCCATGAATGAATTACGGAGTAGACTTGATGGGCTGAATGGCCTAATTCTACTCCTATCACTGATGACCATATAACCGTATGCTTAGTTTTGAGATACAGTGCCCTTTAGAGAACAGGCCCTTTGGCCCAGCGAGTCTGCGCCGACCAGCGATCCCCACACATTAACATTAACCTACACACACTGGGGACAATTTACATTTATACCAAGCCAATTAACCTACAAACCTGTGCGTCTTTGGAGTGTGGGAGGAAACCGAAGATCTTGGAGAGAGCCCACGCAGGTCACAGGGAAAACGTACAAACTCCGTGCAGACAGCACCCGTGGTCAGGATCGAACCCGGGTCTGGCGCTATACGGCAGCAACTCCCCCCGCTGTGCCACCGTTCTGCACTTGCATTCCTATTGTGCAATGCAATCGTCTAATGTGCCACTTCAAGGAGGGGTTGTGTTGAAGGCTTTCACTCTCTGGTCTTTGCATGATGCAGGATAGTCTGTGAGTGGCTGCAAGCCCTCAGTTGGAGGAACCTGAGTGCGGCACTGCGGTGCACTTGGTAGAGCTGCTGCCTCACAGCGCCAGAATTCCAGGTTCAATCCTGACCTCAGATGTTATCAATCTTGGAATTGGTGCTAAATTATATTAATCTCCATTTTAATTCAGTCCTGTTTTGCTACATCTGACAATTAAACAGTCTTCAGTCTCTTGACTAGCTTGTCCAAGTGGTTTGCTGCATCGTGAAGTCTACATGATTCTGAAGGGTTTATTTGTCATTTGTTCCAGCTATAAACTGAAGCAATGAAATTCTTGCCGTAAATTTACAGGCACATTAGATGAAATAACAACAGCACCAAATATAGTAAAATATCATGAACAAGGATCTGCAGATGTTGATTTACAAAAAATGAAACTGTGCTGGAGTAACACAAGCAGCATCTTTGGAGAACATGGATAGGTCACCTATCCTCATGGAGGATAGGTCACCTATCCATGTTTGTACGTTTTCCCCGTGACCTGCGTGGGTTTTCTCCGAGATCTTCGGTTTCCTCCCACACATGGTCATCTATCCATGTCCACCATCATTTGTAAATGTTGTCAATTTACAAAAAGACACATCGTCTTTTTGTAAATTGACAACTGCAGATCCTTGTTCATGATATGAGCATGGACAGATCACCTATCCATGTCCTCCATCATCATCATCATCGGCGGCCACTCGAAACGAGTATGACTGTCCTCTCATGGAGAACGCCTGTGCGTGACTTTGTTTAACGTGGGCAGACTGGTGCACAGACAGCCACCACACGGTCCTTGACAGATCTGGGTCAGGATCCAGTGGCATGGAATCCAAGATGACCGGAGACCCTTTTCTGCTGCAGCCTTCATCCGCCTTCCCAGCCATTGTGACGCTCCACTAAGGTCAGCCATCATCCTCCTCCTGTTCCACCGTTGATGTCTTGGTTTGGATTGCTCTTTGTCAGAGACCTCCCCCTCAACCTTACCACCATGGGTGGCCCTACCAGGAGCATAGCTCCAGACGGGATCGCTCTCAGGATCACAGGACCACACACAAGCTTCTCCTCCACGACAAGGTGACAATCCACGTAAAATAATCCTCCAAAGATGCTGCCTGACCCACTGTGTTAATCCTGTACTTTGTATTATTTTTTACGATAGCATATCAGTTCTGTGTTTTCTGTTCTATGTTATTCTTATTGAACTAGACCATGATCGTGCAAATAAATCAAAGCAAGTTGAGCTACCATGGTAGGGTAGTAGTATGGTAGTACTCCCTAGTAGTCCGGTGCTGAGATAATGTTGTGGTTAGGATATGCTCAGTGTTTTGGTTAGGATCCATTGCAAAGCAAATCTGCTAAAATTTGAAATAAAAGTTGTTGCACAGTTTTGATTATGAGGTGATGCTTCTGTACTGCTAACATGGGTGAACCAACACCCATTCTAATTTGTAAAGAACATGCTCCTATTACGAGGTGAAGAGGAAGATGATTAAACTATGAATATTGGCCATGGACACCAAGAAGACCTTAAAATGCTGGAGTAATTCAGCGGGAAAAGCAGCATCTCTGGATAGAAGGAATAGGTGACGTTTCGGGTCGAGGCCCTTCTTCAGACAGACCCTTCTACTGAAGAAGGGTCTCGACCCACTTGAAAGATTCAACACGATGGCTAGTCAGTGTGAATGGCTCTATATAACTGTCATATTTTAAACACTACTTATTGTATTTGCAATATTTTCATTGCAAATATTTGTAGTACTAATACAGCTCTGAGTGGATAATAGATTACCTGCCGACCAAGCAATTGTATCGCTGAACACCTTGCTCAGTCCCCCTAGACCAGTGGTTCTTAACCTTTATGGCACCAGTACGCGCATACGTGAACAAAATACTGTATGTGGTATGTACCTTTGTTAGGTTCCTAAACATGGGCTCAACAAATTGATATGTTATTTGTGTCCCCTTCATGACCCCCGGCAAAGCCCCAAACGACCCTCATATGGGGTCACGACCCTCAGGTTAAGAACCACTGCCCTAAACTTACCTGATCTCCCGGTTGCTAAACACTTTAATACCTGCTCCCATTCCCACACTGACCTTTCTGCCCTGGGCTTCCTCCACTCTCAGAGTGAGGTCTAACGCAAATTGGAGTACAGCACCTCATTATTTGCTTGGGCAGCTTACACCCCAGCAGGATGAATATCGACCTCGAATGTCAAGTAACCTTTGCTTCCCCTCCCTCTTCACCCTCTCTATCCTAGTTTTCTGACCAGTCTGACTGTCTTATTGATTAAATTTCAGCTTTGTATGCTTTGTTGTCACCTTCCCCTAGCTAACGATAATTAATTCCACATTTTCCTTGAGCTTCGTCCGCATTGATGCCTCGTTTTCACACCCTATCCTTCCATATTTCTCGTCTACCTCTCTCCTGACTCTCAGTCTGAAGAAGGGTCTCGACCAGAAACGTCACCCATTCCTTCTCTCCAGAGATGCTGCCTGTCCCGCTGAGTTACTCCAGCATTTTGTGTCTATCATCTGCCTGTAATCATACGATATGACATACAGCGGTGATCCCACCATTATATTGATTCTTATCAGCTTGTGTAAACTCACTTCCACAAAGGTTATTGACTTGGTAATATGACTATAAATCGTGACTCTTAGAGTAGTGTGGGTCAATGTTCAAATAACACTTGTAGTCAGGGTACATTGAAAATTGAAGCATCAAGCCAAGTAAAGAAATCCGCACATTATGTACCCACCGTACAATAGACCAGTCGGTATTTAGAATGTGAGACTGCATATAGTCACGGTGGCGCAGCGGTAGAGTTGTTGTTTTATAGAGAATGCAGAGCCAGAGACCCGGGTTCGATCCTGACTATGGGAGCTGTCTGTACGTAGTTTGTATGCTCTCCCCGTGGGTTTTCTCCGGGATCTTCGGTTTCCTCCCACACTCCAAAGGCGTACAGGTTTGTAGGTTGATTGGCTTGGTACAAGTGTAAATTGTCCCTAGTGGGTGTAGGATAGTGTTAATGTGCAGGGATTGCTGGTCGGCGCAGACTCAGTGGGCCGAAGGGCTTGTTTCTGCGCTGTAGCTCCAACTAAACTAAACTAAATTAAACTTACAACAGAGATATCATGGAGATGATTTTACTGACTGCTGGCCAAACGGGGGCCACTTAGTATGAGCTGTCTGCGCCTCAGGCTTGCCTGAAGGTCTGTGCATCCGATTGTTCACACTCCAGCTGAATTGTATGTGAAACAAAGCATTGCATTCTACCTAGGTACGTGACAAAGAAGTATCACTGAAAGTATCAATGGATCATGGAGATAGATACAAAGTGATGGAGTAACTCATCGAGACAGGCAGCATCTCTGGAGAGAAGGACTGGTTGACGTTTTGGGTCAGGACCCTTCTTCAGCCGCTTCCTCATTCCCCCCCAGCAGGAAGGCCTTACTTGCTCCTGTCCCACGGAAATGATTTCCACGTACCCATTCTAACCCCCCTGGTCCAATCTCTCCCGACCTACGTCCAAAACACCTCACACGCCCTTCGTCACTTTAATGACTTCCGCTTTCCGAGTCCCCTCTCCCTTATCTTTACTAAGGGCGTTCAGTCACTCTACACCTCCACCGCCCACCAGGAAGGCCTTAAACCCCTCCGTTTCTTCCTACTGCCTGTCCCGCTGAGTTACTCCAGCTTTTTATGTCTATCTTTGGTTTAAACCAGCATCTGCAGTTCCTTCCTACACATTGAATTATGGAGCCCAGCAAAGGAGCAGTGAGTCCCTGAGGAGAAGATTTGGATGAACTTCAGTTCAGCCATCAGTCTTACACCAGGAAGTTCTGGTGTATCAGTCAACGGTTCAATGGTTCACTGGTGCCTTATGACAATAAAACACTCTTGACTCTTGACTGTGAAATTTTTTGTGCATATTTACACGTGCAGGCACCGCCATGATTTTATGGCTCCATTTCCACAGTTCATCGTCCAAAGTCCGGTCCACCCACGCGCTCGGTCTACAGGTGCGGCTCCTGATCCAAGTAAACCCCAGGTTCCTGCTGGGCTTCCCTCTGTCGCCTTTGACTGGCTCGGCCCGAGAACCGATGTCCCTCGCCTCGCCCGGCCGTCTTTGTGTCCTGGGGGCACCTCCTGCAGCCGACCTTGAAGGTGCTGGAGGCATTACCCCTGACGAATAGGAACCCCATTCACTTCAATGTGATCAACAGGCCTGTTGATAAAATATAGTGTTAAGTTAACTTTTGCTTCGTTTTGACTCTTGTTTAAAATTATTTAAAACTTTTGACTAGTTTTAAATTATTTCATGTGTTCTGAAGTTGAATTCGGTTTTATTTGGGATGTTATTTTACGTTTCTGAACTTTTTCCACCTGGGTTAGAGTATGGAGAGAACATTTTCCAAGGCCAATGTGTTACCAGGGGTGGTGGTTGAGGCAGATATGATAGTGGGCTTTCAGAGGATTTCAGATGAATATGCAGGGAATGGAGGAATATGGATCACATGCATGCAGAGGAGATTAGTTTAACCTGGCGTCATGTTTACCACAGACATTGTGGGCCCAAGGGCCTGTTCCTGAGCTGTCATTTGGTTCGGTTTAATTTAGAGATACAGTGGGCAAACAAGTCCTTCGTTACACCGAGCCCACGCCGACCATCGATATCCTATACAGATAGATAGATAGATAGATAGATATAATTTATTGCCACACAACCAGGGTTGGTGGAAATTTGGGTTGGCAGCAGCAGTACAATAATAAAGAACACACAATAAAACTGTAACACAAACATCCACCACAGCATTCATCACTGTGGTGGAAGGCACAAAAATTTGGCCAGTCCTCCTCCAGTCCTCCTCCAGTACTTCAATCCTACACACTAGGGACACACTTTAGAGAAGTCGGTTAACCTACAAACCTGCACTTCTTTGGAATGTGGGAGGAGACCAGAGCACCAGGAGAAAACCCACGCGATCACAGGGAGAACATTCAAACTCCGCGCAGACAGCACGTGTAGTCAGGATTGAACCCGGTTCTCTCTGATGCTGCAAGGCAGCAACTATACCGCTGTGTCACTGTATCGCCCCAAAGTGCAGTCTTCTATTTTTTGCGTCAACTCACTGCTCAGAAACAAGCCCCCACTGTGGACTGCTTTCAATTTGAGGTCAGAAAGTGCAGGTATGGAAGCAAGGAAGGTCCCAGCTTCAGTGAGATCTCGGTCAATGCGACAAAACTAAGTCAAGGCATGCGGCACAGTCATAGAGTGATAGAGCTTGGAAACAGGCCCATCAGCCCAACTTGCCCACATCAGCCAACATGTCCTAGCAACACCAGTCACACCTGCCCGTGTTTGGTCCAGATGCCTCCAAACCTGTCCTATCTATCTGTTTCTTAAATGTTGGGATCGTCCCTGCCTCAACTACCTCCTCCGTCAGCTCATTCCATACACCCACCACCCTTTGTGTGAAAAAGTATCCCCCTCAGATTCCTATTAAATCTTTTCCCCTTCACCATAAACCTACTGTATATATTCTGGTCCTCGATTCACCTACTCTGCATTTACCCGATCTATTCCTCTCATGATCTTATACACCTCTATGAGATCACTGCTCATCCTCCTGCGCTCCAAGTGTCAGCACTTGTTGGTGTGTTGGTGTGTGTCGGCATTAACAAGCCGCTAAGTTTTTGTCATCTGGCAGCATTCATGTGGTCTCAGTAATGCACATTGGGACCAACTGACAACACTCCATAAATGCAAGTGGTTTCAAGATTTTTTGTTAATTTCAGCTTGAACATTAGTTCTCGCAATATTCTGTTTCGCGGGCCATTAAATTCTGCAAATATTCACAGCGCAAGCTGGAAATGCTAAAGTCTTAATCAGTTGTGAAGGTTGGATTATCAACTTAATTTCAGAGCCTTACAATTTCATGTTCTACTTCTGTATCAGACCAGCAATTTGGAACTTTTGCCACAAACAAATTGAATTCAATACTTTATTGTCACGTGTGACAAGTCACAGTGAAATTATTTGCTTTTATACCCAAGGTATGCAAATAGACGCCACATAAAGGGCGCCAACAAAGTTACAAAGTACCCCCGTGCCACGTCCCCCTGTGATCTCTCCCCGTCACGCCAGGTCCTCCTTTGTCCCTTCACTCGGCAGCGACGTCCTCACTTCCGTCCTCGCCCGTCGGTCAGCGCCATCATCGACCGCCGCACTGACCTTTCCACTATCGCTGCCGGATCCTCTCCGGATGCCTCCGTGGCGCCAACTCAGGAAACAATTATATTTCACAGAACCCCAGGTCTTTGAAGGAAAAATTCTTCGTTAAAAGTCTGAGGTCTTCCTTACTCTTCTCACTTGTTAATACATTTAATAAGATAGTGGAAGCCAAATACAAATTTAATTTCCCTTTACCATGTTTGCAGAAGTGTTTCTTTAAGATTTTAGTAGTCAATAGGGTAGATTGAGAGATACGTTTTTGGAAGATATCAGGGTCTTGGAAATGGTTAGTTAAGGGCCCGTCCCACTTGGGCGTCATTTGCGTGTCATTTACGCGACATAATTTACACGTCACGACGCACAACAGCACGTCGTGACGTGCACGTGATGCGTGCATGGTGCGCATTATGCGCGCGTGGTGCGTGGTGACGTAAGCAGTGACGCGCGGTGCCCCAGAATGTTAGGATGTACAAAATCTTCGCGCACCATCTGCGTGACGCGCAAATGACGCCCAAGTGGGACAGGCCCTTTAGTTAGTTGGTTAGTTGGTTTGTAATGCCCCAGTCCCACTTAGGAAACCTCTGGTCACCTTGCGCCCCACCCAAGGTTTCCATGAGTCGCCAGAGGTTTTGGTCACTTGCCTGGAAAGCCTTGACCGAAGCGTGAGCTGCATCTACTGACCAAAGATCCTTTAGGATCTTTGCTACCGACCACACACACGCGCACACACACACACACACACACACACACACACACACACACACACACACACACACACACACACACACACACACACACACACACACACATCGCGATGGGGTGGGGGCCAGGGACAGCGGAGGAGCGCTGTCTGCACGATGAAGAGGAAGGTAAACGGCTGCCACAGAGCACGGTAAGTCCTTTAGAGAGCGCGGGAGGGGGGGAGAGAAGCGGAGAGAAGCGGAGAGAAGGGGAGAGAGAGGGGGAGAAGGAGTGGAGACAGTTTTAAGAAGTTTAATCAAGTTTAGCGGGCATTTTACCTTCCGGCGGATCTTCTAGGTCCTGAAAACTCCAATGAGCCAATCAAAATGGCCGGTCAGTGAAGGAGATTGCCTTCGACTGCCTGTAAGTAAATAGCGACCCCACTCCACTGGCTTCGCCCAAACGGCAACCTATTTTTAGTCGAGGCCGGTTTTGATTTTGTTGAAATAATCGCAGGAACACAGAAGAAGCCTCGACCACACGGAAACCACTTTTGACCATTAGGGACAGTGACCAAAACCTCCGGGAACCTCATGGAAACCATGGGTGGGGCGCAAGGTCACCAGAGGTTTGCGTTCAGGTTTCCTAAGTGGGACAGGGGCATTATTTATGTATTTATTTACTTACCTTTTATTACAGGCTCAAGGGCCAGATAAAAGACAAGACATTACATAGAATAAATTGCATACCAAAACACAATACATTACATACAAAGCCCAGTAAATGACTTACAAAGGCACAATAAATTACATGCAAAAGCACAATACATGGTTTAAGATCAAGAATAAACAAAAATCTGTGTCCTACAACGAGACAACTATACCAGTATCTCCACAGCTGAGATTGGTAGCGTGTCATGCTAAACCTTATGTTTGATAAGGCCAAGATGATTTCATTTTCAGAGTCATTAATCTGGCAAATACATTTTTACATAAGATTTCTTCAGACAGTTTGTAAAGTAATGACTCCTGCAGCCACAAACATTTCACTTTCACTACACCATCTAGGTCCCTTAAGTAATATTCTCATGGCATCATTATAAGCTACTTTAAGTAAAGGTAAGCTATATTTTCTAGTTAGTTAGTTAGTTTAGATTAAGACTATACATGATTACAATCAAATCATCCAGAGTGTACAAGTACAGGATAAAGGGAATAAAGTTGCATTGATAGAGAACTTAGAAACATTTCTTCAGGCAAAGGTAGATGCACAGAGTCTCTTGCCCACAGTACGGGATTCGAGGGCATGGGTTTAAGTTGAAGGGTTAAAATTTTATAGGAATCTGGGGGGCAACTTTTTCACAAAACGGGTGCTGGGTGTATGGAATGAGCTGCCGGAGGAGGTAGTTCAGGCAGGGACTATGGCAACGTTTAAGAAACAATTAGACAGGTACATGGATAGGACAGGTATAGAGGGATATGGGCCAAACGCAGGAAGTGGGATGAGTGTGGATGGGACATGTTGGTCAGTGTGGCCAAGTTGGGCCGACAGTATGACTCTGTGACTAAATATTGATCCAGTAGGGCCATCACACCCATATCAATGGAGGGCTCCATCAAATGATGCTTCAAGGATAGAGCTTAGAAATGATTGAAAGGGGTCAGTGTGAGATTACATATTTCAAGAGATCACATAAGATTGGTAGGGCTCTGGGTGGTATTGATGAAGAGAGACAAAACAAGCTGTGAAAGTCTAAAATTAGGTAGAAGATGTCAAGAAATAAACAAATTGGATGCTGGATGCATCAGCCAGAGCTGAGAATATCAGATCACGTTCACAAGTTATAGGAGTAGAATTGGGCCATTCGGCCCATTGAGTGTACTCCGCCATTCAATCATGGCTGATCTCTGCCTCCTAATCCCATTTGTATGCCTTCTCCCCATAACCCTTGACACCCGTTCTAATCAAGAATTTGTCTGCAAAATTTGCTGCAAAATTATCAATGGATTGTTGAGGAATCCTCGAAGAACTGTAAGATGCTGACCACATGGGTCACAGTACTGGTGATGCTGTCAGTCATCAATATCACTCAGTCGTCAATATCAACGTTGGAGATGGAACATAGCCAGTCACTGGTGATGGGGCTCATTATTACAAGGCTTGCTTGTCAGACGGACTGATGTTAGGTAGTACTGCACCTCATATTGGACCTCTGTATGGGCTATCATTGTCATAGAGTCATAGTCATAGAGTGATACAGCATGGACACAGGCCCAACTTGCACTCTGTACAGAGTTAGTAAATTGGGCGGCGCGACTCTCGTCAGCAGCGGCCTCTGCAGTCCGTCTGTCTTTTTATTGTTTTCTGTCTTGTTCTATGTAGTTTTTATTGTTTTTTTTGTCGGGGTATGTGTGTGGGGGTGGGGTGGGGAGGGGGAACTTTAAGGTCTTTCCCCTGCACGGGAGACCCGACCTTTTCTTTGTCGGGTCTCCGTTGTCGTTGGGGCTGCAACGTGGAGCGGCCTCCAACAGGAATGACCTGGGGCTCCAGTCGCGGAGCTGCGGATTTACTCACCATCACGGAGCTGGCCGAGTCCGGAGCGGGTGTAGCTGTGGTGGAGCGCTGCTGTGACCCAACACCCGGAGATTCGGAAGCTCCTACCGCAGGTCTGTGGACAGTAATACCGGGAGCCCGCGGGTCCCTGGTGGGAGACCGCTTTTCAGGGCTTCCGCAACGGCGACTTCTCCTGCCCGAGTTGCGGGGTTGAAGATTACCTGCAGCGGGGCCTACATCACCGCCCCGCGCGGCTTGGAATGGCCGCGGGACTTTGTGAGCGCCTGCCGGGTATCCAACACCAAGAGCCCGCCGGGGCTCCAACACCAAGACCCGGTGCGTGGCCTTGCATCACCCGGCGTGGCTTTAATGGCTGCGGGACAGTTAACATCGCCCGCCGGGGGCTTTGACTCTGTCTTTGACTCTGACATGGAGGGGAGAGGGGAGTGCAGGGGAGAGATATGTTTAAGTTTTGCCTTCCATCACAGTGAGGAGGACTCACTGTGATGGATGTTTATGTGAATTGAATTGTGTTGGTGTGTGTCTTGGTTCTTTTTTTGTATGGCTGCAGAAACCAAATTTCGTTTGAACCTCATGTGAGGTTCAAATGACAATAAAAGGTATTGTATTGTATTGTAGAAGGGTCTGGACCCGAAAAGTCACCCATTCCTTCCCTCCAGAGATGCTGCCTGTCCCGCTGAAGTACTCCAGCTTTTTGTGTCTATCTCCAACTCGCCGACACCGGCCAATGTGTCCCAGCTACACTAGTCCCATCATTTGGCCCATATCCCTCTAAACCTGTCCAATCCATGTACTTGTCTAACAGCTTCTTAAACGTTGGGATAGCTCCTGCCTCAACTACACCCTCTGGCAGCTCGTTCCATACACCCACCACCCTTTGTGTGAAAAAGTTACCACTCAGATTCCCATTAAATCATTTCCCCTTCAATGAACCGATGTCCTCTTGTCCTCGATTCAGCTATTCTGGGCAAGTGACTCTGTGCGTCTATCACTCTTGTGATGGGCAATACTTTGCAGGTATTAGAAACTGTAATCAAAGTCTGTCACTGACTGCGAGGGCAGGTGCTTTTGTAACTATTATCACATGCTTCAAAATATAATCTGAAAGCAATAGAAAATATGGGAAAAGTGTGGTATGGGCAGGATCAACCGGAGAGCAAGAAACTAGAGCTAATATCACAACTCGCTGTCTCTCCACCGATACGACATAACTTGCGGAGTATTTCCAGCATTTTCCAACTTTTACTCCAGATTTCTGGAATCTGTGGTATTTTGCATTTGAAAAGTATAATCATATCCTAGGTTTCTGTGGATGGATTTAAACTGCATGGTTATATCTGCTGCAAAGGTTTATATAATAACTCCAATTCTTATTTAAGTCAATTAAATGGATTTCAAGGACTCTCAAGTTTCATTATCTTTTCATCCAGCACACAATTGATACAATTAAATAATGTCAATGTGAACGCTCATGAGTATAGCATTATCATGAACAAGAGCATTGAGAAAGAAATGATCTTGTGCATCGTGCAAATTTGACACTTAGTTTAGTTTAGTTTGGAGATACAACACAGACAGAGGCCCTTCGGTACTCCGAGTCCGAGTCGACCAGCGATCCCCGCACACTAGCACTATCCTAAACACACTAGGGGCAATTTCACATTTTACCAAGCCAATTAGCCTACAAACCTGTTTAAGAAGGAACTGCAGATGCTGGAAAATCGAAGGTAGACAAAAATGCTGGAGAAACTCAGCGGGTGCAGCAGCATCTATGGAGCGAAGGAAATAGGTAACGTTTCGGGCCGAAACCCTTCTTCAAACCTCATGTGTAGGACGGAACTGCAGATGCTGGTTTAAACTGAAGATAGACACGAAAAGCTGGAGTAACTCAGTGGGTCAGGCAGCATCTCCGAAGAAAAGGAAAAGGTGACGCTTCGGGTCGAGACCCTTCTTCAGACTTCTGGAGACAAGGAATAAGTGATGTTTCAGGTCGAGACCCTTCTTCAGACTTTTGGAGAAAAGGAATGTGATGTTTCAGGTCGAGACCCTTCTTGCCCTTCAGATTAAATAGTTTGCTAGTTTGACAAAGTCTGGAATTAGCAGGTCATGAAAGACCGAAGTAAATGTCGACGTGAAGATTATAAGATTTGAATTCCAAGGTAAATGTATTTTTTGTCTTCAACCCATAATCACTTAAAACTTTAAAACTGTGTAAAATAGCTGCACTTCGAAATGTTTTTTTTTGTGAGATTCTAGAATTTCCTATTCTATTCTCCTGTTCCTTTTCTCCAGAGATGCTGTCTGACCTGCTGAGTTACTCCAGCTTTTTGTGTCTATTGTCAGCCGACATACAGTACCTCCACTGGGCAGTGACTAATAGAAGATGCAAACTCCATGGTGCAATATTCTCTCCAGCAGTTTCTAAATTAATATTCCAGCAGTTACCTTCCCCAGGGTGACAAACCATGCATTGGGATGTCTATGGCAGTGGGTAATTTTCTAAATGTTATTGTCATGGCCCTGTCCCACTGTACGAGTTCATTCAAGAGCTCTCCCGAGTTTAAAAAAAAAATCAAACTTGTGGTAAGTACGTAGAATGTACGTAGCGGGTACATCGGAGCTCGGGACATCTCTTAGCGGCTCGTAACGCTAACGGCAGGTACTCGGAAAACGCGGTAAGCTCGGGAAGACTCGTGAAGATTTTTCAACATGTTGAAAAATGTCCACGAGAGCCCCGAGTACCGACGAGCGGCCATCACCGTAAATCTCTGAGTTTGAATCAGTACAAACTCAGGAGAACTCTTTGAATGAACTCGTACAGTGGGACAGGGCTTTAACTTTAGACAACAAATATCACTAATAAGCAAAGTAATCATATGTTAAAGCCTGAAGAAGGGTCTCCATCCAAAACGTCACCCATTCCTTCTCTCCAGAGATGCTGCCTGTCCCCTTGACCTATTCCAACATTTTGTGTCTACCTTCGGTTTAAACCAGCATCTGCAGTTCCTTCCTACACACATATATTAAAGTTTATCATTGAATCGCATGTCATCTCTTTAACCCCAATGCATTTCATCAGAGTTTTCTAATGCCTTTTCTGCAAGTGTAATTTCAATTAATAATTCCCAGGTAGAAAGGAAAATGAGGTGATTTTGAGATTACTGCTTGCTATTGTAACGGTAAGAATGCATTACATTTTGACTGAGTTAGTCAGTACCAATCTTCTGCGACTCGAAGCATCGGCTCCTGAACTCTGCTGCATGAGAGACGACAGTCCCTGGAATCAACCAAGTGAACTCAGGGCTGCCGGCACAGTGGGGTTTTCGGTATTGAAGGGAATTCTCATATAAAGAAGAGAATGAACTGAGCTCTGTTGTAACTATATATTTTCACTGAGGAGATGAATTCTCGGGGTGGAATTAATATTTTCTTCCTTTAAGTGCAAATAGATTGCTTTGAATTTAATTAACACCCCGAGCTATGTTTGGAACACAATCTCCAGAGATTTCCAGGCTGTGAGTTCAGTTTCTCACAAAGCTGCATAAGCCGATGGAAGTTCAATGCATATGTAATCTGAATTGGAAAGTTGCAAGAGAAGTTGTGTTTCAATATTGCATTTAATTCCTCACAGTGTTGTCTTAATTTCCCTTTCTCCATTGGCATGCCCAACTCATTTTCCATTGCCCCAGAAACAATAAGGAGACTATTGATTTCTTGAACCACTGATTTTCCTTTCTTTTGTTAATCATTTTCCACACATTTATTTTCAATTATGTGCCGGATGATTTGCATGTGTCTCTTCGAGGGAATTAAAATGCCTCTGGTGTACAAGATGTTCTTGGAGATTGGGAACAAAGAAACAAATGGTTCTGGGCTTTATGGGATATTTAATGACGTGTAAAACAGTGAAATTCTGATAATCCGCTATTCTATTTTGTGGAAAGCCTGATTCAGCAGCTGGCAATTCCGGTTCTGTTGCCTAAACTACGTTTAAACGCACATTTAAGCCCCTGTACCACTTTCCCGAGTTACTCACAAACTCTCCCGAGTTTTCCCCTTGAATCGAACTCGGGGAATGTCGGGGAATGTCGGGGAATGTCAGTAGTGGGCTCGTAGGAGTCCGTAGATGTTTCGTAGCGGCTCGTAATCAGCCATGATCATATTGAATGGGGGTGCAGGCTCGAAGGGCCGAATGGCCTACTCCTGCACCTATTTTCTATGTTTCTATGTTTCTATGTAATGTCAGCCGTAGGAACTCGGGCATCAGGTAAGTCGGGACATTTTTGCAACGTTGAAAAATGTCCACGAGTAAAAAAAATAGCCTCGAGTACCTACGACTGGCTTTTACCGTAATTCTCCGAGTTCGAATCAAGGGGAAAGCTCGGGAGAGTTTGTGAGTAATTCGGGAAAGTGGGACAGGGGCTTTACTTTGAAATGCAAATTCAATAGGTAAACACAGAGAGTCTCTTGCCCGGATTAGGGGAATCAAAAAGCAGAGGACATAGGTTTAAGGTGAGGGGGGGGGGGGGGGGGGGGGGGGAATGATTTAATAGGAACCTGAGGGGTAGCTTTTTTACGCAATGGGTGATGAGTGTATGGAACGAGTTGCTGGAGGAGGTGGTGAAGGCAGGTACTATCACAATGTTTTAGAAACATTTAGGAATTCTTCCACGCCAGATATAACCATGTCTGGAGAACATCCTTAACTGCTGAACTACTCAGCAGCAACTAACTTGTAAGTAATTGATTGAGTAAAACTAGTAAATTACCTAAAAGGACACAAAGTGCTGAAGTAACTCAGGCAGCATCCCTGGAGAACATGGATAGGTAACTTTGCGGGTTGAGAACCTTCTTCAGACGGATTGTAGGGAGGGGGATGGGGGGGGTGGGGAGTGGAGAAGAAAGCTGGGTAAGAGGAGACACTGGACAAAGCGTGGCAGGTAATAGGTGGTCATATTGAGATAAGTGTTGGAACAAATGCCAGAGATAAGAGCAGAAGGTGTGAGAGATGATGAAGGAGTTGTGGATTGGGAAGCCAGAGTTTAAAAATCACCGGGCTCATGCTTTCTGCATTGCCATTTAATTAATTAAGGCCCCATTTCCATGCCTCTTCCAAACTCAACGCTGTTCCTTTGCTGCACTCCTTTTAAACTCAACTGGTTTGCTGGAAATAGACACAGATTGCAGGAGTAAATCAGCGGGTCAGACAGCTTCTTTGGAGAAAAAGAATAGACAACGTTTTGGGTTGGAATCCTTCTTCAGAACATGAGGAGAGGTGGGGAGATAAATTGGAGGCGAGAGAAGGCCAAAGCGAATCAGAGCCGGCAACAGATGACCTCCGGAAGGGTGGAGCCCATAATGGCCCATTGGTGGTTGAAGAATTCATACACACCTGTGCAAAATCTAAAAAGAAATGAATTAGAAGTGAGATGATGCATTAGTAGGACTAATATCTAATAATGTCACCAGCAAAATCCCGAGCAGAGTGAGGAGCAGAGAAACGATTGTGAAGATAGTTTAGAGGGGCGACTCCCATTGTCAAATCAAACACTGGAACTTGAAGGCAAAATATCAAAGCACCATAAGGCATAAAGTAGTATTGGACCATTCAGGCCATCAAGTCTGCTGCATCATTCAATCATGGCTGATCTATCTTTCCCTCTCAACCCCATTCTCCTGCCTTCTCCCCATGACCTTTGACGCCCGTACTAATCAAGAACCTGTCAATCATCACTTTAAAAGTACCCAATGTCTTGGCCTTCGCCGCATCTGTGGCAATGAATTCCACCGATTCACCTCCCTCTGGCTAAAGCAATTCCTCCTCATCTCCAGTCTAAATGTACACCCTTTTATTCTGAGGCCGTGCACTATGGTTGTACACTCTCCCATTACTGGAAACATCCTTTCCATATTCCACTCAATCCAGGCCTTTCATTATCGAGTAGGTTTCAATGAGATCCCTCTTCATCCTTCTAAACTACAGCCTTCAAACACTTCTCATACACCATCCCAGGGATTATTCTTGTCAAAAATGTCCTATTGCTGTGGCACAATGGCGTAGCGGTAGAGTTGCTGCCTTACAGCGCCAGAGTCCCAGGTTCGTTCCTGACCTCGGGTACTTGTCTGTACGGAGTTTGTATGTTCTCCTCGTGACCTGCGTGGGTTTTCTCCGAGTTCTTCGTTTTCCTCCCACACTCCAAAAGGCGTACA
Organism: Amblyraja radiata; assembly: GCF_010909765.2. NCBI lineage: Eukaryota > Metazoa > Chordata > Chondrichthyes > Rajiformes > Rajidae > Amblyraja > Amblyraja radiata. The sequence continues at coordinate 100,716,967 of NC_045958.1, read as the reverse complement.
GGATTTTAGGTTAATTGGTTTGTATAAATATAAATTGTCCCTAGTGTGCGTAGGATAGTGTTAATGTGCGGGGATCGCTGGTCGGTGTGGACTCGGTGGGTTGAGGGGCCTGTTTCCACGCTGTTCTAGAAACTAAACTATACTAAACTAAAATGTGTATACACACACACATGGGGTTTATGATTCAAACTTACCTTAAACAAATAATCTCTTCACAGTAGTTAACATTAAACGGTTTAATAGGTCATTGCAAAGACATGTCATATGAGTGAAGAATCTTGAATATATATGATAATGAAAATACAATTATCTTTTCACCCTTAGCCCTTTTCGTTTTTAAATGTATTAGTTTTCTTTAAATGATTCATTTTTCTAAATTATATTTTACATTATAATAAAACCAGTAATAGCCTGCATCAAGATTGAAATTAGCCCAACAATGGGAATTGTGGATCCTATTAATTTTCACGAGCTTGATTTCCATTTAGTTAGGTTGGAGACACAGCATGGAAACAGGCCCTTCGGCCCACCAAGTCAACTCTGATCAGCGATCCCCACATAATAGCACAATCCTACACACACTAGGGGCAATTTACACTTATACCAAGCCAATTAATCTACAAACCTGAAGATCTTGGAGGAAACCCATGCGGTCACGGAGAGAACGAACAAACTCCGCACGGTCAGCAGCTGTAACCGGCATCGAAATAGGGTCTCTGGCGCTGTAAGCACGTTGGCGCAGCGGTAGAGTTGCTGCCTTATAGAGAACGCAGCGCCACAGACCCGGGTTCGATCCCGACTACGGGTGCTGTCTGTACGGAGTTTGTACGTTCTCCCCATGACCATTTGGGATTTCTCCGAGATCTTCGGTTTCCTCCCACACTCCAAAGACGTACAGGTTTGTAGGTTAATTGGCTTGGTAAATGTAAAAATTGTCCCTAGTTGGTATAGGATAGTGTTAATGTGCGGGGATCGCTGGTCGGCGTGGACCCGGTGGGCCGAAAGGGACTGTTTCCGTGCTGTATCTCGAAACTAAACTAATCTAAACTAAAGCGCTTGTAAGGCAGCAACTGTACCACTGCGCCACTGCATCGCTCGTCTGGTTCAGTCACACAAAGAACCCTCTGGTCCAGGACGAACACCTCCGATCTCTTCACCCCCTCCTGCCCTTCTTCCTCACAGCTTTGTCTTGCTCTGTGGACCTTCTGCTGGCAATCTCATGCATGCTGTGTTTCTAGTGCACTGGCTGGGTGGCGTAGTGGGATGTTAGCAGAAAGTCTAACATGGGCAGGACAGGACAGGACCTACACAATGAATTGTAGGGCTCCAGGAAGTGTTGGACAGCAGAGGGATTAGGAGGTAGACACAAAATGCTGGAGTAACTCAGCCGGTGAGGCAGCATCTCTGGAGAGAAGGAATGGGGGACGTTTCAGGTCTAGACCTTCTGAAGAAGGTTCTCGAACTGAAACGTCCCCCATTTCTTCTGTCCAGAGATGCTGCCTCACCCATTGAGTTACTCCAGCATTTTGTGTCTACCTTCGATTTAAACCAGCATCTGCAGTTCTTTCCTGCACATTTTGTCCACTCCAGAGGGATTAGTAGTGCAGGTACTTATTTGCTTGAAAATGGCATCACAGGTAGATAAGGTGATTAAACAGGTTGGCCCTCATCAATCAGAGTATTGAGTATAGAAGATAGACACAAAAAGCTGAAGTAACACAGCGGGTCAGACAACATCTCTGGAGAAAAGGAATAGGTGATGTTTCGGGTCGAGACCCTTCTTCAGACTGAGAGTCAGGGGAGAGGGAAATGAGAGATATAGACGGTGATATTGGGAGAATGAATAAAAGATGTGCAAAATAACAATGATAAAGGAAACATGCCATTGTTAGTTGGGTGGAAACGAGTTACAGACAATGGTACTCACCATGATGACATTGAATGGCTGGGGTGGGGGAGAGACAGAGGGACAGGAGATGCAATGTTTACTTGATGTTAGAGAAATCAATACTGCTGAGTTGCTCCAGATTTTTGTGTCTATCTTCGGTTTAAACCAACATCTGCAGTTCCTTCCTATAAATTGAGTATGGAGGCTGGGAGGTCATGTTGCATTTATATAAGATGTTGGTGAAGCCACATTTAAAGTATTGTTTTCAGTTCTGGGCACCATGTTAGAGGAAAGATGTTGTCAAGCTGGAAAGGGTGCAGAGAAGATTTATGAGGATGTTGCCAGGGCTCAAGAGCCTGAGCTACAGGAAGAGGTTGAGCAGGCTAGGAGTTTATTCCTTGGAGCGCAAGAGGATGAGGGGTGATCTTATGGAGGTGCACAAGATCATGAGAGGTACAGATCGGGGAAAAGCACAGAGTCTCTGGCCCAGAGTATGAGAATCAAAAAGCAGAAGGCATAGGTTTCAGGTGAGGCGGGATTGATTTAATAGGAACCTGAAGGGTAACCTTTTTATGCAAAGAGTGGTGGTTGTATGGAACGAACTGCCGTGGCAGATAGTGAAGGCAGGTAATATCACAACGTTTAAGAAACATTTAGGAATTCCCCACTCCAGATATAACCACGTCTGGAGAACTTCAGTAACTGCTGCACAACTAATCAGCAACTAAACTATAAGTAACAGACCGAATAAAACGAATGAATTACCTAAAAGGGCACAAAGTGCTGGATTAACTCAGCTGGTCAGTCAGCATCCCCGGAATACATGGCTAGGTAACTTTGCGGGTTGAGAACCTTCTTCAGACTGATTGTAGGGAGGGGAGTTGGGGGGGGGGGGGGGGGGGGGGGGTGGGGTTGGAGAAGAAAGCTGGGAAAGGGGAGAGACAGAAAAAAGCATAGCAGGCAATCGGTGGTCATATGCAAGGAGGGTTTTTGGCGATAGGTGGTTGGAACAAAGTCCAGATATAAGTGCAGAAGGTGTGAGTGAGGTTTGAGGAGTTGTGGATTGTAAAGCCAGAGGGAGGTATGTGAAGGACGGGGGGGGGGGAGGGGAAAAATAGTTGGGAGTCCAGGTGGGACCCAGGGGAGCATAGGGGGTGCATTGGAAGAAAGGGCGGTGTGGGGGAGAGGGAGGTTGAGGGGGAGACGGGGGATAGTTTGTTAAAGGTTATCTAAAATTGGAGAATTCAATTTTCATCTACAATTGAATTCAATGTTCAGCTAAAATTGGAACATTTTAATAAGCAACATTACCTACATATATGCAACAGTTGTTTGACGTGTGAGATTAAGGTAAACTGTTAGCATTTACACAGTAGAGTTGACATTCTGTTAGTATTGTGCGTTGATTAACATGTTTTATTTAGGGTTTTTAGAGACACAGCGTGGAAACAGGACCTTCAGCCCACTGAGTCCGCGCTGACCAGCAATCACCAGTACACAAGCACTATCGTACACGCCAGGGACAATTTACAATTATTACCAAAGCCAATTAACCTACAATCCTGTGTGTCTTTGGAGCGTGGGAGGAAACTCCCGGAGAATATCCACGTAAGTCACGGGGAGAACGCACAAACTCCATACAGACAGCACCTGTGGCCAGGCTCGAATCGAAGTCTCTGGCGCTGTGAGGTAGCAACTCTACCGCTACGCCACCGTGCTGCCCCCTGAGCTGCCTTCTCTGCCTATTAACCATGGGCTGTCAGTACAGAAGAAGACATCCAGTGTAAACTGCACCACAAGCGAGGTAGATCTATAGATGAAATTCCCTGTCTCTCTCTTGGGGCTCCTCTGCCACCAGAAACAAGAGCAAGCAAGTCAGATCTCATCCTTTGCACAAAGAAATCCTGTTACACAAAGATTAATATAGTGGTCGTGTTTTATTCCACAAAGCGAGCAGGCTTGCAGCTATAAACCTATGACTGGAATGCATTGGGCTGCCAGATGTTATATCAGATGGTTTCTGATCTTCACCGGTTGAAGGTGACCAGCAGGCAGCAGTCGTGCTTCAGTCCGGCGATCCCGAGAGAACACGTAGTGAAGAAGCGTTGTCCTCATTTGGGCAAAGGGGCATTATTTATACACAGCAACCTCTCCTTGCTCACAGCTGGCAATTGAGGATTTATGAAGGAGACCGCAAGGTTAACAATGCTCCAGACGTGTTGTTTTATTTTTTCCTGCAGGGCTCGGTCATAGCAGAAACAGAATGGGCGGGCCTCCAGAGAACTCCACCAGGGATGTGAGACAACACACGAGTAACAATTGTAAGCGAGCCACTTCAAAGGCTTTCATCCAGGCATATGTAGCTCTTATGGCTAACGGAAACAAGGGATATAGGGAAAAAGCAGGAACAGGGTACTGAATCTGGATGATCAGCCATGATCAGATTGAACGGCGGTGCTGGCTCAAAGGGCCAGATGGCCTACCCCTGCACCTACTTCCTATATTTCTATGTGATACAGCATGGAAACAGGCCCCTTCGGCCCCAACTTGCCCACACCGGCCAATAGGTTGTGACAGATAGTCCAGAATCCAAGGGCCAGTTTCATTGCTTAAAGTGAGTCAGAGAGAATGTTTATCCAAGGTTTGTGAAGAGCAGTCGTAGAACATGTAGCATTCCAGCAAAACACAACATGCAGAGTAACTCAGCGCTTGAGAAAACGGATGAAAGACGTTATGGGTCGGGAATAGAGACGCAAAATGCTGGGGTAACTCAGCGGGTCAGGCAGCATCTCTGGACAAAAGTAATCGGTGATGTTTCGGGTCAAGACACTTCTTCACTTATTCCTTTTCTCCAAAGATGCTGTCTGACCCACTGAGCTACTCCAGCTTTTTGTGTCTATCTTTGGTTTAAATCAGCATCTGCAGCTCCTTCGTACAAACTTGGATCGGGATCCTTCTTCAGACTCTGACAAAGGGTTCCCAGCTGAAATGTCGCCTGTCCACTCCCTCCATAGATGTTGCCTAGCCCATTGAGTTACTCCTTGTGTTTTACTTATCCTCCGCACTTCCTTGTGGTCTCCATAGAACATTATAGTACCTGCCTTAAACATTGTGGTAGTCCCTGCCTTAAAGGTTGCAATAGCATCTCAAGATTCAAGATTCAAGAGAGTTTATTGTCATGTGTCCCAGTTAGGACAATGAAATTCTTGCTTTGCTTCAGCACAACAGAATATAGTAGGCATAAATAAATACAGAACAGATCAGTGTGACCATATACTATTGAATATATATATACAAACATAAATAATCAGATAAAGTGCAATGGGCTTTTAATGTTCAGAGTTTTGTTTGAGTTGAGTTTAATAGCCTGATGGCTGTGGGGAAGTAGCTATTCCTGAACTTGGATGTTACAGATTTCAAGCTCCTGTACCTTCTACCTGAAGGTAGCGGGGAGATGAGTGTGCAGGCATGATGGTGTGGGTCCTTGATGATGCTGGCAGCTTTTTGAGGCAGTGACTGCGATAAATCCCCTCAATGGTATGGAGGTCAGAGCCGATGATGGACTGGGCAGTGTTTACAACTTTTTGTAGTCTTTTCCGCTCCTGGGCACTCAAGTTGTCGAAGCAAGCCACGATACAACCGGTCAGCATGCTCTCTAATGTGCACCTGTAGAAGTTCGAGAGAGTCCTCCTTGACATACCGACTCTCCGTAATCTTCTCAGGAAGTAGAGGCGCTGCCTTAAACATTGTGATAGGCGCTGCCTTAAAGGTTGCAATAGCACCTGCCTTAAACATTGTGGTAGTCCCTGCGATCCATGTTGAAGTTACGATGGCGTTGGACATCTCCATGGAGCTGTAGGACTGGTCTTTGCACATCTTCCAGTCAGTCAGCTGAAAGACTCCTTGAACTAAAGGCAACATCCTCGCCACTTCCTGGAAATCCCTGACACATCACCACTCAGAATGGAAAAGCACCGGTAGGGAAGGCAACATCAACCTTGAAACAATGAGCATGAGTAGAGCTGCGATGGATCTCACCGTCTCCATCACAGGAGATAGACTATCGACTGACATCTATTATAAACCCACTGACTCCCACTCCCACAACTATCTCGACTACATTTCTTCCCACCATGCTTCCTTCAAAGAAACTATTTCCTACTCCTAATTCCTCCCTCTACGCCGCACATGCGACCAAGATGAGGTGTTCCATACCAGGACATCCGAGATGCCCTCATTCTTTAGGGAATGGGGTTTCCCTTCTCACATCATAGATGAGACCCTCACACGTATCTCCTCGGTACCCCGCAGTTCCACTCTTGCTCCCCCCCTCCCCTAGTCACAACAGAGACAGAGACCACCTTGTCCTCGCCTTTCACTCCAGATGCAACACCTGTCCCTATAGCTCCTCCCTCGACTTTGTCCAGGGACCGTGATAGTCCCTTTTAGGTTCACTTGCACCTCCTCCAACCTCATCTACTCTATGCGTTGTTCCAGGTGTGGAACTCTTAATATCGGCGAGACCACGCATAGACTTGCCGATCGTTTGGCTGAACCCCTTCACTCAGGCAGCCTCGTTCTACGTGATCTCCCGATTGCCAAACACTTTAACTCTCCCTCCCATTTCCAAACTCATCTTTCTGTCCTGGGCATACTCCATTGTCAGAGTGAGTCTAAACACAAATTGTAGGAACAGCACCTCACATTTCACTTGGGCAGCTGAAGAAGAGTTTCGATCCAAAACTTCACCTATTCCTTTTCTCCAGAGATGCTGTCTGACCTGCAGGGTAACTCCGTTTTTTTGGTCTATCTTCATCATTTGACATCCAGCTCACAACGGTGGTGTCGTCTGCAAATTTGCAAATTGAAGTAGATTTGTACAGTGCGGTCACGGCGGGCAGTGTTAGAGTTGCTGCCTTACAGCGAATGACTACGGGTGCTGTCTGTACGTAATTTAACGTTCTCCCTGTGATCTGCGTGGGTTTTCTCCGAGATCTTCGGTTTCCTTCCACACTCCAAAGACGTACAGGTTTGTAGGTCAATTGGCTTGGTAAATGTAAAAATTGTCTCTAGTGGGTATAGGATAGTGTTAATGTGCGGGGATCGCTGGTCGGCGTGGACCCGATGGGCCAAGGGGCCTGTTCCGTGCTGTATCTCTAAACTAAACTAAACATGGCTGCACTGTTGTGGGTGTAAAAGGAGTAAAGAAGGGGGCTGAGATTGCAAAATGCATAATATTAGCTGATACTGTATACATCAACCTTTGGTTTAAACCAGCATCTGCAGTTCCTTCTTATACGATACTGTAAATGGATCTGACTGTGATATTTAAGGTGTACTTACAGTAAAAGGCGAAGAAATTGCTTCCTTTGGTGAGGGAGTCAAGATCAAGGGATTCGAGCAAAGTTATTCCATAGGGAAATCAACAAACACTTTCCCACACAAAGATTAGTGTAGTGGAGAATTTTCTGTCCACAGTGCTGTGAAGGCTGTGACAATGAAATCTTCAAAGCTGAGGTCGCCCGATAGTATTTATGTTGAAACATCAAAGGATATGAACGGTTCAGAGAACACAAGGTGCTGGAGTAACTCGGCGGGTCAGACAGCATCTCTGGAGGATGGGATGTGGATAGATGTTGTTTCGGGTCATGAGCCTTCTTCAGAATGAATAAAGGTCCCGACTCGAAACGTCGCCTATCCATGCCCTCCGAGTTACTCCAGAACTTTGTGTTCGCAACAAGTTTCCAGCATCTCAGCTCCTTGTGTCTCGATATGAATGCTTCCATTATTCTGTGTGTTCTTTATGGGGCTGTCCCACTTGGGCGACCTAATCTGTGAGTTTAGAAGGGTGTCTTCGACCTTCAATCTCGCAGCATGGTCGACACGTGGTCATTGGAGGTCCTATGAGGTCGCTGGAACTCTGCTTCATGCTCGAGGGAAGTTCCTGAATACTCAGCTAGGTCGCGGAAATTTTTTCAGCATTTTAAAAAAATGTTTGCGAGTAAAATTTGGTCGGCATGGGTCTTTTTAACTCGTAGTGCAGTGGAGTGGGGTCGCTATTTAGTTACAGGCAGTCGAGGGCAGCCGTAGGCAATCTCCTTCGCTGACCGGGTATTTTGATTGGCTCATTGGTGTTTTCAGGACCAAGGAAAACCGACCGGTTGGTAATATCCCCTCAAAACGTTATTAAACTTCTTAAAAGTGTCTCCACTACTTCTCCCCCACCTTATCTCCTCCTCTCTCCCCTTCTTCTTCTCTCCCCCTCTCTCCCCTTCTCCCCCTCCCCCCCCCTCTCTCAACGCTCTCTAAAAGACTTACCATTACTGTGCAGCCATTTTACCTTCTTCTTCATCACGGGAGTGAATTTCAGACAGTGCTCCCCCGCTTTCCCTGGCCCCCGCCTTTGCGATGTATGTGTGTGTGTGTGTGTGTGTGTGTGTGTGTGTGTGTGTGTGCGGTCAGTCGATCCAGCTCGCGGTTTCAACGCGGACGATCGATCCAGCTCGAGGCTTTCCATGCATGCATAAGCACAATGAAATACAGTATGCATATATATATATATATATATATATATATATATATAGTTTAAGAATAGTAGATTACAATGAGGAAGTACACATGAGTTTCCAGTCGACCTTGCATTCTTTAAATTTCAAACATCTTCAAAAAAATATAGTCTTAACTTGGCCATAAAGGCCCACTGGCCTGGCTGCAGCACTGGGTCAGAGTTTGATTTAGTCTAGAGATGCAGCATGGAATCAGGCCCTTGGCCCAACAAATCCGCACCGACCAGCAATCCCCTCACATTAACGCTATCCTACAGTTGCAAGGGGCGGCCTGGCCTGGCGATGCTATTGATGTCCTCCATCGTAGCTTTGCCGCTCCGCGCCGCTGCAGGCCGCGTCCGATCTGCACGCAAGCCCTCTTGGAGCGGATCCTGGTCCAATGGAGTCCAAAGCTGCTGCAGGGCCTCCAGCGGCCCGCTCCACCAAAGACGTTGGCCCGCAAATGAGCCATCCCTCGCCTCACACGGTCACTGCTCCGACTCAGACTCCATGCTGAAGATAGACACAAAGTGCTGGAGTAACTCAGCAGGACAGGCAGCATCTCTGGAGAGAAGGAACAGGCGACGTTTCGAGTTGAGACCCTTCTTCAGACTGAGAGTCGGGGGACAGCAAGACAGAGATATGGAGCGGGTAAGGTGTGAAAACGACAGATCAAAGCAGACAATGATGGACAGCGAAACTGGTTGGAGAACTAGGGTGTAGGAATGAACTGCAGATACTGGTTTACATCTGAAGAAGGGTCTCGACCCGAGATGTCAACCATTCCTTCTATCCAGAGATGCTGCCTGTTCTGCTGTGTTACTCCAGCATTTTGTGTCTATCTTCGGAGAACTGGGGTGGACTCCCTGCGCCCTGGTGACTCCTGTAAATGGCTCAAGAACACCCAGAGCACCTTCGTGAGTGGGGGAGGTGAGCCCGCAGTCCGCTCACCAACCCCCCCCCCCCCCCCCCAATTCCTCCCCTCTCCTGCTGCCATCTTGAATGCAAGGCTGATTAGACATGGGTCACTTGACCATTGCAGTCTCTCGGCAGATTACTCAACCTTACTGCAGACAACACCATAAATATAAAAGACCAGCTGTACTGGAAACAGCGGTGAGGAAAGAGCTCAGGGACGTTGAAATCCAGGGTCAGAAGATTCAGCTGCCTATTGTTTGGACTTGAATTGTTATAAAAATAATTCCATCCTTTAGTTCATAAGTATATGCACGGCTGCCACCCTTGAGTTTGTGTGTCGGAAGGAACTGCAGATACAGGATTAAAACGAAGATTGACACAAAAAGCTGGAGTAACTCAGCGAGTCAGACAGCATCTCTGGGGAAAAGGAATAGGTGACGTTTTGGGTCAAGACCCTTCTTCGGACTGACCATGGGTGCTGTCTGTGTGGAGTTTGTACGTTCTCCCCATGACCGCGTGGGTCTTCACCGGGTGCTCCGGTTTTCTCCCACATCCCGGAGACGTGCGGGTTTGTAGGTTAATTGGCCTCATGCAAAAATTGCCACTTGTGTGTAGGGAGTGGATGCGAAGGTGGCACAACCTAGACTACCGTCAACGGGAGAGCAATTGTCCGCGTGGGCATAAGGGCTTGTTCCCATACTGTATCTTCCAATCAATTAACCAAAACTCAAACCAAAAAGCAGAAGCAATTACAACCAGGCAGTGTGATAAGCTTTGAGCTATCCATTATTTGATATGATACCAGGTGCCTGAGTAAAAACGAGATGTCTGATCCACCGTACTGGATGAATGGGGATGCCCCGAATAAACTCGGGCCTAGTTAAGTTTAGTTTAGTTTAGAGATTCAGCGCGGAAACAGGCCCTTCGGCCCACCGAGTCCGCACCGACCAGCAATCCCCACACATTAACACTATCCTACACACATTTGGGACAATTTATACATTTATACCAAGCCAATTAACCTACAAACCTGTACATCTTTTGAGTGTGGGAGACAATAGACAATAGGTGCAGGAGTAGGCCATTCGGCCTTTCGAGCCAATACCGCCATTCAATGTGATCATGGCCGATCATCCCCAATCAGTACCCCGTTCCTGCCTTCTCCCCATATCCCCTTACTCTGCTTTTTTTAAGAGCCCTATCGAGCTCTCTCTTGAAAGTATCCAGACAACCGGCCTCCACCCTCTGAGGCAGAGAATTCCACAGATACACAACTCTCTGTGTGAAAAAGCTCTAATATCCATCACATGCTTTGTGGCTTGTCAGGTTGTTTAAATTATAATCGGGCGGCAGAGTGGCGCAGCAGTAGAGTTGCTGCCATATGCCCCTGTCCCACTTAGGAAACCTGAACGGAAATCTCTGGAGACTTTGCGCCCCACCCAAGGTTTCCGTGCGGTTCCCGGAGGTTGCAGGTGGTTGCCGGAGGTTGCAGGTAGTGGAAGCAGGTAGGGAGACTGACAAAAACCTCCGGGAACCTCCGGGAACCGTATGGAAACCATGGGTGGGGCGCAAAGTCTCCAGAGGTTTCCTAAGTGGGACAGGGGCATTACAGTGCCAGAGACCCAGGTTCGATACTGACTATGGATGCTGTCTGTATGGAGATTATACATTCTTTGGGACGACAGATGGCACAATGGGCTAAGTGTTCGGCTGGCGACCGGAAGGTGGCCGGTTCGAACCCCGCTTGGAGTGCATACTGTCGTTGTGTCCTTGGGCAAGACACTTCACCCACCTTTGCCTGTGTGTGAATGTGTGTGAGTGATTGGTGGTGGTCGGAGGGGCCGTAGGCGCAGAATGGCAGCCACGCTTCCGTCAGTCTGCCCCAGGGCAGCTGTGGCTACAGAAGTAGCTTACCACCACCGAGTGTGACTGAGGAGTGAATGAATAATGCGATGTAAAGCGCCTTGAGTATTAGAAAGGCGCTATATAAATCCCATCCATTATTATTATTATTATTCTCACCGTGACCTGTGCGGGTTTCCCCCGGATGCTGAGGTTTCCTCTCACACTCCCAAGACGTACAGATTTGTAGTTAATTGGCTTCAGTAAAGATTGTAAATTGTCCCTAGTGTGTAGGATGGTGTATGGGGATCGCTGGTCAGTGCGGACTCGGTGGGAAAAGAGCTTGTTTTCGCACTGTATCACTAAACTCAATTAAACTAAACTAAACTAAACTGAACTTTGGAATTCTCTGCCACAGAAGGCAGTGGAGGCCAATTCACTGGATGTTTTCAAGAGAGAGCTAGATATAGCTCTTGGGGCTAACGGAATCAAGGGATATTGGGAGAAAGCAGGAACGGGATACTGATTCTGGATGATCAGCCATGATCATATTGAATGGCTGTGCTGGCTCGAAGGGCCGATTGGCCTACACATGCGCCTATTTTCTAGGTTTCTATAAACTAAACTAAACTAATTCTTATTTTTATTTCTTTTCCTCAGTTTCATTACCTTGCAGATGGTAATAAACTTCATTATTCATCATTCCAACTTCCCCATATAAGCATTTTGTTTCGTTTTTCCACGTTTCTCAATTGTCGTGTTTCAATTATATTTGTGTAACCAACCTGCACTCAGCTGAAAAATTGGAAAAACAGTTTCGTCTGCTGTGGTGACCTTTGACTGACAATTGTGATGGCATTGCTGTGAAATAATTTTGATGCCATTTTCTCCATTGAAATGCAAAATATGTTTTTCAACGGCCATTTTTAAGATCAAAATGGAAAATATTGGACCAATGTGAAGATAGCCACAAAATGCTGGAGTAACTTTGCGTCAGAGGCAGCATCTCTGTAGAGAAAGAATAGGTGACGTTTCGGGTCAAGACAGAAATATCACACATTCCTTCTTTCCGGAGATGAATTACTCCAGCATTTTGTGTCTAACCGGTTTAAACCAGCGTCTGCAGTTCCTTCCGACACATTTCATTTAAACCAACGTGAGATGTTTTCACAAAATGCAGAATTATCTTCTTTAAGATTTTGGAGGTCAAGATTAAAACAAAAAACAGTGGATGACAGCAAACTGGGAGATTGTTTAAAGCAATGAAAATGGATGATAGGGTAAAGGAAAATATTAATATTCTTGCAGAATTGTTTCATAATTAGCAAATTAATCTCAAGATACATAAAGCTGAAGTGGTGGATTTCGGAAGGAAAATTGGGATGAGGACATGTTCCTTGGATAATAAAAATTTAGTTGATATAAAATAATAATTAGGGGATCTGAGAGCTTAGATATGCAAATTAATCAAAGTAGCGCTACAAATTGATAAAATTATCAAACAAACACTAATTAAATTCCAGAGGGATAGATTTGAGAAGCAGAGATGTAGTCATGTAGTGAAAGGCTTGGATAGAGTGGATGCGGAGAGGATGTTTCCACTAGTGGGAGAGTCTCAGACTGGAGTCTCAGAATTAAAGGACGTTCCTTTAGGAAGGAGATGAGGAGGAATTTATTTAGTCAGAGGGTGGTGAATCTGTGGAATTCTTTACCAAACTTACCGAATAGCGAAAGGCCTGGTTAGAGTGGATGTGGAGAGGATGCTTCCACCAGTGGGAGAGTCAGAATTAAAGGACGTTCCTTTAGGAAGGAGATCAGCCAAGTGATTAGTTTATTCAGTGTAGAGGAGACCATGATGTGAACTCCGAAGGCAGTACCTCAGTGGGCCAGGCAGTATCTCTGGATATGGGTGATGTTTTGGGCCGAGACAGAGGGCTGTGGAGGCCAAGTCAGTGGATATTTCTAAGGAAGAGATGGACAAATTCTTGATTAGAACGGGTTTCAACGGTTATGCGGAGAAGGCAGGAAAATGGGATTAGGAGGCAGAGATCAGCCATGATTGAATGGCGTAGTGGACTCGATGGGCCAAATGGCCTAATTCTACTCCTGTAACTTGAGAACTTGTAAAACTGATGAGATCCCCACTAAACACTGACAGGGGAGAGGAGGAGGAATATTCTAATTAGATTGCTCCACTAGTCATGGATTTCCCTCCATTCCCTGCATTTGGCAGTGATCACAACTGTCAGGTCCTCTCTTCCATCCCCACCGACCCCTTCCCATCTTCCTCCTCTTCTCCCATTACAGTGTTTAGCGATCATGGCTGATCACTGCCTCCTAATCCCATTTTCCTGCCTTCTCCTTGACACCAGTTCTAATCAAGAATAGTAAGATTAAACGAGAACTTACCAGTTCGAAGTTTGATCGTTATTTTATGAGGAGTACGTTGAGGGAATACGTGAAGAACCCCGCCAGGACGCATGCGTGTCATTCTTCAAAGCAGCGGTGTGAAATCACAGATAACTGTAATGACTGAACATAGTAAGATTAGAGAAGAAGATACCAGTTGAGTATATGATCAAGGGTGGGAGTGGAGGGCACGTGTTCCCTCAACGTACTCCTCATAAAATAACGATCAAACTTCGAACTGGTAAGTTCTCGTTTAATCTTACTATTTTACTTCGGAGTCACGTGAGTGACTACGTGAAGATTTCAAAGCTCTGTGATTTCATGCTGTGGAAACGACTCCATGCATCACATCTGCCTTAATGACTGTGGGAGGAATTGTGTTAACATAATTTAGACATGAATCCGACATTGAAATGCATGATAGATTTATTAACACCAAATTATAGCCCCTATTTATGGGGTGAAATTATATTACAGAACTTAAAATTGTTTCTGCAAACGTTCCAGGTTTAATTACTGGTTTATGATAAAATAGTTGGAACGTTTTTTCCCTTGACCATCCTGCTGTCTTGAGGATTTGGTCCATTGGTACATCCAACTGCATAGCTGCCGATGTAGCTGCAGCCCTGGTGGAATGAGATTTTAAAATGTTAGTATCCACCCCAGCCTCGATTAGAACCTGTTTCAGCCATCTTGAGATGGTCTGGACCGTCACTTTTTTGTGTGGTTACTTGTGGCTGATTAGAAGTGCCATCTCATTGCCTCTGATGATTTTCGTGTTCTCCATATATAACAACAAATGTCTTACTATACAGAGACGATCATCTGTCGGGTAAGACCTAAATTCTATATTGAGGCCTGCTGACCCCTGTCTGTTCTGCTTGACTAATTCATAAATATGAAACGTTATATTCCCAGATGAAGAAGTCATGTTGTCCAGTCTTAATTTATGTAATGACTGTACCCTTTGTGCCGTGACCAATGCCATTAGCATGACTGTTTTCAGTGTCAGTCTTTGTAGGGACAGAGCTGTTGCTGGAGACCAATTCCTTAGCATAGTCAGGACAATACTCACATCCCATATTTGAGAGTACCTGATTCTTGGGGGATTGATATTAAAAATTCCCCTCATAAGTTTTGTTACCAGGGGGTGAGTCCCAACAGAATGACGCTCTGATCCTTGCCATAGATATGTTGACAGGGCACTTCTGGCGCAGTTGATGGCACTATAACTGAGCCCCTCATCATAATGGAGGCCTGCCAGGAATTCCAGAACAGACGGGATGTTCATTGATCTGTAGGTGATGCTGTTTCTGTGACAATACATCTCCCATTTCCTGATATATACCGGATACTCTATTTTGGTGGACTGTCTGTGGGCTCCGAAATAATGTTCACTGTTCGGTCCGTCAGTCCCAGCTGTAGTAGAGGTATTTTTAGACTCTACAAATTAATAAGTTCATATAGTTATGACATGGGTGGCTATCCCTTGTTACGGGATGAACCAATAAATCTGGTCTATTCGGGATGGTGATACATGGTTCTAATACCATGTCGAGTATCACAGGGAACCATGGTTGAGTAGGCCAATCGGGTACTACCAAAATACCAGACGCAGAGTCTTGCTGTATTTTCCTTAATACCCGACTGATGAGGCAGAAAGGAGGGAATGCATAAATAAACAATTTCCCCCAAAGCAGCGAAAATGCATCTGTCGCCGCTGCCCCAGGGTCTGGTTCCCATGAAACATAGTTTGATAACTAGTGATTAAGTCTGGATGCGAATAGATCGATATCTGGTGTTCCATACCGTGCTGTAATATCAGCAAATACTTCTTTATTCAACATCCATTCGGTGTTTTCATTAAATTTGCGTGACCTGGTGTCTGCCACTAAATTTAGTTTACCTGGTAGGTAAGTAGCTGATATCCAAATATTTCTCTGGATACACCATTGCCAAATTGTATTAGCCAGATTGTCACATGATGTCAATTTGTTTCCACCCATGTGGTTGATATATGCTACCACGGTGGTATTGTCAATCTGTAGTCTAACATGCTGGTGATATAACCCAGAACAATATGACTTTAGGCCATGGAATGCACCCAACATTTCCAGGTAGTTTATGCCCAGTGTTTGTAATAATGATGCCTCCTGTGCATTCCATCTACCTCCACAGCTGGAGATGGAATTGGTAGCACCCCAACCAAGTGCACTGGCATCAGTTTGTAACACCATAGAAGGGTTGCTGATAATGATTGGATTGGAACAATGCCGAATATTATCTTTCCACCATTTTAGTTCCATTATAGCTTCGATTGGTAGCTTCATTGGTCTGTCAAAATGACCAGCATTAATTTTGAGTGCTCGTATTTTTGCCCTCTGTAAATTTTGGTAATGTAAAGGTCCGAATTGTGTGGCTGGAAAAGCAGCCACCATTTTGCCAATTACTCTTGCTACCAATCTGATGGACGGTTTACTGATGTCAATGAGGTTATTGCAAGCCTCTATTAAGACTATAGCCTTTCCCTTTGGCAAAGTCACCGACATGTGAACTGAGTCAATGGTGAACCCCAAATAATCCATTGTGGTGGAAGGCGTTAATTTAGATTTAACTGGATGGATAATAAACCCCAGTTTTTCAAATAATTGTTTTGTGGCTGTTACAGTTTGTTTGGCCAATTCCAAAGTTTTGCCCACAATAAGTATGTCATCTAGATATGCCATGACCGTGTGTTTTCGTTTCCGCAGAAACGCCAGGGCTGGTTTCAAAATTTTTGTGAACAGCCTGGGGGCTGATGTTAATCCATTTGGCAGCGCTCTATACTGCCAGCGCTGTCCCATCCAGTTGAATTTTAAGTAACATCTGTGGTCACCTCATATAGGCACTGAATAGTAAGCATCTTTTAAATCGATGCTAGCCATGAAGTAACCTTTGGCAATCAATTGTTTAGCAGTAACAAAGGTTTCCATTTTGAAATGAATATATTGTACAAATGTATTCAAATTGGTCAAATCTATGATGATGCGACAACCACCATCTTTTTTGTTTTTGGTAAAGATATTGGACACAAATTCCAGCGATTCGTGTTGGGATTTTTCAATTACCCCTTTTGCGTAAAGCCGCTCCAGTTCAGCATGCGCTTCTGATTTTTCTTTACCTGAAAGTACGAACATTCGGTTCGGTATATGCTGAACTGAAGGGCTATATTTGTGTATAAATTCTATGGTATATCCCTGGATACTGCTTAAAATATAAGTGTCGGTAGTTAACATACTCCATGCATCCAGAAAGAAGTGTAATCTCCCCCCAACCTCCATACTCCCTGCAATTTGTAAGGAACCAGATCCACCTACCTCCATGGTTACCAGTGGCAGGTTTATTTCTTTTTGTAAATCCTTCGTGGAGGTTGAGGCGCCGGTGTCTGGGTTTATGGTTGGGTTGGTGTTGGGGGTTTACGTATCTTCCAAAAAGGCCGGTCTGGGCCATGGCCTAAAAAAGACCGATGTTCGGTGTACCTGGCCTTTGAGCTTTCACCAGTCTGTCTTGTTCTACTGGTGGATGCATAAGGGTGCTGTTTATGGCCGTAGTAGGTTCTTGATGAAGTCGCTTTTATGAGCCCCAGGGTTTTTGCCTCCTCATCAAGCTCCTTGACTTGCTTGGATAGGTTACCTCCAAATAGTAAAATTGGTGGTTTTGTGTTTCCAGGTTTGCACAGACCTGCGAATTTCGGGTTTAGAGCAGGTCGGATGGCACTCTTCCTGATGCTGTTTATTTCATATTGTGTGTTGCAAAGCAGTGCCAGTGCATCCTGTTGGTCCTGCGACATCTCCTTTTCATCTACTGTGCGGGCGAAAGCTGTTATTCC
This sequence comes from Amblyraja radiata, assembly GCF_010909765.2. Lineage (NCBI taxonomy): Eukaryota > Metazoa > Chordata > Chondrichthyes > Rajiformes > Rajidae > Amblyraja > Amblyraja radiata. Next base: position 100,699,497 of record NC_045958.1, on the reverse strand, counting down.
CGCTGTTAGGAGCGTTAATACTTTTTGGAGTTTGACATCCAAGCCTCTAACTCCTGCTCCGACATGTTTCCATATGCAATTATTTACAATGGGAACATTCAGGGATATACAGTTTCCCGGTGCCAAGTGTCTTGCCGTGGTGTCCAATACAGCCTGTTCCTGTAGCTGCTTAAAGGACATATAATCAATACTGGCAGCTAGTTTTTGTTCCAGGTTTCGGCCAGTCTGGTCTGGCTGTATGAAGTTGGACACCATGTCCAGTAGATTTTCACGTTCCTGCACCCCTTGCACACTTGATTTCTGTTCTGCAAACCCCTCTTCAGGACCAGCCCAGAATTGACCCCCAGTATTCCCCTCTGACGAGGGAGATGCACTGTGCAGCCCTACAAGAGGTGCTGCTGTGGGTGTGATATATTGCCCACAGTGACTGGACTCCATCTCCCGGAGCCTGTCACGTTGGAGCATCTGCTCCACAAGCCGCTCCATCCGGCTCCAGCGCTCATGGTTGCTGGCCGCTCACGGCTGCTCGAAGTCGGACTCATCCGAGTCAACGACTTTGTTGGTTTTTTGTTTTGCCTTACCGCCCGGCCGCGGTGTAGATCTGGCCGGTGCGGGGGCGAAGTCGGGCACAGCTGTTCCCATTATAGGTGATTCATGTGCCGCTGCCCGCTGCTGGCTGCCCGCAACTCCGCGGTCCTCCCCCGCCAGCTTTGTCGCAGCCCTCGTTGTTTTCTTGGACTTGTCCATTGACTCCCCACCTGTAAAACAGTATGGGAACGACACAAAAGACCGCAGAGTATCTCTTACCTGCAGGTTCCGGCTTTTAAACTTGCCGCTGAGGGGGAACGTCGTTCCACCCCGCCTGACTGTTTCGCAATGCGTGTAGCGATATGACACGCATGCGTCCTGGCGGGGTTCTTCACGTAGTCACTCACGTGACTCCGAAGTAAAATTTGTCTATCTCTGCCTTAAAAATATCCACTGACTTGGCCTCATCTCCATTCTATAAGAGCGCCCTTTAATTCTGAGTCCGAGACTCTCCCACCAGTGGAAACATCCTCTCCTCACCTTGGATACCGATTCTCCACCATCCTGTCCCAGCAGAATAGCAAACGCAATTAGCCTTTGTGTACGTGAGCTGAACAATGCTGTATCAGAGGCAGCTGCTTCCTCGAGCCACTGTTGTCAATGTGAGTTGCAAACCAAAGAGTCACCTCTGGAATACACAGTCTGGCTCTGATCCAAAGCATCAGACAACAACTGTGAAACATTTTCCCACCACAACACATGTTGCTTGACACCCTGTGATTCTACCGCTCCATGACAAATTTCTCCTGTCCATCCTCTGGGTGATTCACAGAGGCCCCAATGCTGAAAGAGGAAGGTACTGTAGGTACGGTGAGGGCGGCATGGTGACGCAGCGGTAGAGTTGCTGCCTCACAGCGCCAGAGACCCGGTTCGATCCCGACTACGGGTGCTGTCTGTCGGGAGTTTCTACTTTCTCCCTGTGACCTTGTGGGTTTTGCCCGGGTGCTCAGGTTTCCTCCCACACTCCAAAGACATACAGGTTTGTAGATTAATTGGCTTCGATAAATATTGTATATTGTCCCTAGTGTGTGGGATAGTGCTAGTGTACGGGGATCGCTGGTCGGCGCGGACTCGGTGGGTCGAAGGGCCTGTTTTCGTTCTGTATCTCTAGACTAAATTAAACTAAACTACTGGATGATGTGGCAATTAGATGTGAATTCCACCATGACAATTGTTGACCAAAATTGGATTAATTTATACATAATTCTGACATCGTATTCCCTATATTCAAACAACAGAGGTTTTATAATCTAGAAACAGGGTTTTCCTCACTTGTTGATTTTACAGACATCCCCCCCCCCCCCAGTAACAATGAAATTAGGGTGTAATTATACAAATGACATATTTATCAACAGTCTGCATTTTCTATTATGTGTGTGTTGTTAGTGGTGAGGCAAAGGGCAATTTTAATTATGAGGATCCTACAGTGGCGCTTAACCTTTTTGGCACCGGTACGCGCATACGCAAAGAAAATACTGTATGTGGTATGTACCTTTGTTAGGTTCCTAAACATGGGCTCAACAAATTGATATGTTATTTGTGTCCCCTTCAAGACCCCCGGCTAAGCCCCAAACGACCCCCAGGTTAAGAACCACTGATCTACCGTAATGATTGTATGCAACAGCGGAAGAGCTATGTTGACGCTAGTTTTCGTTGCTGCTTCAGCGTTAATTAGAAATAGTTCATGTCCCAAGTTTCAATGGGTGCTAATAACAAATGGGGGCAATAAGCAACAATCACCTTCCATTATGGGTCGCTGGCAAAAGAACAAAAGGAAATCGCGAGGAACTGCAGGTGCTGGATAACAGGAAATGACACAGAGTGCTGGAGAAACCTCAGCGGTTCGGGAAACATCTCTGGAGAACATGGATAGGTGACGTTTCAGGTCAGGACCATTCTTCACAATGATTGTGGTGGTAGGTGGGGAGCGGGGATGGGGGGGGGGGGAGGGGAGAGAGGGGGAGGGGGAGGGGAGGTGGTGAGAAAGCTGGAAGTGGGAAGAGGGCAAAGCCGAACAAATGATAGGTGGATTGTGGCGAGGTGGGGTTTTAATTGGCAGAAGGTTGGATAAAGGCCAGAGATGGAAAGACAAAAAGTGTGAGAGGAGGAGATGAGAGTAAAAGTTGTGCAAATTTTGAAGTCAGAGTAAGGAATATAGGTGGAATGGAATAGGGGTTATACAGTGTGGAAACAGGCCCTTCAGCCCAACTCGCCGACACCGGTAAACATGTCCCAGCTACACTAGTCCCCATGTCTGCATTTGGTCCATATCCCTCCAAACTTGTCCTATCCATGTTCCTGTCCAACTGTTTGGGATAGTCCCAGTGTCAAATACCTCCTCTGGCAACTTGTTCCATACACCACCACCCTTTGTATGAAAATGTTACCCCTCGGATTCCTATTAAATCTTTTTCCCTTCACCTTGAACCTATGTCCTCTGGCCCTCGATTCCACTACTCTGGCCAAAAGACTCTGTGAATCTGACCGATCTATTCCTCTCATGATTTTATACACCTCTGTAAGATCACCCCTCATTCTCCTGCGCTCCATGGACTAGAGACCCAGCCTACTCAACCTCTCCCTATAGCTCACACCCTCTAGACCTGGCAACATCCTTGTGTAGGGTGGGGGAGGGGGTAAATGGATATAAATTCTGGTGGGGCACTGAGATGAGAGGGGAAAATAGTGGGGAGGAAGGTGTGTAGAGTTGTTTGTACGTTGGTTACCTAAAATTGGAAAATTCAATGTTCATACCGTTAAAAAAATATATTATAACCCAAAATAATTTTAATCAACTATTTACAAAAATACACAAAAACACAAAAAAGGCTACCACCATAATGCAAAAATAAACAAATATTCTTAAATATTAAATAACTATTTCCCCATCCTTATTGAAGATACATTCCACCCTATGTGGTGCCCAGCGGTCCCGGAAATCCCCCAGGGTGCCCGTGGACAGCGCATAGTCCCTCTCTAACACCACCCGGGCACGGACGTAACCCCGGAAAAGGGGCAGGCAGCCGGCTCGGGCAGAGCCCTCCTCCGCCTGGCGCCGTGACTCACGGATGGCCAGCTTGGCCAGGCCCAGGAGCAACCCAACCAGGACATCTTCAGCCCTACTCACAGGGCGTCCAAAGATGAGGATGGTGGGTGTGAAGTGCGGCCAGAAGGCAAGGAGCAGCCCCTTTAGGTATTGAAACAGGGGCTGCAGCCTCACACACTCCTTGTACACGTGGTGCACAGACTCTTCCAGTGCGCAAAAGTGGCAGGCGGCTGGCGAGTCTGTAAACCGCGAAATAAACAAGTTGCAGGGGATTCCTCGGTGCAGTACCCTCCACCCCAGGTCCCAATGTAGAGGGAGGAATCCCTGCATAGAGGGATCCCCACTGGTCAAGCGCAAGTGTTTAACTAAAAGGCCACCATGTTTTCGCTTGGTCTCACTGATGGAAAGAGGTTGACATGGTGAACACCAGATAAGATGAGAGGAAGTGCATACAAACCTCTGTCTCACTTGGAATGACTGCAGGGGTCCCTGGATGGGTGTGGAGGAGGAGGTGTATGGACAGGGGTTATATCTCCTGTGGTTTCAGGGGGAAGTACCTGGGGAGGGGGTGGTTGGACGGGAATGGATGAGTGAACCAAAGAATTACGGAGGGAGCGGTCTCTGCAGAAGATGGGAAAGTGTGCAGATGGGAAAATGTGACTGGTGGTGGGATCATGTTGAAGGGGGGCAGAAATGCTGGGGAGTGATGTGTTGTTTAGTTTAGTTTCGAGATACAGTGTGGAAACAGGCCCTTCAGCCCATCTAGTCCGCGCCGACCTGCAACCCCCACACACTAACACTATCTTGCACACACGAGGGACAATTTACAATTTTACCACAATTTCAAGCCAATTAACCTATAAGGTTGACAAGGTTGACCTACAAGGTTGACACAAAAGGCAGGAGTAACTCAGCCGGTGAGGTAGCATCGATGGAGAGAAGGAATTCCTTCTCTCCATAGATGCTGCCTCACCCACTGAGTTACTCCAGCATTTTGTGCCTACCTTCGATTTACCAACATCTGCAGTTCTTGTATGTGTGGGAGGAAACCTGAGATCCCAGGGAAAACCCTTGCAGGTCACGGGGAGAAAGTGCGAACTCCGTACAGACAGTACCCGTAGTCAGGATCGAACTTAGGTCACTGACGCTGTAAGGCAGCAACTCTACCGCTGCGCCACCGTGCCACTGTGGTGGATGTGGACTCTGGTGGAGTGCAAGGTAAGGACCAGGGAAACGAACAGTGAGATGCTTCAAATAGGTGTCTTGCGCAAATGTCCCATTTGACCCTCATTGAGAAACGTTTCGGGATTCATAGGTTCAAGGTGAAGGAGAAAAGATTTAATAGGGATCCGAGGGTTAACTTTTTCACACAAAGGGTGGTGGGTGTATGGAGCAAGCTGCCAGAGGAGGTAGTTGAGGCTGGACTATCCCACCGTTTAAGAAACAGTTAGACAGGTACATGGATAGGACAGGTTTGGAGGGTATTGCCCAAGCACAGGCAGGTGGGACTAGTGTAGACGGAACATTGTTGGCCGGTGTGGACAAGTTGGGCCAAAGGGCCTGTTTCCACACTGTATCACTCTAACTCCATGCTATACAACTCAATGTGTCTGATGACTATAAGATGTGCATATGCACACACACACTCACACACGCTCACATACATACACACACACACGCACACATACATGCACACACGCACACATACATGCACACACGCTCACATACATACACACACACACGCACACATACATGCACACACGCTCACATACATACACTCACGCACGCACACATACATGCACACACACACACACATACATGCACACACGCACACATACATGCACACACGCACACACGCTCACATACATGCACACACACACACACACACACACACACACACACACACACACACACACGCTCACATACATGCACACACGCTCACATACATGCACACACGCTCACATACATACACACACACACGCACACATACATGCACACACGCACACATACATGCACACACACACCCATACATACACACACACTTACATGCACACACACACACGCTCACATACATGCACACACACCCACATGCACATGTACATGCACACACAAACACATACATGCACACACACAGACATGAACACATGCAAGCACACACACGCACTTATGCATTCACACACAAACATGCACAGGTGCCCACGCACACATTTATGCACACACACACACACACACACACACACACACACACACACACACACACACACACACACACACACACACACACACACACACACACACACACACACACACACACACACACACACACACACACACATAAAAACATATGCACATGCACACTGATGCACACACACACACATGCACACATCTGCACATAGACTCTTTTTAGTTTAGTTTAGTTTAGTTCAGAGATACAGCGCGGAAACAGGCCTTTGGCCCACCAGGTCGGCGCCGACCAGCGATCCCCATACATTTACACTATCCTACACTCACTATGGACAGTTTAAAACAAACATTTACCAAGCCAATTAACATACAAACCTGTACGTCTTTGGAGTGTGGGAGGAAACCGAAGATCTCGGTGAAAACCCACGCAGGTCACGGGGCGAACGTACAAACTCCGTACAGACAGCACCCGTAATCGGAATGGAACCCGGGTCTCCGGCACGGCATTCGCTGTAAGGCAGCAACTCTACCGCTGCACCACCGTGACCGCCCAGACTGCGCCACCGTGACCGCCCCTCTTATGCACACACACACACATAAATACATGTGAACAAGCATATATATGCACAAACACGTGCATACACACACACCCACACACATGCATCATGCACACATACACACGCTCACATACACACATAATTACACACACACACACACACACACACACACAGACACACACACAGACACACAGACACACACACAGACACACACACAGACACACACACACACACACACACACACACACACACACACACACACACACACACACACACACACACACACACACACACACACACACAACAACAATAACAAAGGCATTAGTTTGCAGCCACAAGTCCCCACGGTGATGTAACCCACTTAACTTGGTGCTGAAGTCATCACAACTGTCCCTTTAATGGAGTTTGGACAATTCATGCAGCGCACACAATACTCTTTGAATGCTTCTGGTTTCACACCTGGTAAAATAAACACCTGCTGCAAATCATTTTTTGCGCCTCTAATTTATATCTTCAGCCAATAAATGGATGTATTTACATATTGATGTATGTTCATATGCAGGGTAATAATATATTTTCCCAGGCAATCATATGTAGACATTTTTAATGCCTCGTGTTGTTTTGGCGATGATGCCCACATTGTTTATGGAGTCGGCAGATTTACTACCATGCACAGATGGTATCAGCTCCAGATATCGCCTCTGAGTTTGAAACAACCGATTCTTTTTTTTCTTTCAGCCTGCCGAATAAACCAAACTCTATCCTTCAGTGGACAGTAAGATGGTCTGATTGCACCCCAGTGGGGGTTAGACAATAGACAATAGACAATAGGTGTAGGAGTAGGCCATTCGGCCCTTTGAGTCAGTACCGCCATTCAATGTGATCATGGCTGATCATCCCGAATCAGTACCCCGTTCCTGCCTTCTCCCCATATCCCCTGACTCCGCTATCTTTAAGAGCTCTATCTAGCTCTCTCTTGAAAGTATCCAGAGAACATGCCTCCACTGCCCTCTGAGGCAGAGAATTCCACAGACTCACCACTCTCTGTGAGAAAAGTGTTTCCTCATCTCCGTTCTAAATGGCTTACCCCTTATTCTTAAACTGTGGCCCCTGGTTCTGGACTCCCCCAACATCGGGAACATGTTTCCTGCCTCTAGCGGTTCCTCTATGCAGGGATTCTTCCCCTGTACATCGGGGACCTGGGGTGGAGGGTACTGCACCGAGGAGTCCCCTGCAACCTGTTTCTCTCACGGTTCACAGACTCGCCAGCCGCCTGCCACTGTTGCGGGCTGGAAGAGTCTGTGTTCCACGTGTATATGGAATGTGTGAGGCTGCAGCTCCTGTTCCAATTTCTAAAGGGGCTGCTCCTTGCCTTCTGGCCGCACTTCACACCCACCATCCTCATCTTTGGACACCCTGTGCGTAGGGAAGAGGGTAGGGCCGAAGATGTCCTGGTTGGGTTGCTCCTGGGCCTGGCGTACACATTGTCCATGGGTGTTCTTGGAGAGTTCCAAGACCGCTGGGAACTGCGAGGGAGGGGGGGGGGGGGGGGGGGGGGGAATGCCTCTTTGACAAGGATAGTGATATAGTTGTATAATAGTATATTTAGTATCGAATAATATTTGTTTGTATTATGGTGGTGGGTTTTGTTTTGATTTATTTCGTACTGTACAGATAATTGAATAAATTATTTTTGGTTAAAAAACCCCCCCACAAAGGATGGTCTGATTTGTTTGCAGAGTCTTTCAATGCAAAGAATCAGAGCACGGCGGCAGCATGATGTCCAACGTTGAGAGCTTTCAGCTAACCACTGACATTTATGCAGCTGTTTGAATCGCAGCTCACTTACAATTTAATGAATGCCACCGTACATCAATGCTGAAGGAAAACCTGTGAAGCCTTTCATAAAGTCACTGCAGCAGAAAATAAAGACAGCATCCAGTTCAGAATCTCCATCCAGAATTGAATCTCTATAATCAATTTATACTATTTCATTTTCTGCCTCAGCACATCGAAAGGAGAAAGCCATTGCTGTGGAATTTGTCTAAACAGATCTAAACCATGGTGTGAGCAAGAGCAGACTGCTGTCGAGTTATAATTAAGTTCATACAAGACCGTATTAATCACCTTGGCAAGATCATTGTCGGGACGTGTTTATGTGCCTGTAAACACCATTTTGGGGCCTTAGATAAAGAAGCATTGGTAATGATAAGTTCAGATGCTCTCTCGCGCAGTATCTCTAAACTAAACCATACTGAATTAAATAAAAATATAAACAGGCCCTTTGGCCCACTGAGTCTGTACCAACCAGCGATCCCCATACACTAGCACTATCTTACATATCTGTACATCTTTGGAGTGTGGGAGGGAACCGGAGCACCCGGGGAAAACCCACACAGTCACAGGGAGAACGTACAAACCCCGTACAGACAGCACCCGTAGTCAGGATAGTAGCTGGGTCTCTGGCGCTGTACGGCAGCAACTCTACCGCTGCACCACTGTGCCACCACAATAGAGAAGCAATGGTAATGGTAAAAGCCCTGTCCCACGGTACGAGTTCATTCCAAGAGCTCTCCCGAGTTTATAAAAATTCAAACTCGTGGTAAGCACGGAGAATGAACGTAGCGGGTACGTCGGAGCTCGGGGACGTCTCTTAGCGGCTCGTAACGCTAACGGCAGATACTCAGGAAGACTCGCTTACGGCAGGTAAGCACGGGAAGACTCGTGAAGATTTTTCAACATGTTGAAAAATGTCCACGAGAGCCCCGAGTACCGATGAGCGGCCATTACCGTAAATCTCCGAGTTCGAATCAGGGCCAACTTGGGATAGCTCTTGGAATGAACTCGTACAGTGGGACAGGGCTTTAGGTTCGATGCTCTCACACTCGTGCTTGTTTCTCTGTCCACAGACCCTGTATCTGTACACTGTGGACGGCTTTATTGCAATCATGTACAGTCTTTTCGCTGACTGGATAGCAATCAACAATAAAGCTTTTCACTGCACCTCCGCATACATGATAATGATAAACTGCCCCCCCCCCCCTGTACCTCCGCGCCGTTAGTTTTCCCGCCACTCTTATAGGGGTATAAAAGGGTGGGTAATTCGTTGGGGCATGTCGGTTGTCTTTCCTTCGGTTTTGTTTACGCGAGGCTGCTGAGGGCTCGAGTGAGTAGATCGGAGGCCAGCCCCGCGGTGCTGTATACAAATAAAGAAGGGTTTGATCTCCACTGTTCGACTCAGTAGTTTTACTAAACCAAACTAGGGAGAGAGTGTTAGATCCAGAATCGACACCTTTGCTAGCCTCATTGATCCCATCACCATGAAATTGCATTGCACTATTTCTATTATCTCCATGATGCCCTCTTTTCAAAAATCATTTTCAATCCGCTTTTAGCATAGGTTAACCTATCGTGAGCGATTGTCGGCACAGGGCCTCTTCTCGCTGGTGTTTAGAAGAAGGAGGGGGGACCTCATTGAAACATACAGCATTGTGAAAGCCTCGGATAGAGTGGATGTGGAGAGGGTGTTGCCTTTAGTGGGAGAGTCTAGGACTAGAGGTCATGGTCTCAGAATTAAAGGATGTTCTTTTAGGAAGGAGATGAGGAGACATTTCTTTAGAGAGTGGTGAATCTGTGGATATTTTTTGCCACAGAAGGCTGTGGAGGCCGTCAGTGGATATTTTTAAGGCAGAGATAGATGTATTTTTGATTAGTATGGGTGTCTGAGGTTATGGGGAGAAGGCAGGAGAATGGGGTTAGGAGGGAGAGATAGATCAGCCATGATTGAATGGCGGAGTAGACTTGATGGGTCAAATGGCCTAATTTGACTCTTATCCCTTATGACCTCATGACCTTTACCTTGATTTGTTTCCCCATTCTTATTTGTTATTGAAAATACCTTGTAGTCCTATGAGAGGTCATTGACTTGAACTTTACTGATAATGATTCTAAGCACCTTGAAACTGAAGTGCTTTTGCAAGGAGGAGGGATGAATACTGATTTACCCAGACAATCTCAATGGAATTATTGAAAAAGGCCTATCAAATAATACCACTTATGCATTGACTTAATGACACTATAAACGTAAAGAAAGCCTTAATATTAAAACATAATAATGTATATATTTTATGAACAATTTTGAAATTAAAAAATGTGCTATTTGAGAGAGTTTTGTGTTGGAATTTTGTTTAAGTGTCAGAGAGTTTTGTTGTATGTCATCGTTCAGGACAGTCCAACGTTGTCCAATGCTTTAGTTTAGTTTAGTTTACTATCGTGCAACAACATGGAAACAGGCCCTCTGGCCCACTGAGTCCAGGACAACATTGATCACCCATTTGCACCGTTTCTCTGTCCCACTTTCTCATGCACTCCTTACACATGAGGGGCGATTTTCGGAGCCAATTAACCCCTCAAACCCACGCATCTTTGAGATGTGAGAGGAAATTGAAGCACTCGGAGGAACCTCGTGTGGTTACAGGAAAATGTGCAAACTCTACACAGACAGCACTCACTTAAGATCGGGATGGAAGCCGGGCCTCTGGTCATAGAGTCATAGGGTGATACAGTGTGGAAACTGGCCCTTTGGCCCAACGTCCACACATGTCCCAGCTACACTATTTCCACCTGCTCGCGTTTGGACCATATCCCTCCAAACCTGTCCTATCCATGTACCTGTCTAGCAGTTTCGTAAATCTTAGGATGGTCCCTGCCTCAACTACCTCCTCTGGCAGCTCGCTTCATACACCCACCACCCTTTGTGTGAAAAAACGACCGCTCAGATCCCTATTAAATCTTTTCCCCTTCACCTTAAACCCGTGTCCTCTAGTCCTCGATTCACCGACCCTGGGCATCTACCCGATCTATTCCTCTCATGATTTTATACGCCTCTATAAGATCACCCCTCATCCAAGTGCACTCCAGGGAATAGAGTCCCGGCCTACTCAACCTCTTCCTATAGCTCACACCCTCTAATCCTGGCAACATCCTCGTAAATCTTCTCTGTACCGTTTCTTGCTTGACAACACCTGGTACTGTGATGTAGCAGATACACCAGCATTGTCACTGTGCCACCTTACTGATACTTATTTTGGAAACACAGCTTGACGTAATGTAGAAAAGTAATTTCCCTTGAACAAATGTAATGGATGGGAAGATGACTCATAAAATATACATTCTAGCCCATCAAGTACACAAGCCTTCATACCATAAGAGTGAGTTTTATATTATTCCAAAATTACAGTTGTTCCCTTATTTTTTCAATTTTGACTTCCTCGCACCTTATCCAGTTCAGTGACCCTTCATAATCCGTACTCTAAGAGAGTTAAACACACATCATTCAAAAGGAAAATATTGCAGAAGGTGGAAATCTGAAATAAAGCCTGGAAATGTTCATTGTCTGAAGCTGTCAAATTCAAGTAACATTTGGAATAATATAACGTGCCATCAGAGGTACCATCCATCAATCTTCTCAGATATAAATGAATCCTGTGGTAGTGAGCAATCAAAATGTTCAAAATACGACCTGGAATTCTGGTTACATTTAGAAAGAGAAAAACTGTCTCCCCATCAGGGAATTGAACCCGTGTGACAGGCAGGGATACTAACCGCTATACTAACCAGGAACTGCTGGAATCCTTTGGCCATTTGAGTTTATAGAACAGAGCATAGAAGAGTGCAGCACAGGAACAGGCCCTGTGCTACAATGACTGAGCCTAATAATGGGCCTGTCCCACTTAGGGGACCTTTTAGGCGACTGCAGGAGACTATACAGTCGCCACATGTTTGCCACATGTTCGCGGGTGGTTGCCAGGGAGTCGCCTTCATGTCATGAGGAGTTCCCGCATTCTGGGAACTAGTCGCGGCCTCATTATGGACTAGAATGAAGCCGCCATGGAGAGTAGCTAGAATTCTCGTGCCATAGGTGCAGTGGTAGTGGGTTGCCAGGAGGTCGAAGGTTGTCGTAGGTTATAGCCGGTGCTGACTGGTGAATTTCATTGGCTCATTGGGAAAAAAAACGTAAGCAGTAGTTTTCAGAACCAAGGATAACCGACCGGTAATGTTAAATGTCCGCCGAGCTTCACAGCTGTGTATCTCTGGCTTCTTAAAAGTTGTCTCCACTCCTTCTCTCCCCTTCTCCCTCCTCTCCCCCCCCCTCTATTAAAGGACTTACGTGATCCTTCCCGTACACTGCGCTTTCACCGTCTTAATTACAGCGCCAACCTTCCTGTACGTCGCAGTGTGTGTCTGTATCACATTGGCTTTGCACCGTGTGAATTTCACTCAGACAGCGTTCCTCCCGCTTGCCCTGTCCCCCGCCTGCATAACGGGCTGGTGAAGGAAGCGACGTGTGTGTGTGTGTGTGTGTGTGTTTTCCACTCTGACAGTTGCTGTTCAGGCACCGTTTTTTCAGGCGACTCCCGGCAACTTGACTGTATTCTTTCATTCCCTGCATATTAATGCGCCAATCTAAAAGCCTCTTAAATGCCACTATTGTATCTACCTCCACCACCACCACCACCACCACCCGGGGTAACACAGTGGTGCAGCGGTAGAGTTGCTGCCGTACAGCACCAGAAACCTAGGTTCGACCCTAACTACGGGTGCTGTCTGTGCGGAGTTTGTACGTTCTCCCTGTGACGGAGTGGGGTTTTCTCCGGGAGCTCTGGTTTCCTCCCACACTCCAAAGACGTACAGGTTTGTCGGTTAATTGGCTTCGGTAAGAATTGTAAATTGTCCCTAGTGTGTAGGATAGTGCCAGTGTGTGGGGATCGCTGGTCGGCATAGACTTGGTGGGTCAAAAGGCTTGTTTCCCCATTGTATCTCTAAACTAGACGAGACTAAACCAAAGCCACCCCTGGCAGGGCATTCCAGTCAACCACTGGTCTCCGTGTAAAAAAACTTGCCCCCAACATCTTATTAAAATGTTGCCTCCGTCACCTTAAAGCTATACTTAAAGTTATTTTTTGCTGTGGCCTGTTGGGGAGATGGCGCCCGTATAGCGGATAAAAACAGATTGGACAAACTAATCAGGAAGGCCGGCTCAGTGGTCGGGGCTGAGCAACGAACGGTCCAGCAGGTGGCAGAGGCCAGAACTCTAAATAAACTTGGTTCCATAATGACAAACCCCACTCACCCACTCCATGCCCTGAAGGTGATCAAGAGCAGCATCTTCAGTCAGAGGCTGATTGCACCAATGTGCAAAACGGAGAGATACAGGAAGTCCTGTTTACCAGCTGCTATAAGACTTTATAATGAGCATAAATAACTGCACTTTTTTTAAATTAATTGTATTTTAACTTGTATTTTAACGTATTTTAACTTGTTATGTATGAAAGCGTGGTGTTATGTTTGTCTTGAAGCTGTCGTGGCACTGTAATTTCCTGAAAAGGATTATTAAAGGAATAATCTAATCTAATCTATACCCTCTAGTCTTTGACATTTTCACCGTGGGGAAAAAGATTGGACTGTCTGCCCTGTCTATGCCTCTCAGCATTTTATACACTTCTATCACATCTCCCCTCAACCACCGTCATTCCAGAAAAAATAATCCCCATCTATCCAGCCACTCCTTATGGATAATAGCCTCCCGGAACTATCTTGATAACTTCTTCTATACATTCCCAGCACGATTCGCAATCACATTATTTCTAAATTCAATTAAACACAAATTTATTGATGGGGTAAATTAATCTCTCAGATTCATATGCATCTTTAATATTTCATCTGATCTGCAGACTAATTTGTAGCTTAGTTTAGAGACATATAGGGTGGAAACAGGCCCTTCGTCCCACCGAACCGGTGCCGACCAGCAATCCCCGGACATTAACACTATCCTGCACACACTGGGAACAATTTACATTTCAACGAAGCCAATTAGCCGACAAACCTGTACGTCTTTGGAGTGTGGGAGGAAACCTTAGCAGCATCTCTACCGCTGCGCCACAGTGCCGTACAAGGGTAGGCTGTTTTGGGTCAGGGCTCTTCTTCGGACTAGTAGTTTAGTTCAGTTCAGTTTATTGTCACGTGTATGAGAGAATGGAGTAGGGAATGGAGCGGCTGGGCGTGTATACTCTGGAGTTTAGAAGGATGAGAGGGCATCTTATTGAAACATAGAAGATTATTAAGGGTTTGGGCACGCTAGAGGCAGGAAACATGCTCCCGATGTTGGGGGAGTCAGAACCAGGGGCCACAGTTTAAGAACAATGGGTAAACCATTTAGAATGGAGATGAGGAAACACTTTTTCACACAGAGCATTGTGAGTCTGTGGAATTCTCTGCCTCAGAGGGCGGTGGAGGCTGGTTCTCCGGATACTTTCAAGAGAGAGCTAGATAGGGCTCTTAAAGATAGCGGAGTCAGGGGATATGGGGAGAAGGCTAGAACGGGGTACTGATTGTGGATGATCAGCCATGATCACATTGAATGGCGATGCGGGCTCGAAGGGCCGAGTGGCCTACTCCTGCACCTTTTGTCTATTGTCTATTGCTTATTGAGTACTGAGGTACAATGAAAAGCTTTTTGGTTGCGTGCTAACCAGTCAGCGAAATGAGTACTCAAGAAGGAACTGCAGATGCTGGAAGATCGAAGGTACACAAAATTGCTGGAGAAACTCAGCGGGTGCAGCAGCATCTATGGAGCGAAGGAAATAGGCGACGTTTCGGCCCGAAACATCGCCTATTTCCTTCGCTCCATAGATGCTGCTGCACCCGCTGAGTTTCTCCAGCAATTTTGTGTACCTAGCGAAATGAGTACACTTGATTACAATCAAGCTGCCCACAGTGTACAGATAAGACATGATGATGTCGGAGTAGAGGTTTAAAAGAGGGGAGCGATTGTCACTGATGATTACAGATCTACTTCTGGGACCAGCACGCAGAGGGTCATCTGGCTTAGGCACCATCTTGCTGAACACTTGTTCTTCCTCTCTATCCCGCCTCCTTCCAGACTGCAGTGTTTGTGTCTCGTTCATAAAGAGCTACACAGAGGAAAGTAGTCAGTGTACCTTCAGCCACTTCACTCTGCAGTGAATGCACAACTATTCTGGCCGCGACATTCCAAGATCATTTTCAATTGACGGAAATTGTTGTAACATCAAAATGCACATTAAAGTTATCTCAGTGAGCTTATTTGTAGCCATATTGGCTTATTGACCATTTCCATGCGGCTTAGTGAGGTGTGAATGGTGAGATGGCAGGAGGAAATGCTTTGATAATGCCAGACGTGTCTGCATTCTGATTTTGAATATGTTATGTTGGCATAATTGATTCCTTTATTGCATTGTCTTTGACCGGAGGCTTGTATGTGTAGCCATCACAGTCAGGCAGCGCTGCAATTACGATACATCCTGTACCAGCTTCATAATTAGCACTGGTGGATTTATTTTTTGTGTGTGTAAGGATTGAAGAGGAAATATCTCTGCCTGCCAGATATTACCCAGCAGTTGATGAGCACAATGGGGAGATGAGAGTATTGTTTTCAGCTGAATAAATATGGATACCTCCACAGATTAGATTACTGGGGTTGGTAAACATGCCTAATGATACGTCTTAATTGCAACTTTCTGGCTTTCATCCATTGGCAGATTTTTGTTAGCTAGTTTAGTTTAGAGATACAGCGCGGAAACAGGCCCTTCGGCCCACTGGGTCTGCTCCGACCAGCGCTCCCCGCATATTAACACCATCCTAGAGACAATTTTTACATTTACCAAGCCAATATACCTACATACCTGTACGTCTTTGGAGTGTGGGAGGAAACAGAAGATGTCGGAGAAAACGCACGCAGGTCACGGGGAGAACGTACAAACTCCGTGCAGACAGCACCCGTAGTCGGGATCGAACCCGGGTCTCCGGCGCTGCAAGCGTTGTAAGACAGCAACTCTACCCCTGCGCCACCTTGACACCCTATGCGCCGTGATGTTCTGTTCAACACCCATTTTGGCTGGAGGAGCTGTTCCGTGTAACTTTCATAGCTTAGTTGTGAGATGCCAGCTCTTTTTATGTGCAGGAAGGAACTCCAGATGCTGGTTTAAACCGAGGAATGACACAAAAAGCTGGAGTAACACAGAGAGTCAGGTAACATCTCTGGAGAGAAGGAAAACGTCACCTATTCCTTTTCTCCAGAGATGCTGTCTGACAAATGTGAGGTTATCCACTTTGGAGGCAAAAACAGGAAGGCAGATTATTATCTGAATGGTGTCAGATTAGGTGCAACGAGACCTGGGTGTGCTTGTACATCAGTCACTGAAAGTAAGCATGCAGGTACAGCAGGCAGTGAAGAAAGCTAATTGCATGTTGGCCTTCATTGTGAGAGGATTTGAGATCAGGAGCAAGGAGGTCCTACTGCAGTTGTACAGGGCCCTGGTGAGACCGCACCTGGAGTATTGTGTGCTCTTAGGGTTAACGGAATCAAGGGATCTGGGGAGAAAGTAGGAACGGGGTACTGATTTTAGATGATCAGCCATGATCATATTGAATGGCGGTGCTGCTTCGTATCCATTTTTATCATGCTGACCTTTTTTTTACTCGTGGACATTTTTTATCAGGCTGGAAAATACGCCGCGCCCTACTTGAGGCCACGAGTACGCGGAGACCACTCACGAGCATGAGGAAGAGTTACAAAGACCTACAGCCTCCTACGACCTTGTGGTGGCCAAAGATCCTATAGCGAGCAAGATAGCCCACTCGACGAAAAAGACGTAGTACGGTCATGGGCAGATTCATGGGTAATTTTCGGCCCCATTTCCGTAACCGGCTTCCGTCTCCGCACCAAAGATCCCATAGCGGAGCAAAGATACTAGCGCGGAGACGGAAGCCGGTTACGGAAACATCCTCGTAAAAATAAAAGTTCGTTGGTAAAAATATTATGCAACCATAATTATCTGGCCCGCAGACTTCCGTCATCTCCGGTACCTCCTGGGCCCGAGGCCGCGGTGCCCAGGCTCGGTGACGCAAGGACGCAAGGAGGCATGCGTTGGCGGCCGCCGAGCAGCGCCGAGAGGCGAGCACCGAATTCTGGCTGTACCGCATCCTGCGCAAAGCTGCCGGCATGGCCGCGCACCTTCTGTGTCTGGGCTTCACTGTCGGAATTGGGGTTGTCAATGGGCCGTGGACAAGTTAGTGTGATATTTGAGCCACCGCCTTCAGGACAGAGCCAAGGCAATGTTCGCCATGTTCGTGAGCGCCCTTAACTAGGGGCCAGTGCCTCAGGTGGCGCCCTCGAAGGGGCGGGATATATGTGAACACGTGATTTGATGTGGCCCGCCACCCGTTCACAGACATGCGTCCTGGCCCCTATGTAGAACAAGGTTGCCAACCCATGTCCTACAGCATCTTGGTTACAGTACAAGTGTATAGCAGTAGTACATTGATGGATGAAACAGTCAGAGGAGGTTAGTTTAACCTGAGTACTTATTCACCCACACCTGCAACAGAAACCTTTCTGTCCTGGGCCTCCACCATTATCAGAGTGAGGCCCAGCGCAAAATGGAGGAACAGCACCTCATATTTAGCTTGGGTAGTTTACACCCCAGCGGTATGAACATTGACTTCTCTAATTTCAGATAGCCCTTACTTTCTCTCTCCTTCCCTCCCCCTTTCCCAGTTCTCTGCTAGTCCTACTGTCTCCGCCTGCTTTCTATCTTTGTCCCGCCCCCTCCCCCGACATCAGTCTGAAGAAGGGTCTCGACCCGAAACGTCGCCCATTCCTTCTCTCCATAGATGCTGCCTCACCCGCTGAGTTACTCCAGCATTTTGTGTCTACCTTAGTTTAACCTGACCTCATGTTTGGCATAGACCCGGTGGGCTGAAGGGCCAGTTCCTGTATTGTACTGTACTAAATCTATATCTAATGCTCTATATTCTACGAGACCCCAACTGGTGGATATAAATGATTCCCTGTGGCATGAAGGAGAGTTTTGTCGTATCCTGGCCAATGTTTCTTAATCACTACTAATAATAAAACTACTAATATAAATCCAATCATTGCCAGATTGCTCTCTGCGAGAGTTTTCTGTGTGCATTACCGCAGCGATCACATTTCAAAAAATACTTAATCGGCTGTAAAACGCCTTGATTTGTCTTGTTCACGAAAGGTGTTATGAATATGTCTTCATAATCTGTATGATCATCACAATCCATTATTGAAATGCAAGTGAAACCTGGTGTCTCTCAAAATGTCTTCCTTCAGAGTTGTAACCAATAATTACTTCATTTGAAGAATTGCTCAGCACATGACGACTGCAAGTCATTCCAAACTGTGTTATGATTATCATTACATGAAACCATCTGAGTAATGAAGTGTAATTAACTATTTAAATGAAGGGAATAATTTAGCCTGAGCAAACTAGTGTGAAACTGGCACAAAATTGGATGGCTATTCTATTCCTGTCTCTCGAGTTCAATTTTGGTTGACCTGACTACATCGGTTTTCTGAAGAGGGGTCTCGACCCGAAACGTCACCCATTCCTTCTCTCCAGAGATGCTGCCTGTCCCGCTGAGTTACTCCAGCATTTTGTGTCTAACATCAGTTTTCTGCTGGATGGCTCAGCTGGATTTCACCTGTATCCACCTATCACTTGTATAGGAAGGAACTGCAGATGTTGGTATATATCGAAGATCGACGCAAAATGTTGGTGTAACTCAACAGGCCAGGCAGCGTCTCTGGAGAAAAGAAATGGTTTCAGAAAAACGGTTCTGACCTGAAATGTTACGTATTCCTTTTCTCCATATATGTTGCTTAACCCCCAGAATTAATCCAACATTTTGTGTCTATCCACCTATCAATTACCTGTCTTGTCCCATCCCCAGCTCACGTTTCCAACTTTCTTCCCCTGCTCCATTGGATCTGAAGAAAGATCCTGACTCGAAACACTGCCTGTCCTTTGGATGGCGCAAGGGTAGAGCTGCTGCCTTACAGCACTTGCAGCGCCAGAGACCCGGGTTCAATCCCGACTACGGGTGGTGTCTGTACGGAGATTGTACGTTCTCCCCGTGACCGCGTGGGTTTTCCCTGAGATCTTCAATTTCCTCCCACACTCCAAAGACGTACAGGATTGTAGGTTAATTGGCTTTGGTACAAGTGTAAATAATTCCCAGTGTGTGTAGGGTAGTGTTAATGTGCAGGGAACGCAGGTCGATGCGGACTCGGTGGGCCGAAGGGCCTGTTTCTACGCTGTATCTCTAAACTAAACTAATCTAAACATTCCCTCCTAGATGTTGCCTGATCTGCCAAGTTTCACCAGCGCCTTGTGTTTTGCTCAGATTTCCAGCATCTGCAGTTTCTTGTGTCTCCATTTTACTGTTGGCCGAAATAGATTAACATGACCATCTCGAGGTACACCATCTTTTATCTTCTGCATTTCTACCTCTTGTCTGCTCTTTGAATCTTTGCATTTGAGAAGTATTGAAGATGTCACACATTGTTCGTCCTTTGAGGGAAGGAACTGCAGATGCTGATTTAAAGCGAAGATAGACACAAAAAGCGGGAGTAATTCAGGCATCATCTCTGGAGAGAAGGAAGGGGGGCGTTTCAGGTTGAGATAGGGCATTTTGGTTGACAAGGACACATTGGGTAAAAGGGCCTGTGTCTGAGCTGTGTGACTCTATGATTCTCTGACTTTTAGAACAGCCAGGAAGTGACCAGTGGTGAGAGAAATGTCAAAAGAAATGACAACATCTCGCACAAAATATCATGGTGAGCATTTATATCACACACACACACACACACACACACACACACACACACACACACACACACACACACACACACACACACACACACACACACACACACACACACACACACACACACACACACACACACACACACACACACACACACAGACACAGACACAGACACAGACACAGACACAGACACAGACACAGACACAGACACAGACACAGACACACACACACACACACACACACACACACACACACACACACACAGACACAGACACAGACACAGACACAGACACAGACACAGACACAGACACAGACACAGACACAGACACACACACACACACACACACACACACACACAGACACAGACACAGACACAGACACACACACACACACACACACACACACACACACACACACACACACACACACACACACACACACACACACACACACACACACACACACACACAGCATTTCACAATTAAGGCTAATCTAAGGCTCTCCTGCATTAGACACTTGTAAAAAGTCGTAACACACACAGATTCACACAGACACACATAGATATACACACGCGCACACGCACACTCCACTTGCAGCACCGGAGACCCGGGTTCAATCCCGTCTACGGGTGCTGTCTGTGTGGAGTTTGTACGTTCGCCCCGTGACCGCCTGGGTTTTCTCCGGGTGCTCCGATTTCCTCCCACACTCTAAAGACGTATAGATTTGTAGGATAATTTGGCTTTGGTAAATTGGCGCTGGTCTGTAGGATAGTATTGGTGTATGGGTGATCGTGGGTCAGCGGGGCTGGACCGAAGGGCCTGCTTCCATGCTGTATCTCTAGACTAAACACACACAAACATGCTCGCACTCATACACAGATGCATACACACACATATTATATAAATATAGATAAACATATATATACACATATACATACGCACACACACATATATATATATGGTATATATACACACACATACATATACAGTTTATACAAATACAATACACATATACAAAACACACACTTACACACACACATTACACACACACATACACACACTTACACATACATAAACAATCACATTACATACACACTATATATATATATTTTATTATATTATATATATATATATATATTTTATTTATCTACCTATCTATCTATATTACTAAAAGTCTGATCTTGACCGCTTTTGGCTCGCTGTGCCGTGATTTCCGAGAAAATGCCGCCGCCTATGGCCGTCATTTTTGGCCACCTTGCTCAGAGCCCCCCTCCGTCTTCCGGGACCGGAGGATTTTTCCCATCGATGAAAAATCAGAGAGATGTTAACGTTTTAATAAAAATTGCCATTCTCTTTGCTGCCCCTGCTGGTGGGAGGGGGGAGCGACTATAAAACCCGGAAGTGGTGTGCCTCACTCAGTCTCTGCAAGATGGAGGAACCAAGAGGGTCACGTCTCTCTGAGCTCTGAATAACACTGAACACATGTATACTCAACTGTGAGTGCCCTTAATGTGGTTTGAAAATGAAAATATGGTTGGTTTGAAGTAAAAATGCACTGCTAATGAAGTAAAAATGCACTGCTAATGAAGCAAAAAAGCACTGCTAATGAAGTAAAAAATGCACTGCTAATGAAGTAAAAAATGCACTGCTAATGAAGTAAAAATGCACTGTTAATGAAGTTAAAATGCACTGCTATTGAAGCAAAAATGCACTGCTAATGAAGCAAAAATGCACTGCTAATGAAGTAAAAATGCATTGCTAATGAAGTAAAAATGCACTGCTAATGGTTGTTAGTGTTTAAAAAATGTTGAGAATCTCTCTCCTGTCAATCACACCATGAAGGCCACACCTTTTCCGGTGGAAGGGGGAGGGATTATAAAACCTGGAAGTGTGGGTGTGGCTTAGTCTCTGTATGATGGGGGAGGGAGAGGTCACAACTCTGTCTGAGCTGTGAATCAACTGAACACACGGAATGTCTACTGAACTATGTGTAGTGCTTTGTGTGGTTTTATGGTGGTTTTATGGTGGTTTCACCTTGCTTGAAATGGTATGAAACTGCATTTGAATATGGTGGCCTTGCGTCCTGCATGAAATGGTATGAAACTGCATTTGAATGTGGTGTTGTTGCACCCTGCATGAAATGGTATGAAACTTCATTTGAATTTGGTGGCCTTGCACCCTCCTTGAATGGTATGAAACTGCACTTGAATTTGGTGGCCTTGCACCCCGCTTGAAGTGATTGGAAACTGTACTTAAATTCGGTGGCCTTGCACCCTGCTTGAAGTGGTAGGAAACTGCACTTGAATTTTGTGGCCTTGCACCCTGCTTGAAATGATAGGAAAATGGATTTGCCACCCCAAGAATCCATTTGGCCCACAATGTCCATACTAGCCCTCTGGAGACCAGTAGTCCCTGCAGCCAGCAACACCCATACCAGCTCTCCATAAAGCCCCCCCCCCCCCCACTCCACTGGCCACCAATATTGGAATTGGTGGAGAGGTGGAATATTGCGTTGGGGGACCAGCCCTCCCGTGTGAACATGGGACCCAACGGGTCCCACTCAGTCTAGTACTATTACTAAAACTCTTATCTTGACCACTTCCGGTCTGTGTTGTATTTAAATTTGCGCAAAAACGATCCCCCATAGCGCTACGATTTTCCGCCACCTTACTCACCATTCTCTTCTGCTGCAGGTCAAATAAGTTTTGTTCCAATCGGTGAAATAGTACAAAAGTTATGAAGGTTTAAAAATCGTAAAAACCTCCCCTTCCGGAACCCGCTGTAAATAACGCGGCAAGGAGAATAAAAAACTGAAGGGGCGGAGTGCGTTGAGCAACTCGCAGCAGCCTGCAGACTGCTTCTGAACCTGAATTTGGTGGCCTTGCACCCTGCTTGAAATGCTATGAAATTGCACTTGAATTTTGTGGTCTTGCTCCCTGCTCGAAGAGGTAAGAATTGCACTTGAATTTGGTGGCCTTGCACCCTGCTTGAAATGGTAGGAACATGGATTTGAACTTGGTGGCCTTGCACTCTGCTTGAAATGGAATTTCAAAGACTAGCCGTGAGTCAACTGCCAGCCCACCAGCCGTGAGTGAGCTGCCAGCACATCAGGCTTGAGGGACTGAGCTGCCACTCCAAGAATCCCACTGCTAATGAAGTAAAAACACACTGCTAATGAAGTAAAAACGCACTGCTAATGAAGTAAAAACGCACTGCTAATGAAGTAAAAATGCAGTTAATGGATGTTAGTGTTTAAAAAATGTTGAGAATCTCTCTCCTGTCAATCACACCATGAAGGCCACACCTTTTCCGGTGGAAGGTAGAGAGATTATAAAACCCGGAAATGTGGGTGTGGCTCGGTCTCTGTATGATGGGGGAGGGAGAGGTCACAACTCTGTCTGAGCTGTGAATCAACTGAACACACGGAATGTCTACTGAATTATGTGTGGTGCTTTGTGTGGTTTTATGGTGATTTTATGGTGGTTTCACCTTGCTTGAAATGGTATGAAACTGCATTTGAATATGGTGGCCTTGCGCCCTGCATGAAATGGTATGAAACTGCATTTGAATGTGGTGTTGTTGCACCCTGCATGAAATGGTATGAAACTGCATTTGAATTTGGTGGCCTTGCACCCTCCTTGAATGGTATGAAACTGCACTTGAATTTGGTGGCCTTGCACCCCGCTTGAAGTGATTGGAAACTGTACTTAAATTCGGTGGCCTTGCACCCTGCTTGAAGTTGTATGAAACTGCACTTGAATTTTGTGGCCTTGCACCCTGCTTGAAGTGGTAAGAAACTACACTTGAATTTGGTGGCATTGCACCCTGCTTGAAGTGGTATGAAACTGCACTTGAATTTTGTGGCCTTGCACCCTGCTTGAAGAGGTAAGAAACTGCACTTGAATTTGGTGGCCTTGCACCCTGCTTGAAATGATAGCAAAATGGATTTGCCACCCCAAGAATCAATTTGGCCCACAATGTCCATACTAGCCCTCTGGAGACCAGTAGTCCCTGCAGCCAGCAACACCCATACCAGCTCTCCATAAAGCCCCCCCCCCCCCCCCCCCCACTCCACTGGCCACCAATATTGGAATTACAAAAGTTATGAAGGTTTAAAAATCGTAAAAACCTCCCCTTCCGGAACCCGCTGTAAATAACGCGGCAAGGAGAATAAAAAACTGAAGGGGCGGAGTGTGTTGAGCAACTCGCAGCAGCCTGCTTCTGCGGCTACCAGCATGACCAGCTGGGAGCTGCTGAGTTGAACCGGAAGCCTCTGAGTGAAACCGGAGTGGGACCGGGTTCTGCTGCGTGAGGCTGAAAGCTGAAGACGCGGGGTAAGTATGGTGCAAACCCCCTCCCCTCCCCACACCCCCCTTCTACCTCCCACCCACTCCTTTCCCCACACCCCCCCTTTCCCCTCCCCCCCACCCACCCCCCTTTCCCCACTCCCCCCCCCCTTTTCCCACACCCCCCCTTCCCCACATCCCCCTTCCTCCACCCCCCTTCCCCCTCACCCCTGCCCTCCCCCCCTTCCCCCCTTTCCCCCCCCTTTCCCCCCCACCCCCCCTTCGCCCCCCCCCCCTTCGGGTCCCACAGTTTCATATTTTATATATATATATATATAAAATATGAAACTTTTTATATATTTTATATATATATATATAAAATATGAAACTAAGTGGGATATATATATATATATATATATAAACTATACAGATATATATACACACACACACACACGCAATGAATTTAGAACTTACATTTTCAGATGGGAGTGATCAAGAGAGTGCAGCCAACACAGATGAAAGTGTCGGCCCTGCCTTTACACCAGTGCTCAGTAACCTCTCCCGAAGAGTAAGCATTTGGGAAATTAGGTTGGCCTCAATTTATTTCACTCATTATTTTGGTTAGCTAATGTGTGCTTCAGATGCGCTAGTTTCCAGTTGGTGTTATCAGTGGGTGCAGCCCACTCACGGGAACGTTTGCTTTTATGAATAATCAAGTTCAAGTGAGTTTATTGTCATGTGTCCCAGACAGGACAATGAAATTCTTGCTTTGCTTCAGCACACAGAACATAGTAGGCATTTACTACAAAACAGATCAGTGTGTCCATAAACCATTATATAAATATAAACACATGAATAAATAAACTGATAAAGTGCAAATAACAGATAATGGGTTATTAATGATCAGAGTTTTGTCCGAGTCAGTTTAATAACCTGATGGCTGTGGGGAAGTAGCTATTCCTGAACCTGGTTGTTGCAGTCTTCAGGCTCCTGTACCTTCTACCTGAAGATAGGAGGGAGATGAGTGTGTGGCCAGGATGGTGTGGGCCTTTGATGATACTGCCAGCCTTTTTGAGGCAGCGACTGCGATAAATCCCCTCGATGGAAGGAAGGTCAGAGCCGATGATGGACTGGGCAGTGTTTACTACTTTTTGTAGTCTTTTCCTCTCCAGGGCGCTCAACTTGCCGAATCAAGCCACGATGCAACCGGTCAGCATGCTCTCTACTGTGCAGCTGTAGAAGTTGGAGAGAGTCCTCCTTGACAAACCGACTCTCCGTAATCTTCTCAGGATGTAGAGGCGCTGATGTGTTTTCTTGATAATTGCATTAGTGTTCTCGGACCAGTAAAGATCTTCAGAGATGTGCACGCTCCATGATCAACCTCTCAAAGCACTTCAATAACTTGAATAATCAAGTCTAACATTGTTTTCTCTGAGCCATAATCATCCTGGTGGGTCTTGAGCAATATCAATACAGTTGAGTTAACATTGGCATTATAATCCATCGAGCAAACGGTATGCATTCGGAGAGTCGCTGTATGTGATAGCATTTAGAGGCACACCTTCAGAGTGTTAAAAAATTAAACAAAAATAGTCACAGCATCTAATCACTTCAGAAATATATGATTGCTTGTTATTGTTAATTATAGAGACCAAAGTAGAGAGTGCATTTAATTTAGAATTTGGGTTTAATTAACTTTCCCCTGAAAGATCTTACACTTTAGCTCTCAAGACACAGCGAGAAGCCACTCAGCTGATGGCAGCTAAGACCCTGAAGGGCGGAAAGACAGGAGACAGTGATACTTCACAGGGGAGAAGGAAAATAACATCTTCGGCAAGATATTTTTCCAAACTGAATGCTTTTTTTCCCCCACCAAATTTAATTAAAATCCAAGCTTCTTAAAAATATTCAAGCAATATTCCACAGAGATAAATACTTACCTACGCTTAAAGATAAATGGTCGCCAAGTGTATTTGTGCTGGTTTTCTGAATTCATGTACAGGCGTTTATTGCTGACCTATCTCTGTCATTGAGAGGGTGTTGGTGAGGTTCATAGTCAGAGAGCTATACAGTGTGGAAACAGGCCCTTCGGCCAAACTTGCCCACATTGGCCAACATGTCCCATCTACACCAGGCCCACCTGCCTGCTTCTGGCCCATATTCCTCCGCACCTGTCCTATCCATGTACCTACCTGTCTGACTGTTTCTTAGATGTTGGGATAGTCCCAGCCTCAACAACCTCCTCTGATGGCTCGTTGCACACATCTACCACACAGTTTAGTTCAGTTTAATTTAGGTTCAGTTAAGTTTTGTGTAGTTTAATGTCACGTGTACATAAAATCGGACAAATATATGTTTTTTTGGATGGGTTACACCCAGAAAAACATGGTATCTCTCCCCTTCCGACACATCTCATCTGCTCCACTGCGGAATCTACAAATGTTCACAACTGCTCAGAATACTCCAAACGTAGTCTGACCAGTGTCTTATAAAGCCCCGATCATTGCAAGTTGATAAACACCACATTCTGCGCCCTTCCAATGAACCATTGCCGATCAAGTCCAAATACTTGATGTGTGTTTAGCTGGATAACCCACTGTACAAAAGTGCAGACATATCACCTAGCACATTGAAACCAGTTTAGTTTAGAGATACAGCATGGAAACAGGCCCTTCGGCCCACCGGGTCCGTGCCGACAAGCGAACTCCACATATTAACACTATCCTACACACACTATGGACAACTTTTACATTTACCAAACCAATTAACCTACAAAACTGCACGTCTTTGGAGTGTGGGAGGAATCCGAAGATCTCGGAGAAAATCCACGCAGTCACGGGGAGAAGGTACAAACTCCATACAGACAGCTCCCGTAGTCGGGATCGAACCCGGGTCTCTGGCTCTGCAAGAGCTGTAAGGCAGCAACTCTACTGCTGTGCCACATTGCCGCCCAGTTCAGCACTTTTAACAAACAAACAATGGGTGCAATATTTAGGGCAGCACGGTGGCGCAGCGGTAGAGTCGCTGTCTTACAGCGCCAGAAACCCAGGTTCGGGCTCCGGGTGCTTCCAGTTTCCTCTACACTTTCAACCACATATTAAATTCCTTTTGGTGAACTATCTTTGAATTTGATTACCATCATGACCTCTATAGACAACACATTCTCCTTAACAAAATGTTGTGCACTAAAACATTCACGAAACAAACCCTGAAACAATTTTATGTTATTGTTGTCATGAAATCTACATCTTGACATTTAGCAGATAGTGCCTTCATTGGACTGTGGCCAAGCCAAGTAGAGTTAATAACACATGCAGTGTATTAGGTTTTGATAAGACGTCCAGGCTAATTACTTTCTTGAACTCAACTGACCCAATTAGAAAAGTCCTTGACAATAAATGTGGAGATAGACACAAAAAGCTGGAGTAACTTGGCGGGACAGGCAGCATCTCTGACGAGAAGGAATGGGTGACGTTTCAGACTGAAGAAGGGTCTCGACCCGAAACGTCATCCAATCCTTCTCTCCAGAGATGCTGCCTGTCCTGCTGAGTTACTCCAAAACGTTGTGTCTATCTTTGGTGTAAAGCAGCATCTACAGTTCCTTCCTACACAATAAATGTGGAGACTTGCTCCTGGTGTTTATGCACAGCTTTAAGGGTCTGTCCCACTTGGGCGTCATTTGCGCGTAATTTACACGACATCATTTACGCGTCACAATGTGCGCATGGTGCACAGTACGCGCGCATGGTGCGTGGTGACTTAGGCAATGACGTGCGGTTGCGCGCGGCTCCCCAGGATTTTGGGATGTACAAAATCTTCGCGCGCCATCTGCGTGATGCGCAAATGACGCAAAAGTGTGACAGGCCCTTAAGTTGCCCGAAATTGGCAAAACTAGCAGAGTTGATAGGAATTTGAAGCATGAATTGTGTTCAGCATAGATCTAATGGCAGCACAGTGGTTCAGACCCAGGTTCAATCCTGACCTCAGGTGCTGTCTGTGTGGAGTTTACACGTTCTCCGTGTGACCATGTAAGTTTCTTCCTCCGGGACCTCTGGTTTCTTCCCACATCCGGGTTTGTAGGTTAACTGACCTCCATACCTTGCCCCTGATGTGTAAAGAGGGTGAAGAAAATGGGAAAACATAGAACAAGTCTGAATGGATCAGCATGGACTCAGTGGGTTGAAGGGCCTGTTTCCATGTTGTATCTATAAACTAATTTGAGGAAGGACATTCTTGCTATTGAGGGAGTGTAGCATAAGTTTACAAAGTTAATTCCCGGGATGGTGGGACTGTCATATGCTGAGAGAATGGAGAGGATGGGCTTGCATACTCGGATGTTTAGAAGGATGAGGGGGATCTAATTGAAACATATAAGATTATTAAAGGTTTGGACACGCTAGAGGCAGGAAACATATTCCCGATGTTGGGGGATTCAAGAACCAGGGGCCACAGTTTAAGAATAAGGGGTAAGTCATTTAGAATGGAGACGAGGAAACACTTTTTCTCACAGAGAGTTGTGAGTCTGTGGAATTCCCTGCCTCAGAGGGTGGTGGAGGTTGGTTCTCTGGATACTTTCAAGAGAGAGCTAGATAGGGCTCTTAAAGATAGCGGAGACAGGGGATATGGGGAGAAGGCAAGAATGGGGTACTGATTGTGGATGATCAGCCATGATCACATTAAATGGCGGTGCTGGCTCGAAGGGCCGAATGGCCTACTCCTGCACCTATTGTCTATTGTTTAAACTCATTTCCACAATATTTTGGAGTTGTTTGAGAGACGTCACACTAAGAGCTTTATCCAAACACAAAACTGGCAACATATTAATACACCGTTTAGATTTGGGTTCATTAAACCTTAGGTGCAAGGACACAGTTATGTACATTAAAAAAGAAAAATCATAAAGATTCTAAGAAACATCTTATTCCCCCTCAATATAACAAGAAGACAATTCTGTGCATTTCGTCAGCCATTTTCAGTTACTTAAAATCAACTTCCTTGGAGGTGCCAGGGTAGACTATTTTTTTGCCATATCCTAACTTTCAGCTGATTTAATAAAACTACAATCACCGGTTTTCATTTTATTGCTAACTCTTTTCTATGGTAAAAGTTTAAAGTTGTTCTGAAACATTGCCCAGTTATGTTGGGTCTTGGAAAGTCTTAAGTTTACAAACACACTTGAGCAGAAACTCTTTCATAAACCTAGAGTGGCACAGTGGCACAGCGGTAGAGTTGCTGCCTTACAGTGCCAGAGACTCGGGTTCGATCCTGACTACGCCTGACTTGGTCTGTACGGAGTTTGAACGTTCTCCCTGTGACCATGTGGGTTTTCTCCAGGTGCTCCGGTTTTCTCCCACATTCCAAAAATGTGCAGGTTTGAAAGTTGATTGGCCTCCATAAATTGCTCATAATGTGTAGGGAGTGGATAAGAATGTATTTTTTCCCATGGTGTGTAGGATAGAACGTGCACGGGTGATCACTGGTCTGCACAGACTCGCTGGGCAGAGGGGTCTGTTTCCATGCTCCATCTCGAAAACTAAATGATGTAATCTTTGAGCACTGCCTCAATTTGCACATATGTTGATCAAAGCACAAGCATTATGACATAGACTTAAATGAGTTTTCACAGAATCACCACCCTCTGACTGTTCACATTTCATAAGTTCAAAAGTTGTAAGCCCATTCGGCCGATCAAGTCAACCCCGCTATTCAATCCCTCTCAACTCCATTCACCTACCTTCTCCCCATGACCCCTGACACAAGAAGTATTCAAGAATTGCTCAATCTCCGCCTTAAAAATATCCATTGATGACCTCCACAGCCTTCTGTGTCACTGAATTTCACAGATTCTGACTAAAGAAAATTCCTTCTCATCTCCTTTCAAAATGTAGATCCTTTTATTCTGAGCTCTGGTCCTAGACTCTCCCACTGGTGGAAACATCCTCTCAACATCTACTCTCTCCAGGTCTTCCAGACATTTGTCAAAATTGAGTTCATTTATATGAAATCTTGCTTTGTAGGAGTAAATTAGCAACAGCTGAACCTTCAATCCCCTGACATTCAAGAGAGTTGAGAGTGTTTTATTGTCATATGTCCCAGATAGAACAATGACATTCTTATTTGCAGCAGCACCACAGAATATGTAAACCTAATACACTATAAACAATATAATAAATTAGAAAAACAGTTCAGTGTATATATACACATACTCACATATATATTACACACATGCACACACATATATATATATTCAGACACGCACACATGCGTACACATAAAAAACAAACAATAACATGCTGCGGCCTGACTTCGGAGCCACGGAGGCTTCGGCCACGGGCCCAGTGGACGACAACATCGGGAGCTCGCAGGTCCCAGGTTGGTGACCGATTCTCCGGATCTCCCTCAACAACAGCTTCATCCGCTGGACTGGGAGGGTGGCAGCTTCGTCCGCCCCGGGCCGCGGAGTTAGAATCGGCCCCTTCGCAGAGAGCGAATTCGGATTCGGGACTTACCATCACCCCGACGGGGGGCCCAACATTGAAAGCCTGTATCGCCTCAACGCAGAGGGAGATCAAGGAAGGAAGAGATAAGACTTTAAGACTTTTTGCCTTCCATCACAGTGGCGATTCACTGTGATAGATGTTAAACTGTGTTCATTGTGTGGTCTGTTACTTTATTTTCTGTCATGATTGCAAGGTACGCAATTTTGTTCAAACTAAAAGTTTGCATGACAATAAAGGAAACTCAACTCAACTCAATAATAGTGCAATAATAACAATACCAGTCTATACAGTTTAGAGCTAATTTGCAGGTTGCAGCATTTAATAGCCTAACGGATGTAGGCTGTTCTTGACTCAGTATTTTTAATCTGTGCCAGAATGGGGAAGAGGACAAACTACCATCAAGCTGAGCTTTGACAAGGCCCATTCAGTGTGAAAGGAGGTCGAGAAAGGGTACCTATCAATTTTTAAAATATCAGTGATTTGACTTTTATTATCTTAGTCCTGACTCTGGCTGTGATCAGTAGAAACTATACAAAATCGTCCAGGATCAGGGTTATATCCAAAGATGCGGCTTTGTGGAAGAAACCTCCATTCATACCCTCAGCAGTTAGTATTTTAAAAGCTCTGATGACATTTTAATTAATGCTTCGCCTCTTTTCCTTCAAATGTAGGAAATGATTAACAAGTTCAAAATGACAATGATAATAGCCAGCTCATTTTTTTTGTTCTTGTCTCCGTTATTAACATTTTTGCCCTGACATTCGTGTCTCATTCCCTTTTTCCTGCCCTAAACTATTCACATGTTAATGAGAGTGACCTCAAGGCCCAGATATGTTATTAAGAGTCCACACATGGAGGCACTTATTATAACTTAATTAAAGGCCACACCCAAGGTTGAGTGAATCGAATGCATCCTATTGCCAGAGGAATAGAGATAGGATAATAGTATCATGGAGCCATACAGCGTGGAAGCAGGCCCTTCAGCCCAACTTGCCCATGCTGACCAACAGGCCCCATCTACACTAGTCCAACCTGCATGCATTTGGTCCATATCCCTCGAAATCTATCCCACCCAAATATTTTTAAAAGTTTTTATTTTACCTGCTTCAACCTGGGGCAGCATGGGGGCGCAGCGGTAGAGCTGCTGCCGGAGACCTGGGTTCGATCCCGACTGCGGGTGCTGTCTGTATACGTTCTCCCCGTGACCGCGTGGGTTTTCTCTGGGAGCACCGGTTTCCTCCCACACTCCAAAGACGTACAGGTTTGTAGGTTAATTTGTGGTGTATGTGTAAATTATCTGTAGTGTGTGTAGGATAGTGTTAATGTGCAGGGATCATGGTCGGTGTGGACTCGGTGGGCCGAAAGGCCTATTTCCGCGCTGTATCTCTAAACTACACTAAATTAAACTGCCTTCTCTGGCAGCTTGTTCCATACACCTGCCATCCTTTGTGTAAAAAAGTTGTCCCTCGTGTCCCTGTTAAATCTTTCCCCCCTCACCTTAAACCCATGTCCCCTGGTTCTTGAATCTCTTTTTTTTCCATTAATTTATTTTTACTTAACTTTATTTCAGGTTTGTATCCAAAAATAATAATTTGTAAGCTTGTTGAACATGTGAGGTCTTTGTAAGAGCAGTGGGGAGAAAATTGATGCACATCGAACCACCGCAGATTCTTTTCACGTAATCAGTATGGCCTCTTATTGAGCACTGTGCCAATCTCTGGGCTTAGCAAAAGAATTACAGTAAAGGGAATGGAGAGGGTCCTAGAGTCATAAAGTTATACATAACAGACCCTTCGGGCCAACCCATCTACACTAGTGCTGCCTGCCTGCATTTGGCCCATATTCCTCTAAACCTAGAGCATATATTCCTCCAACACTATCGCCACCTCCAAAGGGATCCCACTACTGGCCACATCCTCCCATCTCCACCCCTTTCCGATTTCCGCAGAGACCTTTCCCTCCGCAACCCCCTGGTCAATTCGTCCCTTCCCACCCAAACCACCCCCTCCCCAGTTACCTTCCCCTGTAGCTGCAGAAGATGCAACACCTGTCCCTTTACCTCCCCTCTCGACACTGTTCAAGGGCCCCGACAGTGTTTCCAGGTGAGGCAGAGGTTCACTTGCACCTCCTCCAACCTCATCTACTGTATCCGCTGTTCCAGGTGTCGACTTCTCTACATCGGCGAGACCAAGCGCAGGCTCGGCGATCGTTTCGTGGAAACCCTCCACTCAGTCCGCCTTAACCTACCCGATCTCCCGGTTGCTCAGCATTTTAACTCCCCCTCCCATTTCCAATCAGACCTTTCTGTCCTGGGCCTCCTCCATTGTCAGAGTGAGGCCCAGCGCAAATTGGAGGAGCAGCACTTCATATTTCGCTTGGGCAGTTTACACCCCAGCGGCATGAACATTGACTCGAACTTCAAATAGCCCTTGTTTTCCCTCTATCTCCATCCCCTTCCCAGTTCTCCCACCAGTCTTACTGTGTCTGGCTACATTCTATCTCTGTCCCGCCCCCTCCCCTGACATTAGTTTGAAGAAGGACCTCGACCCGAAACGTCACCCATTCCTTCTCTCCAGAGATACTGCCTGTCCCGATGAGTTACTCCAGCATTTTGTGTCTACCTTTCCCTCTAAACCTACCCTACCTACCTGAGTGCATCTAGGTGGCACAGCGGTAGAGTTGCTGCCTTACAGCACTTACAGCGGGTTCGATCCTGACTACGGGTGCTGTCTGTACGCAATTTGTACATTCTCCCAATGAGCACGTGGCTTTTCTCAGAGATCTTCGGTTTCCACCCACACGCTCAGATTTGTAGGTTAATTGGCTTGGTATAAATGGAAACTGTCCCTAGCGTGTGTAGCGTAGTGTTAATGTGCAGAGAGCGCTGGTCGGTGCGGACTTGATGGGGCGAAGGGCCTGTTTCCGCGCTGTATCTCTGAAACTAAAAACTAAAAAAAGCTAAAACAGAGGTGGTGACCAGAAATACACCAGGTGTATAGACTTAGCTAGTAGCTAAACTGAGATTGTTTCTCTGAGGGAAGCAACGGTTAAAGGGAAAATATAAGAGTAATGTTCCAGGAGTTTCATAGAGGAAACAAGAAGACATTGTTCCCACTGGCAGCTGAGGCATTAGCTGAAACAGATAGATCTGATATAAGAGATGTGGGTCTCCGCATTGCTGTTTTCAACACATTGCTCAATAAAAGCAAGTGTCTCCAAAGCCTAATCCAGCTGAAAGCAATTGTCACTATTGTCTGGAGTCAGCCAAAAACTATGCGAAGAGCAGCAATAAAAGTTTATTAAGACTGTGTAAATCTCTCAAATAAAATTATATAAATACAAACACAGCAAAGAATATGACATATTACATGAAATGAGCCCAAAATTACAAAATGGGTTAGGTCAGGTTTGGAGGGATATGTGCGGGCAGGTGTGACTGGTGTAGCTGGGGCATGATGGCCGGTGTGGGCAAGTTAGGCCGAAGTGCCAGTTTCCACACTGTATCACTCTGTGACTCTATGACTCAATATAAAATACTGCAAGCTACTGTTTTCTAATGACTCCTTTGTACTGTCTATCTTACACGGTGGGCACAGTGGCACAGCTTCTAGAGCTGCTGCCTCACAGTGCTAGAGACCTGATGGGCACTGTCTGTGTGGAGTATTCACGTCCTGTGGGCACTGTGTAACTCAGCGGAACATGCAGCATCTCTTGATCGAAAGAATAGGTATACAGAAATCCTGTATAGCCTTTCCGCTGTCTGGCTAGCACGCAACAAAAAGTTTCTCACTGCCACTTGGTGCACGTGGCAATAAATTAAACACAACTAAACCTAGCGGGATAACAGAACTAGCGTGAACGTTATTTTGTTGCAATCGTTGCACGGGTTGAAAGAAGCCTTGAAGAAGAATTCTGCTCTGAACTGTGTGGGAAGGTACTGCAGATGCTGGTTTACACCGAAGATAGGCACAAAATGCTGGAGTAACTCAGCGGAACAGGCAGCATCTCTGGATCGAAGGACTGAAGAAGGGTCTCGACCCAAAACGTCACCCATTCCTTCTATCCAGAGATGCTGCCTGTTCCACTGAGTTACTCCAGCATTTTGTGTCTATGATCTGAACTGTTAGTTTGGCCATTTCCCTCCATAGATGCTGCCTGGCCCGCTGTGTTCCTCCAGCAACTTACTTTAAATTTAATTTTAGACCCTCTTGACTTCTCACGGCATGTTGAGAAAAAAAAATGACTCGTTAATTTTTGTCCACACTGATTTGCCATGACCAAGGTTCACCAGACTGATTCCTGGGATGTCAGGACTTTCATATGAAGAAAGATTGGATAGACTCGGCTTGTACTCGCTAGAATTTAGAAGATTGAGGGGGGATCTTATAGAAACGTACAAAATTCTTAAGGAGTTGGACAGGCTAGATGCAGGAAGATTGTTCCCGATGTTGGGGAAGTCTAGAACAAGGGGTCACAGTTTAAGGATAAGGGGAAAATCTTTTTGGACCGAGATGAGAAAAACCTGCCTACTCACAGCAGTGCAGACTCACATTCCATCCCGACTTTGGGCACTGTCTGTGTGGAGTTTGCACGTTCTCCCCGTGACCGCATGTGTTTCCTCCGGGTGCTCCGGTTTTCTCTACATCCAAAACACATGTGCGTTTGTAGGTTAAATGACCCCTGTGTCCCTGATAGGACAATCAAATTCTTGCTTTGCTTCAGCACACAGAACATAGTAGGCATTTACTACAAAACAGATCAATGTGTACATAAACTATAATATAAATATATACACACATGAATAAATAAAATGATGAAGTGCAAATAATAGATAATTGGTTATTAATAAGTTTTGTCCGAGCCAGGTTTAATAGCCTGATGGCTGTGGGGAAGTAGCTATTCCTGAACCTGGTTGTTGCAGTCTTCTGGCTCCTGTACCTTCTGCCTGAAGGTAGCAGGGAGATGAGTGTGTGGCCAGGATGGTGTGGGTCCTTGATGATACTGCCAGCCTTTTTGAGGCATTGACTGCGATAAATCCCCTCGATGGAAGGAAGGTCAGAGCCGATGATGGACTGGGCAGTGTTTACTACTTTTTGTAGTCTTTTCCTCTCCAGGGCGCTCAAGTTGCCATACCAAGCCACGATGCAACCGGTCAGCGTGCTCTCTACTGTGCACCTGTAGACGTTAGAGAGAGTCCTCTTTGACAAACCGACTCTCCTCGGGAATCTTCTCAGGAAGTAGAGGTGCTGATGAGCTTTTTTGATGATTGCATTAGTGTTCTTGGACCAGGAAAGATCTTCAGAAATGTGCACGCCCAGGAATTTGAAGCTCTTGACCCTTTCAACCATCGACCCGTTGACGGGGCTGTGGGTCCCCATCCTACTCTGGAAGTCCACAATCAGTTCCTTGGTTTTGCTGGTGTTGAGGGCCAGGTTATTGCGCTGGCACCAGAGATGGCGGGACTGCCATATGCTGATAGAATAGGCGACTGGGTTTGTATACTCTGGAGTTTAGAAGGATGAGAGGAGATCTTATTGAAACATATAAGATTGTTAAGGTTTGGGCACGCTAGAGGTAGGAGACATGTTCCTGATGTTGGGGGAGTCCAGAACCAGGGGCCACAGTTTAAGAATAAGGGGTAAGCCATTTAGAACGGAGACGAGGAAACATTTTTTCTCACAGGGAGTAGTGAGTCTGTAAAATTCTCTGCTTCAAAGGGTGGTGGAGGCCGGTTCTCTGGATACTTTAAAGAGAGAGCTAGATAGGGCTCTTAAAAATAGCAGAGTCAGTGGATATGGGGAGAAGGCACAAACGGGGTACTGATTGTGGATGATCAGCCATGATCACATTGAATGGCGGAGCTGGCTCGAAGGGCCGAATGGCCTACTCCTGCCTGTATTGTCTGTTGTCTATTGTCTAAACCAGCTAAAGTTTTCAATGATTTAATAATAAAATTAAAATAAAAACAAAGCTTTTCTTTGTACCTCGGAACACATGACAATAATAAGCCTTAACCTGAGCCACATTGACATGCACAGGTTGTCGGTAGGCAGCAACTCAGCAAGAAATGGCAGCAGAGTGGATCAGAATGTTATTCAGGAGAGGACCTTTAGGGTAAAGGGCAGGGGGGAAGTCAGCACTGTGGAGGAGCTGAGTGCTGGCACGGGTTATATATGATGTGTGGTGAAAAAGCTTTTTGTTTGCTTTTCATAAGTGACAGAGAGCCTGCTTGGTAAATTATTTAAATTGGACCCCCCTGAATTGTGTTCCCCGTGCTCTGCTGGGACCTGTCCCCTTTAACTAATGTGGCGCAGCGGTAGAGTTGCTGCCTTACAGCGCCAGTAGGGTTGCCAACTTTCTCACTCCCAAATGAGGGACAAAAGGTCAAAATATTAGGGATAAATTCCCGACGGCAATTCATTGACTGACTCGGCCGTGGCCGGGTGAATGATGAGTTGGCCCGGGTGCTGGACTGCACACAAAGCCCAGCCGGCGGGCCAGCTGAGGAGTTTTGGCCTGGGCCGCGCGACGTCGCGCGCAAAGTCCGGCACCCCATCCAACTCATGAACCGATGATCGGCCATGAGAAGGAGGGGTGGTGGTGTCGGCGGTAAGCGAAGGTCCGAAGGTCGGACAGCTGGCGACCGACGGGGCCACGGGCGAGACGCTGCTGCTGCAGCACTCCATGGGCTGCACTACGTCGGGATGGGTGAGGCGGGGCCCGACAAGGCGCTCCGATCCGACAGTCCCCTCGACCCGAGTAGTAATGGGCCTGCCCCACTTCGGCGACTTTTTAGGCGACTGCAGGAGCAATGCAGTCGCCACATGGTTGCCACATGTTCGCGGGTGGTTGCCGGGGGGTGGCCTTCATGGTCGTGAGTTCCTGCATTCCAGGAACATGTTGAAAAAATAGCGGCAACTAGAATGGCCGCCATGGAGAGCATCGAAAATTTTCATGCCGTACGTGGGTCGCCAGGAGGTCCTAGTGGATCGCCAGGAGGTCAATTGTTCTGGTAAGTTCTCATAGGTCGTAGCCGGTGCTGACCGGTGAATTTCATTGGCTCATTGGGAAAAAAAACGTAAGCAGTAGTTTTCAGAACCAAGGATAACTGACCGATAATGTTAAATGTCCGCCGCGCTTCACAGCCGTGTATCTCTGGCTCTTAGTCTCAACTCCTTCTCCCTCCATTTCCTCCTTCTCGCCCCTCTTCCCCCCTCTCCCCCCTCTCCCTCCCCCTCTCTCCCCTCTCCCCCCTGTTTTAAAGGGCTTACCATACACTGTGCTTTAGCCGTCTTAATTACAGCACCAGCCTTCCTGTTCATCGCGGTGTATGTCTGTATCACCTTGGCTTTGCACCGTGTGAATTTTATCTCGGACAGCGCTCCCCCACTTGCCCATTCCCCCGCCTGCATAATGGGCTGGTGAAGGAAGTGATGTGTTTGTGTTTGTGTGTGTGTGTGTGTGTGTGTGTGTGTGTGTGTGTGTGTGTGTGTGTGTGTGTGTGTGTGTGTGTGTGTGTGTGTGTGTGTGTGTGTGTGTGTGTGTGTGTGTGTGTGTGTGTGTGTGTGTGTGTGTGTGTGTGTGTGTGTGTGTGTGTGTGTGTGTTCCACTCTGACAGTCGCCGTTCCAGTGCCTGAAAAATCGCCTAAGTGGGACAAGCCCACAACAGTCAAATACGGGACAAGGGCGGTCCTGTATGGGACAAACCAATTTAGCCCTATATACGGGATGTCCTGGCTAATATGGGACAGTTGGCAACCCTAAGCGCCAGAGACCTAGGTTCGATCCTGTCTTTGGGTGCTGTCTGTTCGGAGTTTGCACGTTCTCCCTGTGGCTGCGTGGGTTTTCCCCGGGTGCTCCGGTTTACTCCCACACTCCAAAGGCGTGCAGGTTTGTAGGTTAATTGTCTTCTGTAAATTGTCCCTAGACTTTAGGATAGAACTAGTGTATGTGTCATCACTGGTCGGCCTGGACTCGGTGGGCTGAAGGGCCTGTTTCCACAAAGTATCTCTAAATTCAACTCAACTACCCTTGTGCAGTGGCTGGCTTCACAGTTGCTGAGATGTTTTGCGATGGATCACATTGGCCCTGTGAGTATGGCTTAAAATGACAGAAATGTTGTCCAGACATGAAATGCATGTCACTGGAGGGAAATGTGCATGTCAGATCTCCTCTGTGCATTAATGCATCTGACAAAACAAGGATGCAGAGAGAAACCCACAAACCACTGGATAAGTTTTGTGTCTCTAAACAGTATTTAATTCTGCACTGAAATTGAACTACGTAGCATCAAGACATGATTCTGGGCCTTCCTTCTTAGTTCAACTTAATTAGAGATACAATGCAGAAACAGGCCCTATGGCCCACCGGATCCACACCGACCAGTGATCCCAACCAGCACCTTAACACTACCCTACACACACCAGGGCTAATTTTACATTTATAACCAAGCCAATTGTCCTACAGACCTGTACGTCTTTGGAGTGTGGGAGGAAAACGAAGATCTCGGAGAAAACCCACGCAGGTCACGGGGAGAACGTACAGACAAGCACCGATAGTCAGGATGGAACCCGGGTCTCTGGTGCTGTAAGGCAGTAGCTCTACCACTGTGCCACCGTGCTGCCCTTCTAACCAGTATTTAATTCTTCACAGAAGCTGAACTGTGTCACATCAAGACATGATCCTGGGCCGTCCTTCCCCTTGACAAATGTATATTAATCTCTAACCTAAACCAAATAAGCAGCATGAAAATACTTTAGGAAGAGAAAGTTGCTAGAAGAGTTATGTGGTGGTGATAGCACGAGTGTTATAACTACACAAAGTGTGTGTGCACCTCCATGTGTTTGTAAGTCACTTTATTCAACGAGAGTTAACAAAATGTTAACAATGTGCTCTTGGCACATTGTTCTTCATCAGTCAGTGTATTATGAAGGTTGGGAGGTCATGTTGCAGTTGTATAAGACGTTGGTGAGGCCACATTTAGAGTATTGTGTTCAGTTCTGGGCACCGTGTTATAGAAAGATGTTGTTAAGTTGGAAAGGGTACAGAGAAGATTTACGAGGGTTTTGCCAGGGCGAGAGGATCTGCGCTATATGGGGAGAGGTTGAGTAGGCTGGGACTCTATTCTTTGGAGTGCAGGAGGATGAGGGGTGATCTTATTGAGGTGTATAAAACCAAGAGAGGTATAGGTCGGGTAGATGCACAAAGTCTGTTGCGCAGAATGGAGGAATTGACAAACCGGAGGGCATAGGTTTAAGGTGAAGGGGGAAAATGATGTAGGAATTTGTGGGGTAACTTTTTCATGCAAAGGGTGGTGGGTGTATGGAATGAGCTGCTGGAGGAGGTGGATGAGGCAGGAACTAATGCAACATTTAAGAAGCAATTAGACCTGTACATGGATAGGACAGATTTTGAGGGATATGGGCCAAACGCAGACAAATGGGACGTGTAGATGGAACATGTTGGTACATGAGAACAGTTAGCTTGGCATCATGTTCAGCACATATATTGTGGGCCGAAGCCTTTGTCTTTTTCTATTGTCTATGTTCAATGTTCTATGATCTGAATACGACAAAAGCAACAAGGCTGCATGATTATAAGTGCATGAAATGTTGTATTTGGTCGAAGGATCGGAAGAAGAAGGATTTTCACAATTTTTCAAGAACTTTCAG
Source organism: Amblyraja radiata (assembly GCF_010909765.2). Classification (NCBI taxonomy): domain Eukaryota; kingdom Metazoa; phylum Chordata; class Chondrichthyes; order Rajiformes; family Rajidae; genus Amblyraja; species Amblyraja radiata. The sequence continues at coordinate 100,658,989 of NC_045958.1, read as the reverse complement.
TCTGTTTAAGCTGAAGCAATGGAAATCTCATTATGCTGTCTTCATTCTGATTGAATCAAAAACCTCATTATGCCCAGGATGAAGCTCCCCCTTCCCAGTTCTCTGACATATAAAATTCTGAAGGGATTGGACAGGCTAGATGCAGGACAAATGTTCCCGATGTTGGGGGAGTCCAGAACTAGGGGTCACAGTTTAGGAATACTGGGTAGGCCATTTGGGACTGAGATGAGGAAAAACCTCTTCACCCAGAGAGTTGAGGATCTGTGGAATTCTCTGCCAAAGAAGACAGTGGAGGCCAATTCACAGGATGTTTTCAAGAGAGAGTTGGATGTGGCTTTTTGGGCTAATGGAATCAAGGGATATGGGGAGAAAGCAGGAATAGGATACTGATTCTGGATAAACAGCTATGATCATATTGAATGGTGGTGCTGACTCAAAGGGCCGAATGGCCTACTCCTGCACCTATGTTCTGTTTCTATGTCCGTATGTTTCAGTCCGACTGTCTCTGACTATATTTTATCTCTGTTTGCTTTGTTGTTAGCTTCCTCCAGCTAACAATGATATATTCTACATTTTGCTTGATCACCATCTCCTTTGTTCTGCTTTCACACCTTACACTTCCTTACCCATTCACCTCCCTCTCCACAGACTTATGTATGTCACTGTATGTCATGTTGTCACTTGCGCGCGGAGCACTAAGGCAAATTCCTTGTTTGTGAATACTTGGCCAATAAACGTATTCATTCATTCATTCATTCATTCATTCATTCATTCACTCAGTTTGAAGAAGGGTCTCGACCCGAAACGTCACCCATTCCTTTTCTCCAGAGACGCTGCCTGTCCCGCTGAGTTACTCCAGCATTTTGTCTCTCTCTCCTAATGCACTCCATGCTGCGATCTGGTGGATAACACACCTCTTATGATTTTAAAAGCAAGGTCAAAGAATCTGCAGTCGAGAAAAGTTTAATGAATTCTCGAGACATCCCTTTGCTATTCTCCTCGTTATAATTGGGATCAGGATGAGTTTGCACGCTCTCCTTATAATTAAATGCCCTCAGAGGATGTGCCGACCCTTCTCCCAGTGCTTCCCATCGTGCTGCTCTCACACAAATGTGAAGGAAGATGAGAGGGTTTGTACTTTACAGCCTTCACGTATTGTTCCAGATCGATCATTCCATCTCTCCTCGCTAGCAAAGAGGTGCAGCAACTCGCACATAAGGTCATAAGTGATAGGAGCAGAATTGGGCCATTCAGCCCATCACGTCTACTCCACCATTCAATCATGGCAGATCTATCTCTCCCTCCTAACCCCATTCTCCCCATCACCCCTGTCACCCGCACTGATCTACGGCAGTATGGAGTTGTAAAATAGTCCCAAGGTGCATCACACGCAAGGTACCAAAGAAAACGACGCCCAATGATATAAAAGGTCAGAATATGCGTAGGCCAATGGTAGATCACCAGAAAAACTTAAAAAGGGAAGAGAAGGAGGTGGAGATGTGAAGAGGGGAATTTCTGGTGTTTGGACAACTACGTTGTGGCAATAAGCCAGAATTAGAGGAAAAAGGAGGTTATATGAAGATTGTAAACCTGGAGAAAATTATTTAAAAAAAAGGAAGAAATAGCCATGGAAGCATGTAAACAACAGCGAGGACTTAAAACGGAGTAGTCATCAAAGAGGGATCTGTGGATGTTAGGGTGATGTGTAGAAACAAGGAACTGCAGATGCTGGCTTACAAAATAAAAGATACAACAAAGGCTCTAAGTGCTGGAGTAACTCAGAGGGTCAGACAGCATCTCGGGAGAGCATGGATAGGTGACGTTTCGGGTCAGACCCTTATTCAGACTGGTTGGGTAATATTGGAACAAGTTACGGTGAGTTACGGGTGAATTTTGTTAAATTCTGAAGACTGGTGAAGAGAAAGCTGTTTTGTGGTCATTAGGATTTTTTTTAGTTTAGTTTAGCGCGGAAACAGGCACTTCGGCCAACCGGGTCCACGCTAACTAGCGATCCCCGCACATTAACACTATCCTACACCCACTAGGGACAATTTTTACATTTACCAAGCCAATTAACCTACAAACCTGCACGTCTTTGGAGTGTGGGAGGAAACCGAAGATCTCGGAGAAAACCCACGTGGTCACGGGGAGAACGTACAAGCTTCGTACAGGCAGCACCCGTAGTTGGGATCGAACCCAGGTCTCCGGTGCTGCATTTGCTGTAAGGCAGCAACTCTACCGCTACCCCACCGTGACCACCCAGGTTAGCAGTGAGGCGTATGCAGGGATATTGAGGGACAAAATAATGTGCAAAGTGTAAGGGCTGGGGCAGGGGAAGCCAAAGGGAATAATGGCAGGGAAGCCAAAGGGAATAGTGGAGAGTAAGTGTCTTTAATCTTACTGAGAGAGATACATAAGCTCCTCGCAAGTACTGTTGGAGGTGCAGTTCCAGGGGGCTTTTGAACCGACTAGAATAATTTGTGTAAAGTTGAGAAGTGAGCCAAGAGTTTTATCTTTGGCAGTTCAGAATGATCCTGGAATAGTAGACAGATTTCTCGAGCAGATCAATGGTTCACGTTGATGGATCATTAGACCAGTCACGTACAAGAAGCATCGGCAAGCAACGATTATTGTCCAGGTAGATGACTTTCTGCTTGTTGGGCAGAGTTGGAACCATTCACGTTGACAAGAATATTCCAGCTCATATTGTTTGTGCTTGTTTAGACAATTTACAATGATACCAAAGCCAATTAATCTACAAACCTGTACGTCTTTGGAGTGTGGGAGGAAACCCACGCAGGTCATGGGGAGAACGTACAAACTCCATACAGACAGCACCCATTGTCAGGATCGAACCCGGGTCACTGGTGGTGTAAGGCAGCACATCTACCGCTGCGCCACCGTGCCACAGTTCTACAACATTCCTTCCAAAGGAGACTGAATCCATCACAAATTTCCTTTATAATGAATTATAGAGTCATAGAGTTGTACAACATGGAAACAAGCCATTTGGACCAACCTGCCTACGCCGACCAAAATGCCCATCTACATGAGTCCCGCCTGCCTGCTTTTGGCCCACGTCCCTTTCATCGTTTCCTATCCATGACCCTTATGTATGTTTTGAAAATGCACCATTTTGTTTTACAGGAGACCAACTTCTTCTTTCGTGTCCATCTTCCATGTTTCAAATGTTGACGTCGCTGTCATCATCCGTCCTGACAAGGACACAAGTTTCCGGTGACAATCAGTGGAGCCTTCACTTGTTGCAATAGATGATGGTGGTAGCAGAATTAGCTCAGGATACTTCTAGTTTCCAGCCCCGCGACATGGATGCTTCTGCTATGGGGCCAGGAGACCAACAATCAAGTGTTTCTGTAGGAAGGAACTGCAGATGCTGGTTTAAACCAAAGATAGACACAAAAATCTGGAGTAACTCAGCGGGACAGGCAGCATCTCTGGAGAAACGGATTAGGTGACATATCGGATCTCGACCTGAAACGTCCTATTCTTTTTCTCCAGAGATGCTGTCTGATTCTCTGAGTTACTCCAGCTTTACATGCCTATCAAGTATTTCTGTTGCCTGATTCATAGCAGAGCTCCAGGGATAAGCATTTCATTTTACCCAGAGCTATTCTGTACATCGACTGGGTCTGTGCAAGAATTTAAACGTAGCTCTTTTTTATAGGGCAGCACTGTAGCTTAGTGGGGGTGACACTGTGGTCCAGCAGTAGAGGTGCTGCCTTACAGCGCCAAAGACCCGGGTTTGATCTTCATCTCGGGTACTCTCCGTGTGGAGTTTGCACGTTCTCCCTGTGACCGCATGGGATTTCTCCGGTAGCTCTGGTCTCCTCCCACATACCAAAGGCATGCAAGCTTGTAGGTTAATTGTCCTCTGTAACTTGCCCCTAGCGTGTAGGATAGAACTAGTGTATGGGTGATCGATGGACAGAGAGAAAAGGGATGCAAGAGTTACTAGATATCAATATTCATACCCCTGGGTTGCAAGCTGCTTTGGTGGACTCGGTGGCATGTAGGGCCTGTTTCCATGCTGTATCTCCAAACTAAACTAAACTAAACTAAGCTAAGCTAAACTAAACTAAACTAAATTAAACTAAACTAAACTGAACTGAACTGAACTAAACTGAACTGAACTGAACTAAGCTAAACTAAACTAAATTAATAGTATATACACACATACAAACATACACGGTTTCACTCGGGCAGCTTACAACTGCCCAACTTACAAATTAGCAGTATGAATATTGATTTCTCTAATTTCAAGTAACCCTTGCATCCCCTCTCTCTCTTTCACTCCCCACCCTGGTCAGCATACTAGTTTCACCATCATCCTGCTGAGTTTCATTGTTGGTATAACTCGTGTTCACTTCGCCCTCAGCTACCAATGGCCCATTTCCTTTAACCGTTACTTTTTTGCACATCTTTAATTTATTTGTTCTATGTCTGTCTATATCACCATCTATACCTCCCGTTTCTCTTTCCTCTGACTCTCAGTCTGAAGAAGGGTCTCCACCCGAGACGTCACCCGTCCCGTTTCCGCAGGGATGCTGCCTGTCCCGCTGGGTTTCTCCAGCTTTTTGTGTCTATCTTCTTCAACATGCACACTTGTTAGTGGTAGGATATATTTGTCTCTGTTTTCTCTCAAGCTTCCAGCACATACACACTGCCTGTGTTCAACTCTGAAATATGACTTTTGTTTTAAAGTGTCCATTCTTGTTTGTAATCGGAACGTCGTGCAGATGGATATAAAATTGTTATTGAATAAGTCTGCTCTCATCTGTTCTTAGCGATTGAGTACGGGTCCCTGCTGTTAATCTGCCTTGAAATGGAAATACACAAAGTGCCACAGAATTGTGCAGTCAAGGTTAAAATAATGGCCTAAGATTGTGGTTCATGGCATGTCTAATTATTCTTCATTAATCAAACCCAGCAGTGCTGGCTCACCACAGGCAAATTAAAATGACAGAAAATGCTGAATGACTTAGTGGGTCAAAGAGCAACCATGGAGACAGGAAGGTATAGTTACTGATTCAAGTTGACGACCCACTGTCAGAATGACAGTCAAGTCGCTGGGGTGTAAATATTAACCCTTGCTTTTCCTTCTCCACAGATGCTGCCTGACCTGTCGGGCCTGTCAGGGCTTCCTTTCTTTCATATATTTCTAGCATCTATAATAGAGTCATAGTGATATAGTGTGGATACAGGCCCTTCGACCCAACTTGCCCACACCAGCCAACATGTCCCAGCTACACTAGTCCCACCTGCCCACGTTTGGTCCATATCCCTCCAAACCCGTCCTATCAATGTACCTGCCCAACTGTTTCTTAAACATTGGAATAATCCCAGCCTCAACTACCTCCTCTGGCAGATTGTTCCACACCATTTGTGTGGAAAAGTTACCCATCGGATTCCTATTAAATCTTTTCTCCTTCACCTTAAACCTATGTCCTCTGGTCCTCGATTTGTCTACTCAGGGCAAGCGACTCTGTGCATCTACCTGATCTGTTCCTCTCATGATTTCATACACTAAACTCTCCCGCACTTTTTAAACAGTCAGGACAAGGACAAAAACTACTTAGTTTTAAGCGCCTAATCTATAATGTTGTGTTTTTTGTTTTAAATTCTCCAGATGTCTCTGGACAGTCAGAACCATTTTCCCCAGGGTGGTAATGTCAAAGACTAGAGGGCACACCTTTAAGGTGAGAGGGACAAAGTTTAAAAGGGGCAATGTTTTTAGACAGAGAATGATGGGTGCCAGGAACACACTGACAGAGGTGGTAGTGGAAACAGATACGATAGCAGCATTGAAGAGGTATTTAGGTAGGCACTTGGATATACAAGGAATGGAGGGATTTAGAGGAATGGAGTCAGATGAAATCCGTACAACTTGGCATCATGTTCAGCATGGACATTGTGGGTCCTGTTCTAGACACAAAAAGCTGGAATAACTCAGAGGGTAAGAATGCATCTCTGGAGAAAAGGAATGGGTGACGTTTCGGGTCGAGACCCTTCTTCTTCAGAGACACTCGACCCGAAACATCACCCATTCCTTTTCTCCAGAGATGCTGTCTGACCCTCTGAGTTACTCCAGCATTTTGTGTCTATCTTCGGTTTAAACCAATATCTGCAGTTCCTTCCTACACTATGTTGGTGTTGAAGGATTGATAATTCAGATGTGTGGTCTCACGTTTGCACCCACGGCACTTTGTGTGAGTTTCAATTTGTTAGATTTTAGAAAGCTGCTATCATGATATGTGGTCAATAAAGATCACCAACAATATTTAGGTTAACTATAGTTTAGTTTAGATTAGTTTAGAGATACAGTGCAGAAACAGGCCCTTCAGCCCACTGAGTCAATGCCGACCAGCGATCCCCACACTATTTGCACTATCCTACTCTTGGGACAATTTACATTTCACACCAAGCCAATTAACCTACAAACCTGTACGTCTTTGGTGTGTCGGAGGGAACCAAAGATCTCAGAGAAAACCCACGCAGGTCACGGGGAGAACGTACGAACTCCGTACAGACAGCACCCAGTAGTCAGGATCGAACCCGGGTCTCCGGTGCTGCAAGCGCTGTAAGGCAGCAACTCTACCGCTGCGCCACCATGACCGCCTGTAACATTCCCTGGGGTTGAAATCAAAGTAGTCTCATGAATCAGGAGGGTCTCAGCGTTGGTATGAATGTAATGCCACATCTCAAGAAATATCATGACTCCCAAACCACATCTAGTGATACCGGCAGTCTTTGATATGAACGATATACTATTTTGTATGTTGATTTTGTTTTTGGAATAAAGTATTTGTAAAAAAAAACACATCTAGTTTTTATTTTTGCCATTCAGTGATGCCCTTCTTCCAACAACGCAACGGTTCATTTGAAATCTGTCAAATTGAATAATTACCTACTTAGTAATTCGGCTGATTAAAATTAACAGCACAAATTAGTCGAATCAGCAGCTCTAATTCTAATTCATCCATTCAGCAATCGTAGGATGAAAATTATGAGAATCCGTTACAACCTCTTGATCCTTTGTTGTCTGCATCAGTGCAGGAGTGTGGTGAGTACATACAAGGCAAGGCCATCACCATTGACTGCTTCAGTCTGTCCATTCTGATAGTGGTTGGCACCAGAGATCAGAGTGCAAGTTGCACAAGGCAGAGCCTTAAAAAACAGGGGCAAGTGGAACAGGAGGAAGTAGACGGGACACCGTGTTGAGGTGGCACAGTGTCGCAGCAGTAAAGTTGCTGCCAGCCACGGTGTTGTAAGTACGGAGTTTGTACATTCTCCCCGTGACCGTGTGGGTTTTCTCCGAGATCTTCAGTTTCCTCACACACTCCAAAGACGTACAGGTTTGTCAGTTAATTGGCTTGGTATAAGTGTAAATTGTCCCTAGTGTGTGTAGGATAGTGTTAATGTGTGTGGATCGCTGGTCGAAGTGGGCTCGGTATGCCGAAGGGCCTGTTTCCACTCTGCATATCTAAACTAAACGAAAAGAAATGGTACTATCGCAAACTGACTTTCCCAGAGAATCCTGAGCCTGCACTCGTTGGAGTTTAGAAGTATGAGGTAGGATCTCATTCAAACCTACCGAATAACAAAAGGCGTAGAGTGGCTGTGGAGCGGATATTTCCAGTAGTGGGAGAGTCTAGGACCAGAGGGCACAGCCTCAGAATAAAAGGACGTACCTTTAACATGGAGATGAGGAGAAATTTATTTCACCAGAGTGTGGTGAATCTGTGGAATTCATTGCCACAGACGGTTGTGGAGGCCAAGTCTTTGGGTATTTTTAAAGCGGAGATTGAGAGCTTCTTGATTCGTAAGTGCATCAAAGGTTACGGGGAGAAGGCAGGAGAATGGCATTGAGAGGGAAAAATAAATCAACCATGTTTGAATGGTGTAGTGGAGTTGAAAAGCTGATAGGCCCAATCTGCTCCAATGTTTTATGGTCTAATAGCTGTTGGTCCATGCCATTAGAGACTTCTGATAGATAATCCCCCCAAAGTTGGCTGTGAAATTATTAGCTGCAATGCAAGCGTCCTTCCTTTGATCATTAAGAACATCATGGTACGTCGGTCATCGGAGAGGTAGCCCAGAAGATCCATGAAGGGTTTGTCAACAGTTCTACATTTTCTAAAGAGAGGAATGTAATCAACTCAGACAGAAATTGGTGAATTTGTCTGCACACTGCACGCATGACCAACAGTACACCAATCACTATGAAATCTCTGTTTAAGAAAGAACTGCAGATGCTGGAAAAATCGAAGGTAGACAAAAAATACTGGAGAAACTCAGCATGTGAGACAGCATCTATGGAGAGAAGGAATTGGCAACGTTTCGGGTCTGAAGAAGGGTCTTGACCCGAAACATCGGCAATTCCTTTTCTCCATAGATGCTGCCTCGCCCATTGAATTTCTTCAGCATTTTTTGTCTACCACAAAATCTCTTATGCGTCTCATGTGGGTACTGTTCCATTGTGATGTGCTTGAAATTCTCTTACTCTGAATCTCTGGAATACTTTATCCCAGAGGCTTTTGAAGGCTGGACAACTGGGGTATATAAAGCGTAGATAGATAAGTTTTGAATGAGAGGAGAATTCCAGGCTATGGGGAATTGGCACGGAACAGGTCTAAGATAGATTGAGCCAGTCAGAGATGTGCACCATGGAAACAGGCCCTTCACCCAAACTCGTCCATGCCAACCAAGATGCCCATCTATGCTAGTGCAAACAGGCCCTTCGGCCCACCGGGTCCGTGCTGACCAGCGATCCCCAATTATTAACACTATCCTACACCCACTAGGGACAATTTTTACATTTACCAAGCCAATTAACCTGGGAGGAAATCGAAGATCTCGGAGAAAACCCATGCAGGTCACGGGGAGAACGTACAAACTCCATACAGGTGGCACCCGTAGTCGGGATCGAACCCGGGTCTCCGGCGCTGCATTCTCTGTAAGGCAGCAACTCTACCGCTGTGCCACCGTGACAGGCCCTTCAGCCCGCTGAGTCCACACCGACCAGCGATCACCCTGTATACTAGTAATATCCGACACATAGGCACAATTTACAGAAGCCAATTAACCTACAAACCTGCACGTCTTTGGAGTGTGGGAGGAAACCGTACCACCCGGATAAACCCATGCTGTCACGGGGAGAACATACAAACTCCATACAGACAGAACCCGTAGTCAGGATCGAACCTGGGTCTCTGGCGCTGTAAAGCAGCAACTCCACCATTGTGCCACCATGCAGCCCTCTCTTCAGCTTTTGCCCTCACCCTACTCCTATTAGTCTCATGAAGTGTCCCGACCCAAACATCGCCTGTCCATGTTCTCCAGAGATGCTGCTTGACCCATTGAGTTACTCCAGCATCTTTTTATGCAAACCAGCATCCTCAGTTCCTTGTCTCTGTCTCCAATGTTTTCCCAACATCACCCTTCATTGTGCTATAATATTATTTCTCCTCGATAAGTTAGTTTGAGAAGCAAAATGCAAGGTGGAAAGTATTACCTTGCTTATTTTGTTTTATTGATAAACAAATTGAGATTCACAAGTGCTGATATAAAAATTTATTTTTTTATGAAAATATAAAATTTCATATCTTACACTACAAAAACATATACACAAATACACACACGGTGTCAGGATACAGCTCTTAAAATAAATAAAGCACGCTAAGGTTGTTAAAATTTCATTTAGTTGTAAACAACAGAAAGCAATGTGTCAACTCTAATAGGATTTACCTGTATGTGTTTGTTTATTAACCAATAACTGAAAGCTTCAGATGCTGTTAACTGGCTCCACTGTAAGATGCATCCCTCCATGTTCAACTGAGCTGTAAATTACCTTAAAATAATAACCCATTTTTCTTACAAAATGCCCGGACCACCCCTCGCAACTCTGCCCCAAGCTTAACGCACGCTTCAAAATGATCATGTTAGTGTGGAAATTCTTTGACACTCTCGAGCTGATTCTTTTCATTGGAATGTTATTCCCACGCCTGTCCCACAATCTGCCTTCACCTCCAAAAATACACATCGCTGGGAATACATCTCACTTTCACACCATCCCTACTCTTAGAACATGGCACAGTACAGCACAGGAACAGGCCCTTCGACCCGCACTTGCCATGCTAACCATAATTCCAATGCCAACTCTTATCTGCCTGTGCATAATCTATATCACTCCATTCCCTAATTGTCCACGTGCCTATTCAAATATCTCATAAATGCCACGATTGCATCTGCCTACACTGCCACCCCTGGCAGTGCATTCCAGGTAACCGCCATCCTCTGTGTAAAAAAAAATGCCCCATACATGTCCTTTAAACGTTGCCCCTCTCACCTTAAAGCTATGCCCTCTTGTATATACTTTGAGTCTCATGGTTTCTGCCAAATTGCCACAGGTCCACCAAGGAATTCAGTTTGGACCATCTTCAAATGAACGGCATTGTGCCAATGAAGATGAGTTATGCCAGCGCTCAGCAGAAAGATGAACCGTTTGCAGTGCACTGGCAGTATATGATCAGAGCCTTGGAAGATATATTCCTTTGACCCCTTCTGTCCCAGCATGGTGCAGGCAGTCCTCCGGATCTCTGTCAAGAGGCATCTTTGTCTGCCTGACTCTTGCATATGCGGTGCCCACCTTCCAACCCCGTGCCCCGAGTGCCAGTCTCCGATCCCATGGGATACAAGAGGTTAGCTGTTGATGCAGACTTCAAATCAACATGAAGGATCCAACAAGAGTTTCGCTTCTAATCCTGAAACCAATGGAAGACACGGCTGGACTGAAAGTGTTTGTATACCTGGCAAGTTACAGATCTCGAACGTAAACTCTGATTTTCCTACAGGGAGAACGTACAAATTCCGTACAGACAGCACCCGTGGTCAGGATCGAACCCGGCTCCCTGGCACTGTGAGGCAGCAAATCTACCGCTCTGCCACCGTGCTGCTCGTAATGAATAAAGTCCGAGTACAATTGCTAAAATCACAATTTAAATTTTAATAGAATGGCAATTGGCTTAAATTGGATCAACTTAATGTGCGACTACAGTGAGTGTTGGCCTGCAACCAGTTTTACAAATAGCAGCATGTATGTCTGCGTTGGATGAAAGGCCCCATTTAAACTAACACTTCAAGGCCTTTAACCTACACAAGTGGGAATGTCATGACTGCTATTCATCTGCCATAATCATTCTGACAAACTTCAGTGGCACTAAATCTCTCAGAGGCTGTGCAATGACAAGCTTTTAGTTTTTTGTTAAGAGTCATAAGACTCTGTGTTAGACATAGTTTGGAAACTGACTATTTGGTCTAACTTGACCATGCTGACCAAGACGTCCGATCTACGCTGGTGCCACTTGCCCGCATTTGGCCCATATCCCTCTAAATCTGTAGACTGTGATTGGAAACTTGTGTTGTCTTTCCGCTGACTGGTCAGCAAGCAACTAAAGCTTTTCACTGTACCTCGTTACACGTGACAATAAATTAACCTAAACTCAATCTTTCAGTCTGAAGAAGGGTCTCAACCCGAAACGTCACCCATTCCTTCTCTCAAGAGATGCTGCCTGTCCCGCTGAGTTACTACAGCTTTTTCCATCTGTTCATATCCAAGTATCTGCCCAAAATTGTAGAACATGGAGGTGCATAACAATACCTTGTGTGACAGGCAGAACTCCCACCCACCATCAAGCCTTCTTGAGAGTTGCATCACCTTCAGGCATTGAACAAAGTGCCAACCTAGATGCATCTGTACCCACAGCTTCGTGGCTATATTAAATGGGACCAAATAGCTCCAAATGCCATCACTGGTGGAAAGGTTGCAGTACGGGCACACACCAGCAGTTGGCTGTTGAAAAGATGAAAGCAATCTGAACTCTAGTGATTGGAAACGTGAACGATTTGTGTTTCTTTGACAAATCTCAAAGATGTATTTCGTGGACAAATACAGACAGTCGGAAGTGTTAAAATGTTCTTCGAACCAATCTTGACGCATTTTTCACCGTAAGTGTCATCGGCAGGTTTGTGTGGGCTTGGCAGGAGAAGAGAACTTTTAAAAGCATGCTTAAAAATAACCGCAATAAATCTTTGCATTGCAAATAGAGGTGAGAAACAGACAACGTTTCTAGTGCTGGAATTCTTCTTTAAGTTCTTTGAAGTTGAAAATTAATATCAATAACATTTATTTGCTATCCTTAATTAGATGATTTACCTTTTTTTTTTAAAGACTAAGTCTAGAGTTAACTAATAGCTCAGCTGCCATTGTTCATGAGGCCCTAGGTAGCTGTTCGCTTCAGTGGAGATGAATTGAATGAGGTCACCTGTTTTGTAGTTTCAGATTTCGAGACAATGATTTATCCAGTTGTTACAAGAAGACTGAGTCTCATCTTTAACACTGATGTATAAACAAAGGGTCAAGATCTGCATATTAGTCAGTCCCTCCAACCAGTGAGATAATGGCTGATCTGGAACCCTAACTTCATCCAGCTGCCTTTCATTCTACAGCATTGAACAACCTTGACCAACAAAAGATGTTGATCTTGGATTTGAAACGATTAATTAAGATATCATTAGCTTCATTTTATAGGAGAAAGCCCACATGACCGACCTGCTTTGCAAGTCAAGAGTTGCCTCCTAACCTCTCTCCTGAGCGCTCTGATGTCAAGGTATGCCTCTTTGTCCCAAGTATAGTTTAGCTTTGAGATGCAGCGCGAAAACAAGCCATTTGGCTCACCGAGTCCGCACTGACAAGTGACTGACCATTAACACAAGCCTGCACACACTAGGGACAATTTATACTTATACCAAGTATACAAGCCCAAGCCAATTAACCTACAAACCTGTACGTCTTTGGAGTGTGGGAGGAAACCGAAGATCTCGGAGGAAACCCACGCAGGTCAAGGGTAGATCACCACTGAATGCATTGCATAACATGAGGCCGTTGCACTTTTATGCTGCAAACAAAATGAATGCTGCAGAATATTACAACTTGTCATAGTCATAGAGTGATGCAGTGTGGAAACAGGTCCTTCAGCCCATCTTGCCCACACCGGCCAACATGTCCCATCTACACTAGTCCCACTTGCCTAGTCCATATCCCTCCAAATCTGCCCTATCCATGTACCTGTCTAACTGTCTCTTAAACGTTGGGATAGTACCAGCCTCAACCACCTCCTCTAGCGGCTTGTTCCATACACCGACCACCCTCTGTGTGAAAAAGTTACCCCTCAGATTCCTATTAAAACTTTTCCCCTTCATCTTGAACCTATGTCCTCTGGTCTTCAATTCACCTACTCTGAGCAAGAGCCTCTGTGAATCTACCTGATCTATTCCTCTCATGATTTTATTCATCTATATAAGATCACCCCTTTTCCTTCTGCTCTCCAAGGAGTAGAGTCCCAGCCTACTCAACCTCTGGTTATAGCTCAGAACCACTAGTCCTGGCAAAATCCTTGTAAAATCTTCTCTGTACTTTTCCTAGTTTGACAACATCTTTCCCATAACAAAACTTGTCTATTTCAGTGTGGGTGACAGGTTCAGTAGGATTTAGGACACGAGCATTTACTCCCAAAGCAACACACTGGGACTGAAAACTGACAATTGCTTATTTACTTCTATGTAGATTTTTAAAATTAAAAAACCGAAATTGTCATTACATATTTTCTCTTTATGAACCGAGATCTCTATTCCTCTTTATTTCTCATTCTGTACTTGAATTGACTTTGAAATCACTCGTAATGTAAATTTCCTTTCTAGTCATTGATTGTTAATATTTCAGTCTGATTGGATTGGAGATGCTTATCCCGTTTCATTCAGATGCCATGCGTTTCATTCATGTGATGATAATAGACTAACACCAATAACACTGTGCCAATCTGCAGCCGGGAACATTAAAAGTTAACGTCCAAGAGCAAATCCGACTCATGAGGCACTGAGAAATGGAGACTGGGCGATTGTTTCACTGAACACCTTCGCTCAGTCCGCCTGAACCTACCTGATCTCCCGGTTGTCAAACACTTTAACTCCCCCTCCCATTCCCACACTGACCTTTCTGTCCTGGGCCTCCTCCATTGTCAGAGTGAGGCCCAATACAGATTGGAGGAACAGCACCTCATATTTTGCTTGGGCAGCTTACACCCCAGTGGTATGAATATTGATTTAGTTAACTTCAAGTAACCCCAGCATCCCCTCTATCTCCATCCCTCCCCCACCCAAGTCACATCAGCTTCTCGTTCTCACCTAGCAAACAGCTAACAATGGACCTGTTCCCTTTCTCATTATTCTTTTGGATAGCTTTCATTCATTTGTTCTACAGTATATCACTCTCTCCATCATATCTCTCGTTTCCCCTTCCCGTGACATTCAGTCTGAAGAAGGGTCTCGACCCGGAGCGTCACCCATTCCTTCTCTCCAGAAATGCAACCTGTCCCGCAGAGTTATTCCAGCATGTTGTGTCTATCTTGATGCGAGGCACAGTTGCTTTCGTGCTACAGATAGTGAGGGCTCGCTATCTCTGAACAGTGCAGTCTGTTGTCAGTCCAAAGGAAACAGCACTCTAGCATTGCATCTCTCAGCTTCACGCCGAGCGGAACTGAAGCAGGTCGAAATTTTAAGAAAGTGTCACCTATCTTAAGAAAATTATACAGTTAATTTTGTTACACAGAGAAAAGTCTGTACCGTGCTGTAGCAAACTGAACAGTATATACAGATGAAAATTCAGATGTAGCAAGAGCAAAGTAAATATACTTTCAAATAACATTTCATTATGCGCTAACATTTTTAATCAATAAATACAAGACTGTCAAGCAAAGAGCTTATATACTACGTTCTATAAGTTATTAAATATAGCATTTTATAACTGCATTTATAATTTACAAAAACAAATTACTACAAAGTAGTAAACTTAATGATATTGCTCTTCAATACACGACTGTTGGTCATTAAGACAGGAAACTAATGTGGAAATGCTGTTATTTTTCAATCGATTGAAATTGACCAGGGAGTCAGATGCTCTCCGTAAAGAATTATTAGTAAAGTCTTGAACTGCAGAAAAACCTGTTAAAAATCCCGTCGCCACCTAAAAGCGGTGCAACTGTGCCAAGGTGTTCAGTGATGCTTGATGTGGAAGTATGTGGATGAACTGTGACCCTCACGGGATTAGTATTAAATACGTCATTTTCCAGTGACGATAATTTCAAGGTTTAGCAAATTGGTGAATTCGAACACAGAAACAGTAAGGTGAGCATTAATTGCATTCTCTAGTTCGAGGGAATTCACACCCCCACTCCACCCCACCCCTCCCTCCCTCCCTCTCTCCCTCCCTCCCATAACCTCCCACCCCCGGAAGACCCCATTTGCACGCAGGAAAAAACACAGGGAAAATAAAAGTGCAGAGTGACCCACGGCAGCTCAGGCAGTTAGAGAGGGTCACACAGGCACCATGCCGTTCATGAACTGAACTCGCAGCTCCTGAATGCTGTTCATTATCTTCTTTTGGTGGCCAGCAAGACTCACACCGATTCTCTTCAAATCTCTGCAGGAACAGAACGCACCAATGTTTCAAGTGAAATGCAAAAGAGTTCAAACTTTCTACTGTCACCGCCTAAGAATAGACACCAAAGGAAAGGATGGAGGCATAAGGGCATGTCATAGGAGCAGAATCAGGCCATTCAGCCCATCAAGTGTACTCTGCCATTCAATCATGGCTGATCTATCTCTCCCTCGTAAAGGGCCTGTCCCACTTTCACGACCTAATTCACGACCTTTTTTACTCGTGGACAATTTTCATCAGGCTAGAAAAACGCCCCGACCTACTTGATGCCACGAGTATCTACGACTAGCATTACGACCTACCTACGACCTACCTATGACCTCGTGACGACCATGCTGCGAGTATGAGTCAAGGGCAACCTCGGCAGGGGTGGTGAATTAGGTCGTGAAAGTGGGCCTTAACTCAATTTTCCAGCCTACTCCCCATAACCCCTGACACCCGTACTAATCAAGAATCTATCTATCTCTGCCTTAAAAATATCCACTGGTATCTAAAAGCATTGAGCAATTATCATCAGAAGGATTCATCCCTGAAATGCCGCTCTGCCTGTGGAATAACCAGCTGACAATCTTTGGTAAACAAATCCTCCTGCAGTTGATAACAGCCAGCCAGCTTGCATTTCATCAATTGCAACACTTATTGTCAAGATTTATCGGAACATTTCCCAAATGTGTAACCGCACGGGCGGAACAATTTCCGGGGTAGAAATGTCCATCACTATAGGGCATGGCTATACGGGTGAGAGGGAGATATTTGGGGCATGTTTTGTTACACAGAGAGTGCCGGAGGCCTGGAATGCATTGCCAAGGGCTTGTGGTGGAGGCAGATCGGAGAGTGGCGTTTAAGAGGCTTTTAGATAGGCACATGGATGCGCAGGGATTAGAGGGATATATATGGATTGTGTACAGGCAGGTGAGATCAGTTTAACTTGGCATCAAGTCCGGCACAAAGGGCCCATTCCTGTGCAGGACTGTTCTCTATTAAGACATATACAACCATGCTGATGGTCAACACTACTAAAAGGACTTTTATAACTTCAACAAGGAGATGTGATGGTGGCAATTGTGGGTAGTAGTCAATGAGGCGGGGTTTATGATTGTGCTTAGCACCACTCCCACCCAACAACCCAACTTCTGTTAGAGTTTGCATGAGACCAGGGGGGTCAAGTGGTGTCAGTCCACAATAGGGTTGGAAGGAGATCCAGCTCAGAGTGGGTATACACGAGCCTGCCTCCCTGACTCAGATCTCACTTTTATTGCTACTCTCAATTGGGAAGTAGAGGAAAGTGATGTGCAGAAAATAACTGCAAATGCGGGTTTATACCAAAGATAGACACAAAGTGCTGGAGTAACTCAGCGGGTCAGGTCACATCTCATAGAGTAATTGAGTGATACAGCGTGGAAACAGGCCCTTCGGCCCAACTTTCCCACGCCAGCCACCTTGTCCGGGCTGCACTAGTCCCATTTGCCCGTGTTTGGTCCATATCCCTCCAAACCTCTTCCTATCCATCTCTGGAGGAAAAAAAGGAAGGGTGATGTTTCAGGTCGGGACCGTTCTTCAGTGAAACCAATGAGAGTGAAAGTGAAGCCATGTTAGGATGTTGGGATGTAAGTTGGGATGTAATGTTAAAATTGTACAAGGCATTGGTGAGGCCAATTCTGGAGTATGGTGTACAATTTTGGTCGCCTAATTATAGGAAGGATGTCAACAAAATAGAGAGAGTACAGAGGAGATTTACTAGAATGTTGCCTGGGTTTCAGCAACTAAGTTACAGAGAAAGGTTGAACAAGTTAGGGCTTTATTCTTTGGAGCGCAGAAGGTTAAGGGGGGACTTGATAGAGGTTTATAAAATGATGAGAGGGATAGACAGAGTTGACGTGGAAAAGCTTTTCCCACTGAGAGTAGGGAAGATTCAAACAAGGGGACATGACTTGAGAATTAAGGGACTGAAGTTTAGGGGTAACATGAGGGGGAACTTCTTTACTCAGAGAGTGGTAGCTGTGTGGAATGAGCTTCCAGTGAAGGTGGTGGAGGCAGGTTCGTTTTTATCATTTAAAAATAAATTGGATAGTTATATGGATGGGAAAGGAATGGAGGGTTATGGTCTGAGCGCAGGTATATGGGACTAGGGGAGAATATGTGTTCGGCACGGACTAGAGGGGTCGAGATGGCCTGTTTCCGTGCTGTAATTGTTATATGGTTATATGGTTATGTTGTGTCTTCATAGGCGTTTTAAAGTTTAATATGTCTCCCTCTTGGAGACCAGCTAAAGTAGTGCAAATGCCATCAATATAATGCATGGAATTTAAAGGCAGCTGTGGAGCAATGTTGGTCACCTAATATAGTCAAGGATTCCACCCTTCCTGCCATCAGTATCTGTCAGTCATCAACTCCTAGGCATCACTGGCACCCAACAGCAGTGGTATTATTCTGATGGCCAGATAACAATTGCACTGAAGAATTCTCAAGACAACAAACCAGGAGGTAAAAAGCACAATTTATAACTATTTTTTGAAAAACATTTTACAGAACGTAATATTAAGACATATACAGCATTTAGAAGTTGAAACATAAACATTTTTTTTAAATCACCATTTTTGAAAAGGCATAGAACTTTAAAACAGTTAAGTGGTGCAATGGCAATTTACACGTTAACTCTAGGATCAATGAGGTTATTAAATGACAGTGGCTTATTATGGTTTTGAAAACCCAATTACATTTTGTATCTATGCTTAATATCTCCATGGTTACTTTACAGTGAGAATAATTAGAAATAGGATAGACATTTGTACGCATACTCTATACAATCCATACAGTAAGATTTGGGCAATATATTCTGCTCCTGAAAATCATAGAGTCATAGAATAATACTGTGTGGAAACAGGACCTTTGGCCCAACTTGCCCACACCGGAGAACACATCCCAGCTACACTAGTCCCACCTGCCCGCATTTAGCCCATATCCTTCCAAACCTGTTCTATCCATGTACATATCTAACTGTTTCTTAAACGTTGGGATAGTCCCTGCCTCAGCTACCTCCTCTGGCAGCTTGTTCCATACACCAAGCACCCTCCTTGTGAAAAAGTGCAACTCAAAGTCCCACATTTTACATTTCAGTCGAGCTGAATTTCAGAAGCAGATTATTGTGCACATAGGTTGTTGCTAAGGGTATATAGTGCATACAATCCAAGGTGCATTTCTACCTGTTACATTATCTAATTTCATTAATTCCTTACATTACACTGATGAAAGCGTACCACGTGGAATCAAGTGGGTTATGGTCCATACTGCTGCATTTCTGCTTTTCTACTCCAGAAGCTGCTGCAATATTTCCTGGATTATTAATGGTGAGCACCCATAGACGCATTCATACCCACATCACAAATTCTGGTCCAAGGACACACCAGTCAAAAAACCAATGTGTGGGCAAATGTGTCCAATGTACACCAATATATACCAGTTCCCATATATCTCTAGGTAGTGCATCTCAAAGAGACGTGGACAAACATCACACTTTTTTTTACATAGTTCTCAGGACACGGTGACATATTCCCAACATCCATGCCGAGAATTCTATAAACTAACTGGTACCCTGCGGGCAAAGTGGAGAAATGCCAGCAGGGCCAGATAACAATGTGGACACTCAGTGCACAGCTCAGATGTCTTTACTGGCCTGAGCCCGTGAACTACTGGGGTGGCACAGTGGTGCAGGAGCGGAGGTGCTGCCTTACAGCACCAGAGACCCAGGTCCAATCCTGACCTCGGCTACTGTTTGGGTGTTGGGTGTTGCATGTTCTCCCTGTGACCGCGTGAGGTTTCCTCCCACATTCCCAAGGCATGCGGGTTGGTAGGTTAATTGGCTTCTGTAAATTGTCTCTAGCGTGTAGGATAGAACTAGTGTGCGGGCAATCGCTGGTGGAAGCTGTCTCAATGGGCCGAAGGGCGTGATTTCATGCTATATCTCTAAACTAAACTAAACTACTGCTCCAGTACCTGCTGCTGTACACCTGGATAAATGCCTTACGGCATTTGCAAAGTACTTTGTGGGATTCTGCAGCCCTGAAATACTCACTGATTTTTTACCCAGCCCCTGTGAAACTGTCTGATCTTGCCACTGAACGTGAAAGAGTTTGTGACTGGGGTATTAAACGACTTGAGCTCTACCTTGGCCACAAAGTATAACCCAGTAGGAGGCATTCCCAAATCTGCGGGTATATCGGTACATTCTGCAGACAACAAATGCTGGAGTAACACAGTGGGTCAGGTGGCTCCCTGGAGAATATGGACAGGTTGCATTTCGGGTTGGGATCCTTCTTCAGAATCCAAAGTGCTGGAGTAACTCAGCGGGTCAGGAAGCATCACTGGAGAACATGGATAGGCGACGTTTTGCATCAGGGCACTTTCTTCAGATGGTCCTGCTGGGTTTACTCCAGCACTTTGGGTTTTTTTTTGTGTAAACCAGCATCTGCAGTTCCTTGTTTCTACTGACAATACTGGGCCACAGCACTGTAGTTTGAACAATCTTGCCAAGGATCTCTGTGAACGTCTGTACAGTGAGGTACTAAAGTGCTAAAACACAAGTGCATATATCCCAAACATCACACTGTTGATTTGCCTGATGGACACACATGTTTGAGGATGGTCATGTGGATGTTAGAATGAGTGCCTCTTGCCCCCTTTATAATGTTGATGATCAAATAAACTCGAATGGACAAAGCGCATGAAATGGGAAAACGGATGTCCCTTCGACTACTCCTTGAATTCTAATGAAAAGTCACAGATCAGACACATCATCTCCATATCTCCCTCCCCCGTAGATGTTGCCTCACCTGGAGTATTTTCTGTTTTTAAATCCTCTGACAGCAATTGTTGTTGTTAAAATAGTAGCCCATTTGGAGACGCTTGGCTATTGACCCTACGGTATTAGAGTGGTGGCGCAGATTCCGTTTACTAATAAGTATGTGGATCGGAGACGAATGCGGGACTTGTCTCCTCGTTCAATGGATCTTCCTTTCCTGAAGTGCGTTGCACCTTACTCGCTAGTAGTCAGGAAATAATTTGTGAATACCTCGAGGTGACAATAGATTCCACCACTCCCATTCATTAGGCATTAAGCAGCAACACTGAATAGGAAATTACTCACTCCAAAGTTATTTTGGTAACCACATCCAACGACGTGTATCCATTCTCATTGAAATTGTCCGCATACTGACCCATCTTAAGTGACTCCAGCCACTCCCCCACGGACCGGTATGCATTGAAACCCATCGTATTGTGGTCCAGTAGCAAGTTAGACCCTCTGGAACAAAGAAAGAAACAATGTCAAGCTGAAGTCTTTGATAACTCATCTAGGCACTTAATCAAGTGGGTGTGTAGGAAGGAACTGCAGATGCTGGTTTAAACCGAAAAAATACACAAAATGCTGGAGTAACTCAGCGGGCAGCATCTCTGGAGAGAAGGAATGGGTGACGTTTCGGGTCGACACCCTTCTTCCCCTCGAACCTAAACATCACCTACCCGTTTTCTCGAGAGATACTGCCTGACCTGCAGAGTTACGTACTGTACTTCAGCACTTTGTATCTTTTAATTCAATTGTTTTCAATACACATGCACACTATTGAGAAGGACTCATAATGATACAGTGTGGAAACAGGCCCTTCGGCCCAACCTGTCCACACTGACCAACATGTCCCATCCACACTAGTCCCACTTGCCTGCGTTTGGCCCATATCACTCTAAACCTGTCCTATCCATGTACCTGTCTAATTGATTTTTAAATGTAGTGAAAGTCCCAGCCTCAACTACTTCCTCTGGTAGCTCGTTCCATACACCCACCACACTTTGCATGAAAACGTTACCCCTCAGATTCCTATAAAATCTTTCCCCCTTCACCTTAAACCTATGCCCTCTGATTCTTGATTCCCCAACTCTGGGCACGAGTGCCCGATCTAGTCCTCTCATGATTTTATATACCTCTATTCGTTCAACCCTCATCCATTTGTACTCCAAGGAATTGAGTCGTAGCCTGGTCAACAACTCTTTGGAGAGCTCCCAAGACCATAGGAGACCTCTCACGACCATACAGGCGACCCCTAGCAACATGTTGCGGGTGACCTTTCACGACCATATTAGTCCTCTCACAACCATACAGCCTATGGTTGTGAGAGGTCTCCAAAGAGTCGTAGCGTCTTTCTGGTCGCCGCTGAATTTTCAACATGTTGAAAATTTCGGCGACCTATGACGTGTGCCTGTAAAGGTCGCGTAAGTGGGACAGGCTCTTTAGTGGTGATACTTTAAGCTGTTTGATATCCAGAATAATCTCTGATGACCCTAATAATTAAGCACCAAAGGGGACAATTCAATTGTTTCCTTGAAATAGAAACATAGAAACATAGAAACATAGAAATTAGGTGCAGGAGTAGGCCAGTTGGCCCTTCGAGCCTGCACCGCCATTCAATATGATCATGGCTGATCATCCAACTCAGTACCCCGTACCTGCCTTCTCTCCATACCCTCTGATCCCCTTAGCCACAAGGGCCACATCTAACTCCCTCTTAAATATAGCCAATGAACTGGCCTCGACTACCCTCTGTGGCAGGGAGTTCCAGAGATTCACCACTCTCTGTGTGAAAAAAGTTCTTCTCATCTCGGTTTTAAAGGATTTCCCCCTTATCCTTAAGCTGTGACCCCTTGTCCTGGACTTCCCCAACATCGGGAGAAATCTTCCTGCATCTAGCCTGTCCAACCCCTTAAGAATTTTGTAAGTTTCTATAATAGCTCTTGAAAGGAGGCAGTCCTCTCTCCATAAATGTTCTTTTCTCCATAGATTTACAGGTATCACAGCCAACTCCTCATCAAACCCGTAGATAGACACAAAATGCTGGAAGAACTCAGTGGGACAGGCAGCATCTCTGTAGAGAATGAATGGGTGACGTTTTGGGTCAAGACCCTTCTTCAGGCTGAAAGATTGAGTTTAGTTTAGTTTATGGTCACGTGTACAATACCCATCAAACCCTCCAGGTGTGCAGAATGGTTAATCATAAAGGGGCTGTCCCACTGTGGCGAACTATTGGCGAGTTTAGAAGAGTTTAGGAGAGTTTGAAAACATGTCATGTAGAAGACCTCCTTTGACTGTGTTGAAGACCAGCTTCGACTAGCTTTGTGAAAATTGGGCACCAAATAGTGGAGACGACTACCTTCGATTACCTTTGATTACCTTTGACTACCCTCGATTACCTACGAATAACATGCCTACCTACTACGAACTACTTCGACTAAACCTGCGAGTAGGATTTTTTTTCCATGGAGACCTTTTTTACTCGCAGGCATTTTTCAACATGTTGAAAAAAACGCCGCGACCTAGCTGAGGCCTCGAATACTCTCGAGCATGAAGGAGAGTTACAAAGACCTCCTAGGACCTCGTGTCGACCATGCTGCGAGTACGAACTCGCGGATTGGGTCGCCGCATTGGGACAGCCCCTGAAGGTCATTAATAAATACCTGTTCTCCTTACCCACCCACCTATCCGCTCTTGTCCCAATCACACCTGAAACAAGTTATAAATGAGACGTGATATACACACCTTGTGGAAGCATTGACCAGCATCTTCAGGCTGCATGGATTGCGAATCATCTTATCTAAGATGCTAACTATCTCTTCAAATCTGGGCCTGCTGTTGCGCTCCTTCTGCCAACAGTCAAGCATTAACTGGTAGAGGGTGGCAGGACAGTCCATGGGAGTGGGCAAGCGGTAGCCTTCATCCACAGCCTTAATCACCTGTTCCAAAACAAAACGGACATTCATCAAACTGCGACACAAGGAACCGCAGACGCTGTTTTGCAAAGACTGACACAAAGTGCTGGAGTAACTCAGCGGGTCAGGTAGCATCTATGGAGTCTGAAGAGGGATCTCGACCCGAAAGGTCACCTATCCATGTTCTCCAGTGATGCTGCCTGACCCGCTTAGTTGCTCCAGCGCTTTGTGTTTTACTTATCAAATAGCAACATGAGCCCCAGATCACAGACATCCTCTCATTCCGTTATCATTCGGTTCAGCTCCAGTTGGAACTTTGCCAGGTCACTTAGAAAAGGAGCTTAGATGGGCAACACAGTGGCGCAACGATAGAGTTGCAACTTCGCAACGTCAGAGACCCAGTCTCAATTCTGACTACGGATGCTGTCTGCACAGAGTTTGTACATTCTCCCGTGACCACGTGGGTTTTCCCCAGCTGCTCCGGTTTCCTCCCACACTCTAAAAGACGTACGGGTTTGTAGGTTAATTGGGCTTTGATAAAAAATAATGCAAATTTGTCCCTGGTGTGTAGGCTAGAGCTAGTGTACGGGGTGATCACTCGTCAGTGAGGACTCGGTGGGCCAAAGAGCCTGTTTCCGCACTATTTCTACACTAAGCAAAATAAAAGGAGATCACATGCAGATGGTCTAACATCAACAGAAGCGTAGGTCATTGACCTGCTATGTTAACTATGTTAAGATATGTTCAGATCTGTCAAGAGTGGTCCTGAGCTATCATCCACCTCATTGGAGACTCCGCGACGATCTTTAATCAGACTTTATTGAACTTTACCTTGCACTAAACATTATTCCCTTTATCATGTATCTGTACACTGTGGATGACTGGATTGTAATCATGTATTGTCTTTCCGCTGACTGGCAGGCATGCAACATAAAGTTTTTCACAATACCTCGGTACACGTGGCACTAAACTAAACTAAACTGAACTGAATTGAACTAAACTTTGCTTCTCTATCCACAGTTGAGGGTTGAATTAAGTGTGTTGAGGATTTTCCATTTATCTTGCCTTATACCGGCTAACATTTAATTCTCACTGGTGGATTTATTTGCACGTGGGGCGTGAACTTGACAGCGGAGCCGATCCCTTGCATGGGATCGCTCCAACTGCAGCCTGTGGACTTTGCCATCGAGAGCTCGCAGTCGAGGGAGAGGCCAAGTCGGGAAGCTCCAACGATGCAGAGGCTCGACCAGCCCCGACCCGGGGTTCGATCGCCGGTGCAGGGGAGCTGACACCCCCCCGATGTGGGAGCTGATCGCCTGATGCGGAGGGGCCAAACGCCGCCGGCTACGGGAGTCAAGATCGTCCCGTCAACGGAGGGCTCGAGGCCCTCGACCGTGCGAGAGCATAGTGCGGAAGAGATCTGATCTTTTTTTCGCCTTCCATCACAGTGAGGAATGTGGAGGAATCACTGTGGTGGATGTTTATGTTAAAATGTATTTTGTGTGTTCTGTTGCTTTTTATTTGTATGACTGACTTGGCAAATGAAATTCCTCATATGTTGCAAAACATCTTTGGCTAATAAAGTATTATTGTGATTGTGATTGTGAAATGAAGGTGACAGCACGTATATAGGGTGGTGAAAAAGACATAGAAACATAGAAAATAGGTGCAGCAGTAGGCCATTTGGCCCTTCGAGCCAGCAGCGCCATTCAATATGGCCATGGCTGATCATTCAAAATCAGTACCACATTCCTGCTTTCTCCCCATATCCCTTGATCCCATTAGCCCTAAGAACAATATCTAACTCGCTCTTGGATACATCTTGAAGAGATATGCAGTACTTGCCTCTATTAGTCAGGGCATGGAATATAAGAGTAGGGGGATTATGGTACAACTTAATAAATGATTGGTGAGGCCATAGCTAGAATATAATGTGCCGTTTTGGTCACTGCAGTCTTGAAAGGCTATAATTGCATTGGAGACGGTACAGAGGAGATTCACCAGAATGTTACCTGGGATAGAATGATTCAGTTGTGAGGCTTTGATCTGTCTTTTTGTATATTTTTCATTATTTTGTTCTACGTACCTTTTCATATCTCTCGGTTCCCTTTCCCCTGACTCTCAGTCTGAAGAACGGTCTCGATCCAAAATCTCGCCCATTCCTTCTCTCCAGAGATGCTGCCTGACCCGCTGAGTTACTCCAGCTTTGTGCGTCTATCTTCGAACTAAACTAAACACAGGTACAAGCTCTGTGTCCCACAATGCCTGTGGCGAACTTGATATCAAGACAAAAGATAGACAAAAAAAGCTGAAGTAACTCAGCGGGACAGGCAGCATCTCTGGAATGAAGGAATGGGTGACGTTACGGGTCAAGACCCTTCGTCAGACTTATCGACCCGAAACGTCACCCATTCCTTCTCACCAGAGATGCTGCCTGTCCCGCTGTGCTACTCCAGCTTTTTGGGTCTATCTTTGGTTTAAACCAGCATCTGCAGACCCTTCCTACACATGATATCAAGACAAACTCTTGTCTCCTTGCACATAGTCCATATTGCTCCTTTCCCAGTTCATCCATGTGTACTTACGTCCTGATTAGTCATTTCCCAGTAGGGTCTCTCTCCGTAGGACATCACCTCCCACATGACAATTCCATAGCCCCACACGTCACTGGCAGAGGTGAACTTGCGGTAAGCGATTGCCTCAGGAGCTGTCCACCTGATCGGGATCTTCCCTCCCTGTTCCGAAAGAAAAAACAGCAGACATTTACTGTCGGCGTCTGAGACGCCCTGCCTGTTCATGAGTGGCACAGAAATAAGATGCAGGAGTTGCAACTAAATCGAACTGACATGAAGCGGCTGAACTCGTCAAAGCAAATCCCACATGCAATGGCTGACTGACTGCTAATTGGTTGCCTGATTCTGTGCAGATATCCCCAAGCTCAGGGTGGCACGGTGGTGCAGTGGTAGAGTTGCTGCCTTACAGCGCCAGAGACTCAGGTTGGAACCTGACTACAGGTGCTGTCTGCACAGATTTGAACATTTTCTCCAGGAGCTCCCTTTCCTCCCACACTCCAAGGACGTACAGGCTTGCAGGTTAATTGTCTTTGGTAAAAGATTGGAAATGGTCCCCAGTGTGTGGGATAGTGCTGGTGACCGGGGATCGCTGGTCGGCGCGGACTCGGTGGGCCCAAGGGCCTGTTTCCGCGCTGCATCGCTAAGCTAAGCTAAGCTAAACTAAGGGGATCTGACTCAATGATGAAGCTGGCTGAAGAACAGTCTGCAACAAGACAACGAAATATACCTCACACGGTCAAAAGCCATGTCCAAAATGTTATAACAACAGCAAGGCAGGGAAGGATATGTAAGAAAAGGGAACTATGCAATTGTAACCTACAATATTCCTTTCTATGTGCAATAAAACGGGAAGAGGTGGCAAAGTGGCATTGCGGTACGGCAGCAACTCTGCTGCTGCACCACTGTGCTGCCCCTTGGCCACGGCTAGAATTCTCTGCCTGTGGCAATTGCATACGTAAATTCTGCCTTTTCAGAAACATTATAGTATTTTTGGAGAAAGATCAAGTGGAGAAAACTCAATAGCAAAAAAAATAGTTTTTAAACCAAGACACACATTTTTCCTGCATCTAGCCTGTCCAATCCCTTGCACCACTTCCTTACAAATCCAAATCCCCTGCCAGAGAAAAACAAGCTGAGTAATCCTTTTCTTCTGACGTCAGGCCCCGGCTATATTGGACGGCCATTCTATTATAATTACGGAAAGAGGAATGCAAAGTCAGACATTATTTACCCTGTCCTAAAGCAGGCACTGGACATTGCTTATGGAACTGATGCTCTATAATGCTGGAGTAACTCAGCAGGTGAGGCAGCATCTCTGGAGAGAAGGAATGGGCGACGTTTCGGGTCGCCCGCTGAGTTATTCCAGCATTTGTGTCTACCTTCGTTTTATACCAGCATCTGCAGTTCTTTTTTACACATGATGCTCTATTATGTTGATCACGGACATTGAACTTTGTCTATAGACCTGCTGCACGACAATCCTGAGAACTAAATTAAATTAAATTAAATTTCTTTATTTATATAGCACATTTTTAGTCAACTTGCATTGACCCCAAAGTGCTTCACATAATTACATTCACACACACAGGCAAAGGTGGGTGAAGTGTCTTGCCCAAGGACACACACAGGCAAAGGTGGGTGAAGTGTCTTGCCCAAGGACACACCGACAGTATGCACTCCAAGCGGGATTCGAACCAGCTACCTTCCGGTTGCCAGACGAACACTTAGCCCATTGTGCCATCTGTCGTCCTACATGTTATCCACCCTGTATCTTCCCCTTTGCTCTACCTATCGTACTTGAGTTTGAGTTTATTGTATTTATTCATAGTGTGACCTGATCTGTTTGGATAGATTTCAGAACAAAACTTTTCACTGTACCTTGGTTGACATGATAATAACAAACCTAAACCCTCTTTAGTCAGAGGGTGGGGAATCTGTGGAATTCTTTGCTACAGAAGGCTGCAGAGGCCAAGTTAATGGATATTTTTAAGGCAGAGATAGATAGATTCTTGATTAGTGCGGACGTCAGGGGTAATGGGGAGAAGGCAGAGAATGGGGTTAGGTGGGAGAGATAGATCAGCCATGATTGAATGGCGGAGTAGCCTTGATGGGCCGAATAGCCTAGTTCTGCTCCTATTCCTTATGACCTAAACCTTACCCTAAACCTAAACTTTGAATGTTGATGTTAAAGTCTGAAATGTTAATTTTGTCTTCCTCTCCACAGATACTGCCTGACCTGCCGTGTGTTTCCACCAATACCATTTTTTTCAGATTTCCAGCACCAATGCTGTTTTGATTTCCATTTTCCATTGCCATTGTTGTAATCTATCATCAGAAAGTCAAAGACTGAACGAAGTGTCCAAATCAATAATATATTTCAAATTGTGCTATATTACAGTTCTTTGAAGAATATTATAGACAAAACTTGTTTTTAAAAAGTAATTAATTCATAAAGCTTATATATTATTTATGTTTACCATTAAAACCATGCAAGTTTTCAAAGAATGAAAATGAAATTTGTTATATTTACTTGCGAAGCCTTGCGGTTCGGAACGGTTTACTGCTATAACTATATTGCTTGACTTCTTCCCTGACAACAGGTTGGGATTCAGACTCATCAGGATAAAAGCCAAACAAATGTCTATTTAAATTAGTATAATGCTGGCATTGGAGAGGGTCCAGAGGAGGTTAAAGAGAATGTTGGTCCCAGGAATGATTGGGTTAACATAGGATGAGCATTTGATAGCACTGGGCCTGTACTCACTGGAGTTTAGAAGGATGAGGGTGGTTCTCATCAAAACTTACCAAACAGTGAAAGGCCTGGATAGAGTGGATGTGGAGAGAATGTTTCCACTGGCGGGAGAGTCTAGGACCCGAGGGCGCTGCCTCAGAAAAAAAGGGCGTACCTTTAGAAAGGAGATGATATGGAATTTATTTAGTTAGATGGTGGTGAATCTGTGGAATTCATCGCCACAGAAGGCTGTGGAGGCAAAGTCAATGGATATTTTTAAGGTGGAAGTTGATAGATTCTTGATTGGTACGGGTGTCAAGGGTTATGGGGAAAAGGCAGGAGAATGGGGTTGAGAGGGAGAGATCAATCAGCCATGATTGAATGGTGGAGTAGACTTGATGGGCCGAATGGCCTAATTCTGCTCCTAAAATTTCTGAACTTATGAACTAATGCTAAGTACTTGCAATGGATTAAGACCATGGAGAGGAAAGTGTACAGGCAAGATTGCAGAAAGCATCCTTCAAATTAAGAGTAAAATATCTGAAACAATGATAGGTAAAATAGGCATATGGTATGCTTGCCTTCATTGCTATGGACAGTGACTATAAGAGTGAGGAATCATGATGCAGCTCTATAGGACTTTGGTTAGGCTGCAATTGCGTGCAGTTCCGGGTGCCCCATTGCAGGAAAGATGTGGAGGCTTTGGAGAGGGTGCAGAGGAGGTTTACGAGAATGCTGTCTGGATTGGAGGGTATCAGCTACAGTGAGGGTCTGGGAAGTCAGAGGTTGAGGGGAGACTTGTTTACATAAAAGAGACTTGAGTACATAAAATTATGAGGCATAGATAGGGTAGACAGTCTGAACCTTTTTCCCAGGGTGGAAATGCCCAACACTGGACTGCATAGCTATAAGGTGAGAGGGCGCGATGTGCAGGGCAAGTCTTTTTACACAGAGAGTGGAGGGATCTGGACCTTATTGGTGGTGGAGGAAGATACGATCGTGGCATTTGAGGCTTTAAGATAGGTGCATGAAAGTGCAGGGAATAGAGGGATGTGGATTATGTACATCGACATATTTATATCGTTTATATGGTTGAAAGTATAAAGAGCTTCAAATTCCTGGGCGTGCACATCTCTGAAGATCTTTCCTGGTCCGAGAACACAAATGCAATTATCAAGAAAGCTCATCAGCGCCTCTACTTCCTGAGAAGATTACGGAGTCGGTTTGTCAAGGAGGACTCTCTCTAACGTCTACAGGTGCACAGTAGAGAGCATGCTGACCGGTTGCATCGTGGCTTGGTTCGGCAACTTGAGTGCCCTGGAGAGGAAAAGACTACAAAAGGTAGTAAACACTGCCCAGTCCATCATCGGCTCCTTCCATCGAGGGGATTTATCGCAGTCACTGCCTCAAAAAGGCTGGCAGTATCATCAAAGACCCACACCATCCTGGCCACACACTCATCTCCCTGCTACCTTCAGGTAGAAGGTACAGGAGCCTGAAGACTGCAACAACCAGGTTCAGGAATAGCTACTTCCCCACAGCCATCAGGCTATTAAACCTGGCTTGGACAAAACTCTGATTATTAATAACCAATTATCTGTTATTTGCACTTTATCAGTTTATTTATTCATGTGTGTATATATTTATATTATGGTTTATGGACACACTGATCTGTTTTGTAGTAAATGCCTACTATGTCAAAATCAAATCAAAATAGGACGAACATGGTAAATGGTAGTGAATTGAGGAATGCAGTTGAACAGAGGGATCTAGGAATAATTGTGCACAGTTCCCTGAAGGTGGAATCTCTTGTAGATAGGGTGGTAAATAATACTTTTGGTGTGCTGGCCTTTATAAATCAGAGCATTGAGTATAGAAGTTGGGATGTAATGTTAAAATTGTACAAGGCATTGGTGAGGCCAATTCTGGAGTATGGTGTACAATTTTGGTCGACTAATTATAGGAAGGATGTCAACAAAATAGAGAGAGTACAGAGGAGATTTACTAGAATGTTGCCTGGGTTTCAACAACTAAGTTACAGAGAAAGGTTGAACAAGTTAGGTCTTTATTCTTTGGAGCGCAGAAGGTTAAGGGGGGACTTGATAGAGGTCTTTAAAATGATGAGAGGGATAGACAGAGTTGACGTGGATAAGCTTTTCCCACTGAGAGTAGGGAAGATTCAAACAAAAGGACATGACTTAGACAGGACAATGATCTCAGTGTCCGTGCCGCTGTGAAACGTCTGTTTTTACTTTTTTGTGTTGTTCAGTTAAACTTTTGGTTATTAGGTTGTGTTATATGTGGGGGGGGGGGCTGAAACAGGGCTTTCTGTCTCTCCCTTCGGGGGAATGCGACTTTCTTGTTGTATCCCCCTTCTCTTCCCCCGTCTGAGCTGAGGCCTAATGGCGGAGCTGGCGGCCTCCAACCTGCGACCGACCTCGAGGCTCCGGAGGTAGAGCCAGCCAGGACTTAGCAACGCGAGGCTGGCCGTCTTCGAGCGGCGGCGGCGTTCGGGCAGCGGCACGACTCGGCGCTCCGGTGAGGGTGGACGGCGCGGGGCTGAGACACTCCTGTGAGGGCGGCCCGGCTCCCGGCTGGAATTCGCTCCCGTGGGGGCAGCCCGGTGCGGGGCTGGAAGGCGCTCCCATGTGGGCGGCCCGGCTCCCAGCTGGAAGGCGCTCCCGTGTGGGCGGACGGCGCGGGGCTGAGACGCTCCCGTGTGGGCGGCCCGGCTCCCGGCTGGAAGGTGCTCCCGTGTGGGCGGCCCGGCTCCCGGCTGGAAGGTGCTCCCGTGTGGGCGGCCCGGCTCCCGGCTGGAAGGTGCTCCCGTGTGGGCGGCCCGGCTCCCGGCTGGAAGGTGCTCCCGTGTGGGCGGCCCGGTGCGGGGCTGAGACGCTCCCGTGTGGGCGGCCCGGTGTGGGGCGGAGACGGTGCTCCGGTGGCTGAGGCGGCGTTCTGGCGGCGGCGACCTGAATCCGGGGCTCGGCCGCGGGCAAGTGGATGACATCGTCGGGAGCTCGCGGGTCACAGGTTGATGCCCGTTTTCCGGAGCTCCCGTGGCAGCAGCTGCGTCCGTTGGACTGGAGGGCAGCAGCTTCGACCACCCCCGGGCCGCGGAGCTTGAACCGCGGGACTGACTTACCATCGCCCAGTGGGGTATCGCCTCAGCGCAGAGGGAGAAGAGGAGGGAAGAGACAGCAACCCTAAGACTTTTGCCTCCATCACAGTGAGGAGGTGCTTGGTGAACTCACTGTGGTGGATATTAATTTGTGTTTATTGTGTGTTGTTTATTATTACATGTATGGCTGCAGGCAACGACATTTCGTTCAGACCGAAAGGTCTGAATGACAAATAAAGGATTCAATTCGACTTGAGAATTAAGGGACAGAAATTTAGGGGTAACATGAGGGGGAACTTCTTTACTCAGAGAGTGGTAGCTGTGTGGAATGAGCTTCC
The DNA here is from genome assembly GCF_010909765.2 of Amblyraja radiata. Taxonomy (NCBI): domain Eukaryota; kingdom Metazoa; phylum Chordata; class Chondrichthyes; order Rajiformes; family Rajidae; genus Amblyraja; species Amblyraja radiata. The sequence continues at coordinate 100,626,906 of NC_045958.1, read as the reverse complement.
AGTGGAGGTGGTGGAGGCAGGTTCGATTATACCATTTAAAAATAAATTAGATAGTTATATGGACGGGAAAGGAATGGAGGGTTATGATCTGAGTGCAGGTAGATGGGACTAGGGCAGAATAAGTGTTCGGCACGGACTAGAAGGGCCGAGATGGCCTGTTTCCGTGCTGTAATTGTTATATGGTTATATCGTTATATGTTCTGTGTGCTGAAGCAAAGCAAGAATTTCATTGTCCTATCAGGGACACATGACAATAAACTCACTTGAAATTGAACTTGCAGATGAGATGAGTTTAAATAGGCATCATGTTCGGTACAAACATTGTGGCCGAATGACCCGTTCCTGTGCTGTAGTGTTCATAAGGTCATAAGGAATAGGAGTGGAATTAGGTCATTTGGCCCATCAAGTCTACTCCGCCATTGAATCATGGCTGATCTATCTCTCCCTCCTAACCCCATTCTCCTGCCTTCTCCCCATAACCGCTAACACCCGCAGTAATCAAGAATCTATCCATCTCCGCCTTAAAAACATCCACTGACTTGGCCTCCATAACCCTTGACAAAGATTTTCACAGATTCATCACCCGCTGACTCAAGAAATTTCTCCTCATCTCCTTCCTAAAAGAACGTCCTTCAATTCTGAGGCTATGACCTCTAGTCCTAGACTCTCCCACTAGTGGATACATCCTCTCCACATCTATAGGTTTCAAAATCAAAGTGGTTTTCCAAGCTATACTTAGATCGAGTCCATCTTGTCCTTCATGATGGGATGTGTTTGACTACCCTCCTGCATGGTGCCAGCTAGATGTGTTATATAACCACGAATCCTTGTCGCTATATGTGTTGTTCCCAAATAATCCTTGCAAACATTACGATTTCTGTCCTTGCTAACTACAAATGTAGACACAAAATGCTGGAGTAACTCAACGGGTGAAGCTGCATCTATGGAGAGAAGGAATTGGCGACGTTTCGGGTCGAGTCCCTTCTTCAGGCCGGTCCAATGGTAGTGGGTTATCGTTGATATTTGCTTACAAACCAGCATTTTGTGTCTAACGCTGAGTTACTCCAACATTTTATGTCTAATCTCCATAGATGCTGGCTTACCCGCTGAGTTACTCCAGCATTTTGTGTCTACCTTCGATTTACCAGCATCTGCAGTTCTTAAACACTTGCTAACCAATTTGGCTCCCAAACTGATTGTGCACCATCTGCGAAATCTAGATTCATTTGACTCCTTCTTCAACCTTAGGTTCTCATTACAGGTAATTAAGGAAAATAACCTAACTTTCTCTGGTTATACATTACTATAATGCAAGCACAAGCAACTGCCGAGAAACCTTCCCTCTCCAACACCTCCCAGCCGCTCACCAGCAGGTGAAGCAGAATAAGCAAGTGAAGAATTAGATGGAATTTCAACGTTCTCAGATCTTTACATGCAAATACCTTGCAGCCACAAGCAAAGTCTAATAAGTTCATTTTATAGATATAGCATGCAGGTCAGGTCGGGTACAGTTCCCCCCGCCATGGGTACCATGTAATCCCGTGCTACCTGCTCCATGGTCGGATAGTCGGCAACTAAACCGTCTCCCCACCTGGTTTGCCAGGTGAGGAGGGCACCAAAAACAAGACCTGTCAAAGGGCGGATGAGCTTCTAGCGAGCCAACGGCCATCGCACTTCAGTAGAAGTTGCGCTCAATGTCGTACAGAGCATTATAAGGAATGATGATAAAGCACACACACACCAACATCCTATACTTCCAGTGGCGGAAGTCTGCAGGAACTGGAGGACAGAGATGTGTGGTGCGTCCATCACCATTCCCGTTGGAAACCAGCACCACTGCGTCGCGATGATGAATGAATGAATGAATGAATTACTGCAAAAACAGGCCCAAAGAGAGTCACAAAATGCTGGAGTGACTCAACGGGACGGGCAGCCTCCGAAATGTATAGGGAAGGAACTGTAGATGCTGGTGTACAATGAAGATAGACACAAAATGCTGGAGATGGAGGAAGATAGACACAAAACCCATGGACTAAGTGGTCCGAAAGGACCCACTTGTATCCATGCTGTATCTCAAAATTAAATGTGTGGATTTAGTTATTTGCTTTGGAGGTTCTGGTGTGTTTCAATAATAGTTCTGAAGCTAGGTTACGTCCTAGGCTAGGTTCAATATCTCACACCAATTTTGCAGCTTTGGAGTGGATAATTTTCTTTTTCACTTTTTCTCTACTGCAGGTACCATCACGACATTGCAAGTACTATCGCAATGTATAAGAACCATTTGGATAGGTACATCGATAAGGCAGGTTTTCGAGGGATATGGACCAAACGCAGGCAGGTGGAACGGGTGTAGATGGGGCATATTGGTTGGCGTGAGCAAGTTGGGCCAAAGGGCCTGTTTCCGCACTGTGACCCCATGACAAAGTCTTCACTCTCTATGTTTTCTAAACATAGAAACATAGATAATAGGTGCAGGAGTAGGCCATTCATCCCTTTGAGCCAGCACCGCCATTCAATATGATCATGGCTGATCATCCACAATCAGTACCACATTCCTGCTTTCTCCCCGTATTCCATGATTCCGTTAGCCCTAGGAGCTAAATCTAACTCTCTCTTGAAATCATCTAGTGAATTGGCCTCCACTGCCTTCTGTGGCAGAGAATTCCACAGATTCACAACTCTTGGTGAAGAAGTTTTTCCTCATCTCAGTCCTCAATGGCCTACCCCATATTCTTAAACTGTGACCCCTGGTTCTGGACTCTGAGCATCGGGAATATTTTTCCTGCATCTATCGCGTCCAATCCTTTAAGAATTTTATATGTGTCTATAAGATGCCCTCTCATCCTTCTAAATTCCAGTGAATGCATTCCCAGTTGATCCATTCTTTCATCATGTGTCAGTCCCGCCATCCCGGGAATTAACCCGGTGAACCTACGCTGCACTCCCTCAATAGCAAGAATGTCCTTCCTCAAATTAGCAGACCAAAACTGCACACAATTCGCCAGGTGTGGTCTCACCAGGGCCATGTACAACTGCAGTAGGAGCTTGTGGCGTTTCATATATTCTTCAAACTGCAAAGACAGACAAGAAAGTAGTGCCACCCACCTTTGTGGTGTATGCAGCTTCTGGGTCATCCTCCAGTATTCGAGAAAGGCCAAAATCAGAAACCTTACTGACCAGGTTACTGTTGACCAAGATGTTCCGTGCCGCCAGATCTCGGTGGACGTAACCCATGTCTGACAGATACCTCATTCCCGAGGCAATTCCTCTCAACATTCCCACCAGCTGGATGACTGTAAACTGGCCATCGTTCTTCTGAAGGAAGGGTAAAGAATTTGGTCACATGGTATCTTTACTGACAAAACACCACACTATAAATGAACGAGCCAAGTCTAAACCAAATACCCCCGGCAAATAACCTAAACCACATCAATGCTAAGCTTTCATCTGTCAACAGGAGATTGAAACCAGAGCTACACAGGTGGAAGAATATCAAGAACTGGTTGACTCCACATTGTTTAACTCACAGAACAGTGTAGACTTCAGGAGAGTTTCATAAGCATAAGTAAATTTGGGTAATAGTTCAGACTACAGCATTGAAACAGCTGTTTATTTTACAAAACACCTTTAAGTTTTTTCTTGTTTTGACCAAAACAGACACTCATTCATCAGAAAGCCATTTTTTCTTCAAAGTACAGACATTCTTCATGTTGGGGGTATTAAGTTAAAAGCCAGCTTAATAGTAGGGAACATTTAACAGGCTCACATCTCCTGATGAAGATGAGCAGGGTACTGATATGGGTGAGATGGGGGTGAGGACCAGGTCCAATAGTAGAATTTCATGCTGTCAAAGGACTGGATATTCACAGGGTCAGGAATGCTTGTCATGGTGTGCAGTGACAGCTGTGTGTTATAATTCTCTTCTGCAGATAGGTTCCATGTCTCTTTGACATACAGAAGTTTTATGGTTAGCGGGGATTTCTCTACCATGGGTAGCATTCCAGCTGGGTACCTTTCCAGCACTCCAGATGCTTCAACTACTTCTGAGAGGTCATTGGGTGAAAAGTCCCACTAACTGTTAATTTAACTTCTGAAATACACACACACACACACATATATATATATATTTAATATATATATGTTCGTGTATATATATACACACACGAACATGCATAAACCCGAAAACACACGCACATGCACACCCGCTCATACACACACACACTCACACACAAGCACATTAACGCAAAAACACAAGCACGCGAATACGCACAAACACGCAAAAACATGCACACAAACACAAAAACACACACACACACATGCACTAGCTCTATCCAACAGCCAAAAGTCTATAGCCTCCTTTTGCTCTGGTATTTTATTTTGTTCTTCACATGTTTAAATTATGTTTTATTTTTAATAGTCTACTGTATATCGTGTTGTTACCCTTGCGAGCAAAGCACCAAGGCAAATTCCTTGTATGTTTACATATTTGGCTAATAAAATGGATTCAATTCAGTTCACAAACACAAAAAAAACACACACACACACACACACACACACGGGCACACACACACATCTGGAAAGCCAATCAGTTCGTCAAGGAAGCTATCAATGTATTCCCAATACATTCATGTACAAAGATACACGGGCGGCCACGGTGGCGCAGCGGTAGAGTTGCTGCCTTACAGCGCTTGCAGCGCCGGAGTCCCGGGTTCGATCCCGACTACAGATGCTGTCTGTACGGAGTTTGCACGTTCTCCTCGTGTCCGCGTGGGTTTTCTCCGAGATCTTCAGTTTCCACCCACACTCCAAACCTGTACAGGTATGTAGGTTAATTGGCTTGGTGCATGTGTAAATTGCCCCTAGTGTTTGTACAGTAGTGTTAATGTGCGGGGATCGCTGGTCGGTGCGGACCTGATGGGCTGAATGGCCTGTTTCCAAGTAGGAAACATGTTACCAATGTTGGGAGAGTCCAGAACCAGAGGTTACAGTTTAAGAATAAGGGGTAGGCCATTTAGGACTGAGATGAAGAACTTTCTTTTCTCCCAGAGAATTGTGAATCTGTGGAATTCTCTGCCACAGAAGGGGGGTGGAGGCCAATTCACTGGATATTTTCAAGGGAGTTAGATTTAGCTCTTAGGGCTAAAGGAATCAAGGGATATGGGGGGAAAAGCGAGAACGGGGTACTGATTTTGGATGATCAGCCATGATCATATTGAATGGCGGTGCTGGCTCGAAGGGCCAAATGGCCTACTCCTGCACCGATATTTCTATGGTTCTACGTTTCTATTGTAATTTGTGTCCCAGCCATTCACAGACCCCTTCACTTAAAGGAGGAAAGAATTCAATGTCATGAAAGCCTGAAAGAAAAATTCTGATTTCTCAGTGCACCAGAATCCTTGCTGACCCAGTGATTACATTTCCAGTGTTCCCTGCAGATGGTTTCCGCAGAAATAAAGGTGACATTGACAATGGTCTGTCAGAATGTTAATCAACTTCTACCTTCACAGTGTAGGAAGAAACTGCAGATGCTGGCTTACACCACAGAAAGACACAAAATGCTGGAGTAACTCAGTCTGACAGGCAGCATCTCTGGATAGAAGGAATGGGTGACGTTAAGAAGGGTCTCAACCTGAAACGTCACCCATTCCTTCTATCCAGAGATGCTGCCTGTCCCGCTGAGTTACTCCAGCATTTTGTGTCTGTCTACCTTCACAGTGAACAGATCTTCAATCTGCTTTTAGAAACAATGAGAGAGGTGGATTTTGTACACATGTATAAAAATATATGGGAAGGTGGAGGATAGTGACCAGTAAGGCTCAAAGGAAGGGCAGGCAGAGAGAGCGAGGTGAAGGAATATGGTGATGGTGATGATTTTGAAGTGTGCTTATCTCAATGCAAGGAGAATTGTGGAGTGGAAGGGTTGGAGGTGGAGTAAAGCTATGTCCTTGGTGATTTGAAGGGTTTGAAACTCCTTGCCACTTTCCCATGTCTATTGCAAAGGTTTCCTCTACTGTGCAGACTAATAATCAGCCCATGGTCATGCATTGAATTATGATTTGCAAGAAATGCAATATTTTCATTATTGGTTCCATTTCCTTCCCCATCGTGAATTACTTCACCAGAAATGGGATCCTGTATGTCATACCTTCATTAAATAATACCATTTTAAGTCCTAGACTTTATGCTCCAGAGATATTATTTTTGAATTTTGTACTCTGCCGATGCAATTTAAAAATTCACTTTAATGTTGAAATATGCTCTTATAAAACAGTATCTGCAGTGCAGAGGATAATGGAGCAGGGGGAAGGATAAACAGCAGGGCCCAAAGATTGACACTACCGAATTAGTTTAGTTTAGAGATACAATGCGGAAACAGGCTCTTCGGCCCACCGAGTCCACGCCGACCAGCGATACCAGCACATTAACATCATCCTACACTCACTAGGTACCTGTTCGGCTTTGGAGTGTGGGAGGAAACGAAAGATCTCGGAGAAAACCTTCGCAGGTCACGGGGAGAAAGTACAAACTCTGTGCAGACAGCACCCGTAGTCAGGATCGAACCCACATCACAGAAGTGTGATGAATTGATTTGCTGATCACTGTGATCCATCATCAGTTTAGCTTTAGGTTTACTCATTATTGTCAGGTGTAATGAGGTACAGTGAAAAGCTTTGTTTTGCATGCTATCTAAACAGATTAGGTCCACCATACATAGGTACAATCAGTTCAAACTCAAGCACAATAGATCAGGCAAAGGATAAGATGCAGAGTGCACACTTGTCTCCATGTTAGAAGCACTGACTCATAACATTAATCTGTAATGGACTGATTCCTAAACACGAATACCATAAATATTTGATATTATGTCATAAATTAATCCATGAATAATTTAACAGGAAAAAGTTAAACAAATAAATTGCCAGTTGATTCATAAATTAATTTCTGAAACGTAAAATAACTTACCTTTAAAAAAGTATCAAGAGAGCCATTCTCCATATATTCTGTCACTATCATAACTGGTTTACCTTAAAATATATGTAAAAACAAAGTTATTTATTCGAGTTGTGCAGCAATATTCAACAGTTAGGATTTGCAATTGCTTGAAACAAATATTGAGCAATTGTTATATGCAACTCATGATTTTACATCTATGAATTTTAATATATGGAAAATTGCATGTTTCTGTGATGCACTCGATGTGGATTTTGCTCACCATTCGAATTTCTGGATAATAAATCAACTCAATAATTTCCAATGAAAGCGAAACCTCTTAATAATACGGGGCATAAACATCAATTAAATATACTTAACTGTTTTAAAAACCAACATCTAATCTTCCAAGTTTGTTATTAACTTGCATTAAATTAAAAAATCTTTGTGACTAGAATTGTCCAACTTCTCCTCACAATCACTTGATTTGCTAAGGACTGTTGGCAGAACAATTTCCCACTGGAGATGAATAATGTTCTATCACATCGTATAGTAATCAGATGGGAGAAACAACCACTTTAGGTTTCGTTTTTTAGTTTGAAGAAGGACTGAAGAAGGGTCTCGACCCAAAACGTCGCCTATTCCTTTGCTCCATAGATGCTGCCTCACCCGCTGAGTTCCTCCAGCATTTTTGTCTACATTGGTTTTTTAGTTTAGTTTAGTTTAGAGATACAGCGCAGAAACAGGCCTATCGGGCCACCATATCAGCGCCGACCAGCGATCCCCGTACACTAGCACTCTCCTACACACGCTAGGGACAATTTTACTATTTTAACTAGCCAATTAACCTACAAACCTCTATGTCTTTGGAGTCTGGGAGGAAACTTGAGCTTCCGGAGAATACCCACGCACATCACGAGGAGAGCGTGCAAACTCCACACAGTCAGCACCCGTAGTCAGGATCGAACCCGGGTCACTGGCACTGCAAGGCAGCAACTCTACCGCTGCACCACCGTGTCATCAAGTTATTTGAGCATCTGTTTGCATAATGATTGGCTTTCAAAGAGAAACCTCATCACAGACGTCATTGTTGACTCATTGAACAGACAACAGCCGAGCGGAATGGATTGGCAACACAGAGGCTTCGACAAGTTGAGTAATTGCAAACACTCATTCTGAAAGTGACCTCGTGCTTTGGCGATCTGATGAAAAACCTTAACTGACCAGCTAACTCCTGCTTCAGGTCGAGGATCTGTCCCATCTGCCCAACTCTGCCTGCGATTCCACACTCAGGAGTCAAGAGTCAAGAGTGTTTTATTGTCATATGTCCCAAACTGAACAATGAAATTCATACTTGCAGCAGCACAACAGAATATGTAAACATAATACTCAGTAAACAATATAATCAATGAAAAAATGTATATACATAGAAAGTTATATATATGTTGATTATATATATATATATTTCAGTATGTATATACAAACACACACATATATAAATATTTCAGCATGTATGTATATTTATATATATTAGAGGGGAAAGCACTTCTTCCAGAGTATCATTCATTAAAAGCCTTGTCTCTCACTTTATAATCTATGGTCTAGTTTCTACAGAAACAATTTCCCACAACAGTATATATACACACTCAGATATATATAAATGTATACACACTTACACAAACACATATGTATGTGTGCACATACATACATATATATATATACACACATATTTCAGTATGTATGTATGTAGATACACACACATACACACACACAGGTATATATATATGTACACCCACACACACACGTACACACATATCCTCTTCCCGATGGTAGGGGTGAAATGGGTGCATGGCCAGGGTAGTGCGGATCTCTGATGATGCTGGCTGCCTTTTCGAGGCAGTGACTCCTGTAAATCTCGCTGGTAAACTGTGAAAGCCCTCAGACCCTTGAGTGATGGGGCGATGCCTAATAGCCCTGTCCCACGGTACAAGTTCATTCCAAGAACTCTCCCGAGTTTAAAAAAAATCAACCTCGTGGTAAGAACGGAGAATTAACATGGCGGGTACGTCGGAGCTCGGGGACGTCTCTTAGCACTAACGGCAGGTACTCGGGAAGACTCGCTAACGGCAGGTAAGCACGGGAAGACTCGTGAAGATTTTTCAACATGTTGAAAAATGTCCATGAGAGTTCCGAGTACCGACGAGTGGCCATTACCGTAAATCTCCGAGTTCGAATCAGGGCAAACTCAGGAGAACTCTTGATATGAACTCGTACCGTGGAACAGGGCTTTTACTTTGTCAATTTTACCTACCGGCGAAGAATAAAAAGTAATGGCATTTGCTCATCTAAAATTGAGGCTGCATCTTGACGCAGATATTTCATTCAGTGTTCCAGTTGAGCCACCTCGGTACTTTGATTACTAATTCTGAAAAAAATCCACCCCTATATTTCACTCTAACTACCACACCACTCGTGTTACCTTTAAATGAAAAATCAATTTGGCCAAAGCAATTATTTTTCCAGATTAATTAGGCAAATATAAGTACATACAATTCTATCCCCAAGTGGAGTTGCATACGAGACCAACTGTGGTCTTTACCTGAAGCCAGATTATAGGCCTGGGAATTATTGGAGCAGCACACACTTGGCATTTTAAAGTCATACATTCCGTGCTTAGTTTTAAATAATGCTTATATGCAATTGATAATTGAATTAAAAATGAATGAGGATTTAGGAGGTGAGAAAGATAAATGCTCAGAAAGACAGATGTACAGGCCATAGAACAGGGAAATACAAATCCAGGACCCTGCACCCTCATTACTGTCGATAGAATGTAACTGCGGTGTGAAATGTCTGCATTTGGTAGGTTTTTATTATAAATAGCCATGTAGCAGTGCATACATTTTAATGGAAAAATGAATAGCTATCAGGTAATAATTAAATTGGGCAGAAATATCCAGTAAAAAGAGTCAAGAGTTGCACACAGCAATCACCTCCTTAACTCCTTAATTTCTGTCTTGGGCCTCCTCCATGGCCAGAGTGAGGCCCACCACAAATTGGAGGAACAGCACCTCATATTTTGCTTGGGTAGTTTACACCCCAGTGGTATGAACATTGACTTCTCCAATTTCAGGTAGTCTTTGTTTTCTCCCTCCTTCCCCTCCCCTTCCCAGCTCTCCCACAAGCCTACTGTCTCTGCCTCTTCGTTTCTTTCCCGCCCCCCCCCCGCCCCCCCGCCCCCCGACATCAGTCTGAAGAAGGGTCTCGACCCGAATCATCGCCTATTCCTTCGCTCCATAGATGCTGCCTCACCCGCTGAGTTTCTCCAGCATTTCTATCTACCTTCCTTAACTGAAAGTGTTCAGCATGGCCAAAAACAGATAAGAGTAATTGTGATTATATTTGGGTTGGGATTATTTTTCTGTTTTATACTCCCTAATAGCAGGCGCTTTGGCCCAACTTGTTCATGCCAACTAATTTGAGCTTGTCCCATTTACCTATGTTTGACATATCCCTCTGAATCTTTCCTACCCAGTGACCTGTTCCAAATGTTGTTATTGTTCCTGCCTCAACCACTTCCACCTACAGCTTGTCCCATGTATGTAACAACCTCTGTGGGAAAAAAATGCCCCTCGGGTTCCGATTAAATCTTTCCCCTCTCAACTTAAATCCTTGCTCTCTCGGTCTTGATTTCTCAACCCTGTGGAAAAGACTGTGTGCTTTCAACCTGTTGCTGCCCCAAACTATTGGTTTGATTAGGCTTTAAGATATGAAAAATAATATGTACCAGGTGAGTCATACAATAAAATAATATGTCTTCATTAAAATTGGATATTCTGTGTTTACATTTTTAAAGTCCTTGCCTACAAATATACTTTTCAGGTAACTAATTTGTTGAATATCATGTGCAGGTGTGTCATATAATAAAATAATATGTCTTCGTTAAAATTAGATATTCTGTGTTTATATTTAAAAATTCACGGCTTACTTTTCAGGTAACTAATTTGTTGAATAACACGTCAACCAATTTGCTCTTAAAACTCTCCAAATCCATGTCACCTGCACACCTCTGTTTACTGAACTGCAGTCATAAATTATGGACTCCCCGTATTTATCGATGAAACTGTTTGATGTCTCTTTACGTTACCCATGTGACAGCAATTTAGACGTCGACCTCACAGATCAAATCTCTTTCCATTTTAATACAATTATGGAAGTGATAATTTCACCATGACCCCAACAGAAATACACGAGTGGAAAGAGCAAGAACGGAGTAGCAGAACTTTAGAACGAGCGGCACTTGTTCAGAGAATTATGACAGGTTTACTGCAATGCTTGTTAGCTTTAAAGACAATGACAGCGATGTATTGTCTCTGTGTTTTGCACCCTGGTAATGCTCTGAGATTAAATCAAAGTTCAGCCAGAGAGAGAGAAATGAAGCTGTCATTGGGATGTCTTGTGGGTGGACATCCCAGTGGGCCGGGTGAACTCAGATATCTCAATAAGATGAGGGTGGCACAGTGGCGCAGCGGTAGAGTTGCGGCCTTTAGTCCCTGTCCCACTTAGGCGACTACAGTTGACTAGGCTGTCGCCACATGGTCGGTGGGGTGTCGCCTGTATGGTCGTGAGTAGTCTCCTCAGTCGCCCAAAGAATCGTAGCGTTTTCTTGGTCGCCGCTGGATTTTGAAATGTTCAAAACTTTTCGGCGACAGTTGGATTGTCATAGGTTGTCGCCAGGATGACGTAAGTTGTTGCCGGCGCTGACTTTGGTGAATTCCATTGGCGACTACCTACGTCAACCTACGTCAACCGGCGACAGGTACCGGCGACTGAATTGCCTTCTGTTGTCGCCGACAGGGTCGTACCTTGCCGTGGCTTGTCGCGGATGGACGTATGTTGTCGTAGGTGGACGTCCTATAGTCAGGGTCGCTGGTTGTTTGCCATAGCCTGACATTGACTAGGTGATAGTTTGTTGTAGACATTGTCATAGAGATTGTCGTAAGGGGGCCAGTCGCCGTTTTTTCGACGACCTGCTATGACTATGATAGTCGCTGGCAGTCGCCGAAAAAATCGCATAAGTGGGACAGGCCCATTACAGCAGCAGAGACCCACGTTCAATCCTGACTACGGGTGCTGTCTCTACGGAATTTGTACATTCTCCCTATGACCGCGTGGGTTTTCTCTGGGTGCTCCGATTTCCTCCCACATCCTAGACGTGCAGGTTTGTAGGTTAATTGGCTTCTGTAAATTGTCCCTCAAGTGTGTAGGGTAGAACTAGTGCACAGGGATCGCTGGTCGGTGCAGACTCGGTGGGTCGATCAGTTAACAAACTGTCTTTGCCAAAGCTATTAACAGTGAATCAGACAAGATTTTATTTTTACAATGGCAATAATTTGCACATTATTTCCAAACATTTTAATAGTCAGAATCCTTTCATATGTTTCACTCCCCTGTCACTGCACCTTTTAAAAGGGTTTATTTTCTTTCCCAGGGTCCTTCATAAACAATTGTATTATATTGTTATATTTAACAATATAATACAATATAACAATAACAATATAATGTGTAAATATAAGCCAGTTATGTCGAACAAAATTAATATCGCTATAGGTATCCAAAAGATGTGGGGAGGGTTTTACATGGTTAAAGCAAACAGTTTAATCGGGCCTGGTCGTGCTTTATAAAGCCTGCCTCCTATGGGTATTTAATGCTCAATTAATGTGTAGGAGTATGAAGAAGGGTCTTGACCAGAAAACGTCACCCATTCCTTCTCTCCAAAGATGTTGCCTGTCCCGCTGAGTTACTCCAGCACTTTGTGTCTATCTTTGGTGTAAACCAGCATCTGCAGTTCTTTCCTACACATACCTAATTTAGCTTAGTTTAGTTTAGAGATACAGCATGGAAACGGGCCTTTTGACCCACCAAGTCTGCACCGACCAGCGATCCCTGTGCACTAGTTCTATCCGACACAGAGATATGGAAGGGCAAGGTGTGAAAAGGAGACATCAAAGGGGTTGAAGTTTAAGGAAAATGTAGAATAGGTCATTGTTTGCTCGGAGAAGGTGACAACGAAGCATAGAGGCTGTGCTGATTCTGCGCGCATAGCTGTTGCTGTTAGACTCTCTGCCCAACATGTCAGTGCTCTGCTGCTGGACAGCAGTGGAGCAAAAGGTATGATACTTCAGTATTCTGTCTGCAATTCATCTCTGGCACCCCACTGTGGAATTAATGGACGTGCGTTAAACTTGGGCCAATGGAAGGGGCAGATGCAGGCCTCATGTAGAAACAAGGAACCTCAGATGCTGGTTTATACCAAGTACCTCTCCGTGGTTTGTCACCTTGTCGTGGTGGAGAAGCTTGTGTGGTCCTGAGATCTTGAGAGCGATGCCGTCTGGGGATATGCTCCTGGTAGGGCCACCCATGGTGGTAAGGTCGAGCAGGTGGTCTCTGACAATGAACAATCCAACCAAGACTTCAACGGTGGAACAGGCAGAGGACGTGGATGACCTTAGTGGAGCGTCACAATGGCTGGGAAGGCGAATGAAGACTGCAGCAGAAAAGGGCCTCCGGTCGTCTTGGACTCCATGCCACTGGATCCTGACCAAGATCTGTCAAGGACCGTGGGGTGGCTGTCTGTGTGCCAGTCTCCCCAGGTTAAACAAAGTCACATACAGGCGTCCTCCATATAGGGAATAGCACCCTAGAGACACCCAGAACTGCAGATGCTGGAAAAATCAAAGGTAGACAAAAATACAGGAGAAACTCAGCAGGCCAGGCAGCATCTCTGGAGAAAAAGGATGGGTGACATTTCAAGTCGGGATCATTTTTCTCTATGAAACCACAGGACCACATGTTGGTGGAATTCAGCCCATTAATGTTAGTACAACAAATGTCTCACAGAACACTTCTGTGTAAAAACTCAGCAGGTGAGGCAGCATTTATTGAGCGAAGGAGTAGGTGACGTTTCAGTCGAGACCCTTCTTCAGTCACCTATTCCTTCACTCCATAGATGCTGCCTCACCTGCTGAGTTTCTCCTGGATTTTTGTCTACCTTTGATTTTTCCAGAATCTGCAGTTCTCTCTTAAACACTTCTGTGTATAATAATCCTGTCCAAAATAAATACAGGATTTGTGGTCAGTTACCCTTAATCGGACACTTTTGTGGGAGAGAAGTTTAAGGACAATACTTCCCAAACTGCAGATTCATTTTTAAAACATGCTGCTGAGATGAAGATACGACGAGCTCTCTACAAACTACTGAGGGCACGTAGACACAAGGAACGGCAGATGCTGGGATCTTGAGCTAAACACAAAGTGCTGGTGGAACTCAGCTTGTCAGGGAACATCTGTGGAGGGAATGAACATATGGCATTCCGGGTCAGGTTCTTTCATTATACTGGAGAAGCCTTTAGCCTTCAGTATGAAGAAGGGTATTGATCCAAAATGCCATCAGTCCATTTCCTCCAAAGTTTGTGCTTTACTTAGGACATGAAGTTTATTCCTCGTAAAAGTTGCCTTCAATCAGAGTGACAATTGCAACACTGGGGCATCCTGACAGACTACAGAACTACAGAAACTTACCAAATAGTAAAAAGCCTGAATAGAGTGGACTGGAGAGGATGTTTCTATTAGTGGGAGAGTCTAGAACCAGAGGCCATGGCCTCAGAATAAATGGACACACCTTTGGAAGGAGATGAGGAGGAATTTATTTAGTCAGAGGGTGGTGAATCTGTGGAATTCATTGCCACAGAAGGCTGTAGATGCCAAGTCAATGGATATTTTTAAGGCAGAGATTGACAGATTCTTGTTTAGTACAGGTGTCGGGGATTATGGGAAGAAGGTAGGAGAATGGGGTTGAGAAGGGGAAGAGAGATCAGCCACGTTTGAATGGCGGAGCAGACTTGATGGGCCGAGTGGCCTATTTCTGTTCCTGAAACTTATGAAGTAACAGAGATGCAATCTAAATCTTCTTTGATTTTAAAGGAAAATTGCATGAAGCATGTGCACTAATTTGTATAACATCCGATTCCTTCACTTACGGCAGTTAAACAATGGGAACACAGATCCGATGTTTGACAAGGTAATGAGTACTTTATTGAAAAGCGTTCACACTCCGAACAGCTTTGCCAGAAACATCGAGTCAACGTACAGAAAAATTGTCAGCTAGAACCAACGTTAAATCTATTTATTTATTTATTTACACTCTGCCTGGTTCTATAATGGTCATGTATTAAAGTCTTAAATGAAAATAGCCCTGGAAAATAATTTACATTTCGGGAAATCATCTTGGCTTCAAAACTACATTCTCCCGAGCACTGCAGCCAACTTATTTGTAGGGTAATGAAAGAAGGGAAGGTTACGTACTTTTAGTGACCACTCCCTCAAGATGGATGATGTTTGGGTGGTCAAACTGTCCCATGATACTCGCTTCACCAAGGAACTCCCTGCGTTGCTTCTCGGTGTAGCCAACCTTCAGGGTTTTGATGGCGACCGGGAACTCTCTTTTCCCAGGTAACTTCAGACGGCCACTGCACACCTCGCCGAATTCACCTTGAGACAGAAATAAGATTCACAGAGTCATATGGCACGGGAACAGGCCCTTCGGCCCAGCTTGCCCATGCTGGCCAGTGTTCATTAGTCCCACCTGCACGCATTTGGCCCACCTCCCTCTGAACCTTTCCTATCCATGTACCTGTCCAAATGTCTTTTAACTGTTGTTTTAGTGTCTTCCTCAACTACCTCATCCTGCAGCTCATTCCATTTACCCACCACAATCTGTGTAAAAATGTTATCCCTTAAATTCCTAATAAACCTTTTCTTTTGCTCCTTAAACCTATATCCTCTGGTTCTTGATTCCCCTATTCTGGGCAAGAGACTCTGTGCGTCTGCTCAATCTGTCTCTGTAAATGATGGCAATGCCTGGGCTTACATTTGTTTTATGGTGTGCACAGTATGTTGATTGATCAAATTGATTGAACGTAGAAACAGGCTCTTCGGCCCACTGAGTCGGGGAACCTTGGATGAGGTGAGAATTTGAGACTCTCGTCAGTATAAAGAAGGAGGCATGGGACAGGCGTAGATAGCTGGGATCAAGCGTAATCCCAGGAGGAGCTTCAGTAACTGAGGGGCACACTTAAGAAGGAAATCAGGGGGACAAGAAAGGGGCAGGAGATAGCTCTGGCAGATAATATTAAGCAAAATCCAAAGAGATTTGGATATCCCTCTAAACCTGTACTATCCATGTACCTATCTAATTCTTTCTTAAATGTGGTGATAGTAGCTGCCTCAACTACCTCCTCTGGCATCTCGTTCCATACACCCACCACCTGCTGATGAAGGCCAATGTGCTGAAAGCTTACTTGGCTTTGCGAAGAGATTGCGATGTTGGGTAACTCAAGCACTGCGTGGGATCCAACGAAAGAACAGGACTTTGCATCACTTAACTCACCTGCGCCGATGACTCTTTCGATAGTTATGCAGGAGGCATCAATTTCCTTGGCAAACTCATGAACAGCTTGGCTTGGATCTTCATACGTATGAGGATCAATGTATGTCCGTATACCTGGCAATTTAACTGTTTGATAAAAGGCAATAATGCAGATGTTAGTTTGATATAATATCACTGCTGAGTAAAGTTGCTACGTATACAATGTAGTTTTTCATTTCTATGTCATCTAATTGCGGAAGAAGGAACTGCAGGCGTCTGAAGTAGCGTCTCGACCCGAAACGTCACCTATTTCATTTCTCCAGAGATGCTGAATTTTGTATTTAACTTCCATATAGTTGCGGCTTTTTGCCCATTTGGTATTTGTGGAAAAACAGACTTCAGTACGAGAGATTCCCCTTCACACTTTTTAGGGAATTGTTTCCTAAAATGGAAGGTTTATTTTACTTTATGGGTCCTCATCCCGTTCCTGTCCTCAGAGTCAGGACCTCTGGAGAGCGTGTGCAAAAACACTTGCTGTGGTACTGGTCAAAGTCTCCTGCTTTGACTAAATATCATCGTTCCCAAGTTCAGTTTCGTTTCGTTTAGAGATACGGTGCAGAAACAGACCGAGTCCGCACCGACCAGCGATACCCGCACACTAACACTATCCTATACGAACTAGGGACAATTTACAATTATACCAAGCCAATTTAGCCTACAAACCTGTACGGCTTTGGGCTGTGGGAGGAAACCGGAGCACCTGGAGAAAACCCACGCAGGTCACAGAGAGAACGTACAAACTCCGTACAGACAGCACCCGTAGTCAGTATCGAACCCGGATCTCTGTCACTATAAGGCAGCAACACTACCGCTGCGCCACCGTGCCGCCCCAGTTGGGTCTCAAGGTTTTTCTTACAAGCTGATCAGGCTGGGTGATACACAGGAATTCCACCCAGCAAAGACTTAAAGGAACTGAGCTTAGGAAAATGTTGTAAGGTGGACACATATTGCTGGAGTAACTCAGCGAGACGGGCAGCATCTCTGGCGAGAAGGAATGGGTAACGTTTTGGGTCAAGACCCTTCTTCAGCTGTCCTCCATTTAGATCCCAGTTTCTATTGAGCAAAGTCCTGTCATTTTATAATCATCGAGATCCACGTAAAATATACACAATTAAGAAACAAATTACTGCAGGTGTTATTAATTTAAAATAAATGCAAAATGGTGAAAATACTCAGTAGGTCAGGCGGCTGGTGTGGAGCATGAAACTGGAATTAACATTTTAGGTCATTGATCAAACATGCATTCAGATGTTCATTCAGATAAGTCAGCACTTCATGGAAGTATCTATCTTCACAGATGTTCCCTGACTAGCTGAGTATTTCCAGTATTTTCCATTTTTATTTTATTTTAATTCATTTTTGTCTAATTCTGCCAACGCTTTCAACACTGGAATTCTTTGTACTGGTTTAATTCACTTTCTTTCAACTTTGATCATAAGAACATACAAGTTCTTCTCCTCACGCCCAGACTCTGTTGAAACTCAGACCTATTGTCTAGACTTTTATAATCCTTATGATATTAACAGCATGAAACTACCTTGTGCATTTCATCAGTTTTTTTTAAACATCGGCTGGCCATCATCTCAATGTAATGTCTTGATATAAAAACTACAGCTTTTATTCATTCACATGAACCCTTTGATGTAGAAAATTGTCCAGTGATGGTTCACTAAGAAGGCATCTGATTAAAACTGAGGTAGAATAATGAGAGAGACACCGATGTGCATCTTCCATCGCGGAGATAGTTTTACAAAGTGTTTTGTGGCCGAGGTGAAAGTATAGCCCAAAAAAAGCAATTTCAAGGTGTTATCTTCTTCTTCTTAAGCAGTCTTTCGGAATGAGGGGTGACTTATTGAGGCCAATGTGGGAGCCACTGACTCTTCCATCGATGCGTCCAGAGAGTCCTTCCATTGAGTGCTCCTGACGTATAGCCCTACGGATCCCAATACCATCCTGAATACTCTCTCTCCATGTTGACTGGTCATGGGCTGCAGTTTCCTAGGAGTCAATGGGAATGTTGTTTCTTTCCAAGGAAACTTTCAGCATTTCAAGAATCAAGAGTCAAAGTGTTTTATTGTCATACGGCCCAGATGGAACAATGAAATTCTTACTTGCAGCAGCACAGCAGAATATGTAAACATAGTACACTGTAAACAATATAATAAACAAGAAAAAAAAGTTGTAGGTGTATATGTACACATAGTACTCACAAATACACACAAGTATATATATGTAGATCACATAGATATAGATCGCACACATATATATGTTTAAGAAAGAACTGCAGATGTGGTAAAATTGAAAGGTAGACACAAAATGCTGGAGAAACTCTACGGGTGAGGCAGCATCTATGGACAGAAGGAATTGGTGACGTTTCGGGTCCAGACACTTCTTCAGTATACATATACACGCACACATTAAAAAAACCCCAATAATAGTGCAATAATAACAATAATAGTCCATGTAGTTCAGAGCTTATTTGAGGCTGTAGTGTTTAATGGTCTGATGGCTGTAGGGAAGAAGCTGTTCCTGAACCTGGATATTACAAGTTTCCAGGCTCCTGTACCTACTTCCCGATGTCAGTGGTGAAATGATCACCGTGTTTTATCACTGTCTACCTGCTGATCTCCTCCCACAGAGGACATTGGTTTATCATGGCGTCATGGTCAGCATTGGACATTGCAGGCCGAAGCATGCATTGCTGAGCTGTGCTATTCTATGTTCGCAGTAGAGTTTGGATATTTCAGCCTCAGTAGTCCAGTGAGATTTGTGGGCATGGTAGGTGAATGGCTGGTGGCAGGGCACATTAGTTCAGTTTATTTTTTAGTCAGGTGCACCAAGGTACAGCGAAAAGCCCTTGTTGCGTGCAAACCAGTCAGCGGAAAGACAATACGTGATTACAATCGAGCCGTCCACAGTGCACAGAGAGACGAAAAAGGGAATCACGTTTAAGAGAATAGAAATTACACAATGCATTATTCTCGGGGCGTAATTGGTTAGGATAAGGTTACAGAAAACATTGGAACTGTCAAGTCTGGAGAGAGAAAACAAAACAGGGATGAGAGTTTTCCCGACACTGCAAGTAGGAAGTCGTTGGGATGGAGAGAGGAAGAATTAGATGCCTGCTTCACGATCAAACACAACCTGTCCTTTTTATAACATTCAATGTCAGATGTATAACAACATACCAGGATAGAAATTAATCAGCTCTAATAAATGTGCAATGCTATGCTACATGAGTAGTGAATTCTGCTTCTAAAATTCAGTGACATTCATTTCCATGGAGCTGACCTTCAGAAGTCAAGTTTCCAACAGTAACTTGGCCCATTTTGTTCTCACGTCCAAAGCTGTTATAGGGGCTTGAAATGGGGACTTTAAAAAGGTTTTCCTTGAAGCTAGTGGGTTGTTGTGTGCAGGGAGGAACTGCAGATGCTGGTTTACACCGAAGATGGACACAAAATGCTGGAGTAACTCAGCGGGTGAGGCACCATCTCTGGAGAGAAGGAATTGGCAATGTTTCGGGTTGAGAACCTTCTTCAGACTGATGTCAGGGTAGGGGGCGGGACAAAGATAGAATTTAGTCGGAGACAGTAAGACTGGTGGGACAACTGGGAAGGGGGAGGGGATGGAAAGAGAAAGCAAGGGCTATCTGAAGTTAGAGAAGTCAATGTTCATACCGCTGGGGTGTGAACTACCCAAACGAAATATGAGGTGTTGCTCCTCCAATTTGTGCTGGGCCTCACTCTGACAATGGAGGAGGCCCAGGACAGAAAGGTCAGATTGGAATGGGAGGGGGAGTTGAAATGGGATGTTTAGAGTTGGAACCTTTCTTTGGGCTGAGGTTAAAATGATAGGATTGAGAAGATCCAGATAAAACAATTCATACCCAAAGGAGTGATTTAGTTGAGGAACAACTTGTGAGAGATGGTTGAAGTAAACCAAATAAATGGTTCCTGAGTCAATTGACGTGAGAACAATTATAACATAAGCCTCTGGCATGAGTTTAAATGAAGAATTATTCATTCTTTCAGCATCTTATCCTTTGATATGGAAACTCCTGCGGATAAACGTAGCTGTGATTTGCACCCAGGTATTTCTTCTCCGGCTTCTAAGGACAGGAAACATTGATGGAGAGAAGTAACGCTTGCCCTCCACATTGGATGGTGTGAATCGACTGTATTAAATCATGAGAGGAATAGATCGGGTCTCTTGCCCAGAGAGACTATTGCCCAGAGAGTCTCTTGCCCAGAGAATCTCTTGCCCAGAGAGTCTCTTGACCAGAGTAGGGGAATCAAGGACCAGGGGACTTAGGTTCAAGGTGAAGAGGAAAGATTTAATAGGAAACTGAGGGGTAATCTTTTTACACAAAGGGTGGTGGGTGTATCGAACAAGCTGCCAGAGGAGGTAGTTGAGGCTGGGACTATCCCAACATTTAAGAAAGAGTTAGACAGGTACATGGATAAGACAGGTTTGGAGGGATATGGACCAAGCGCAGGAAGGTGGGACTAGTGTTGCTGGGACATGTTGGCCAGTGTGGGCCAGTTTCCACATTGTATCACTCTGTGACTCTCTATAACTATGACTGGCAAAGTCAGATTCTACTGAGCCCCAGTAACATGGACCTGGAAAGCTATGGTTGTAACAGGATTCGCATTGGAATGGATGCTGAACTGCCTGGAAGAAAGAAAAGACTTGCGAAACACATAAGAGCAAAGAATTACGTTCCTTTGCAAAACACAATGTGCTGGAGGAACTTAGCGAGGTCAGGCAGACCTGTGGAGGGTAGGGTTGCCAACTTTCTCATTCCCAAATAAGGGACAAAAGGTCAAAATATGGGACTAATTCCCGACGGCAATTCTTTGACCAACTCGGCTGCGGCTGAGAGAATGATGTGTTGGCCCCGGTGCTGGACTGCACACAAAGCCCAGCCAGCGGGCCAGCTGAGTAGTTTTGGCCCGGGCCGCGCGACGTCGCGCACAAAGTCCGGCACCGCATCCAACTCATGAACCGATGATCGGCCGTGGGAAGGAGGAGTGTTGGTGTCGGCGGTAAGCGAAGGTCCGAAGGTCGGACAGCTGACCGGGCTGCCGACCGACGGGGCCACGGGCGAGACGCTGCTGATGCACTCCATGGCTGCACTACGTCGGGACGGGTGAGGCGGGGCCAGACGCGGCGCTCCGACCCGACAGTCCCCTCGACCCGATTAGTAGCAGTCAAATACGGGACAAGGGCGGTCCCCTATGGGACAAAGCAATTTAGCCCAATATACGGGATGTCCTGGCTAATACAGGACAATTGGCAACCCTACTGGAGGGAGTGGACAGGCGATGTTTTGGATTGGGACCCTTCTTCAGACTTGCATTCTTGCGCTCTTGTTCCAATTGAATGGCCACACGTTACTTAGCACAGCACTGACACGCAACATTGACCAGTAAGATCAGTGAACCAACCTCAGTGTCTTCTCCCAGGGCAACACTCCAGCACCGAGGCCCGTGGACTGAACAGCTACATGGGGCAGCCTCGGTCATCCACAAGCCTGACACCAGACTCCTCTCAATCAATCAGCATATTCCAAGCATATTCCAACAATATTGCTGGTGGACAAAGGAACTGATTCAAAGACTTCTTTAAAAAAACATTACGTCCCCACTGACTCCTGGAAATCCTTGGCCCTTCTGAATGGTAATAACCTGCAGACCATGCATCAGGACCACACAGAGGCCCTTCATAGAAGCATAAAAACGTAGAAAGTAGGTGCGGGAGTAAGCTATTCGGCCCTTCGAGCCAGCTCCGCCATTCAATATGATCATGGCCGATCATCCAAAATCAGTACCCCGTTCCTGCTTTCTCCCCATATCCCTTGATTCCTGTAGTCCTAAGAGTTAAATCTAACTCACTCTTGAACACATCCAGTAAATTGGCCTCCACTGCCTTCTGTGGCTGAGAATTCCACAGATTCGCAACTCTCTGGGTGAAAAAGGTTTTACCCCATATCACTCCTAAATGGCCTACCCCTTATTCTTAAACTGTGCCCCCTGTTTCTGGACTCCCCCAACATCGGGAACATTTTCCCTGCATCCAGCCTGTCCAATCCATTAAGAATTTTATATGTTTCTATAAATCCCCTCTCATCCTAAATTCCAATGAATACAAGCCTGGTCGACCCATTCTTTTATCATATGTGGAAGGATCTGTGCACCACCACTTAAAATCAAATAGCATTGAATCTGAGTCCTTGGTAACACAGTCTAGGTGTTAGATGTGAACTGTGGTTTCAAGAAGCCAGAATATCATACCAAGAGACACAAAATGCTGGAGTAATTCAGTGGGTCAGGCAGCGTCTGTGGAGGACATGGATAGGCCAATTCTCATCCTTCAGAGCTGCTGTGTGTAGGAAGGAACTGCAGATGCTGTTTCACAGAGGGGAGCAGCGAGAAGGGTCTCGATCCGAAACGTCACCCATTCCTTCTCTCCAGAGATGGTGTCTGTCCCACTGAGTTACTCCAACTTATTTATCTCTATCTCCGGAGGTGCTGCTTGACTAGCTGTGCTACTCCGGCACTTTGTGTTTTACTCGGACGCGGGGTGGTAGGCGTGAGAACAAAGAGGGTCCTGGCATTGGGGGGGGGGGGGGGGGGGGGTCGCCGAGGCCAATGGGAGACAATTAAGGATTATAATGAATACTTTGTAACTGTTGGTGTCCTATACGTGGCGACTCTTTGCATACTTTGTGTATGATATGTGAAAGAATTTCACTGTGACGTGTCACATGCTGACAATAGGCCGGCACAGTGGTGCAGTGGTAGAGCTACTGCCTTACAACGCCAGAGACCTGGGTTCGATCCTGAATACGGGTGCTGCCTGTACGGAGTTTGTACGTTCTCCCCGTGACCTGCCTGGTTTCTCTCCGAGATCTTCGGTTTCCGCCCACACTCCAAAGATGTACAGGTTTGTAGGTTAATTGACTCGGTGGCAAATGTATAAATGTCAAATTGTCCCTCGTGTGTTTAGGACAGTGTTAGTGTGCGGACATCACTGGTCGGTGCGGACTCGATGGGCCGAAGGGCCTGTTTCCACGCCGCATCTCTAAATTACACTAAACTAAATGAAAAACTAAACTAAACTAATCCATCAAGATTCCAGCATCTGGAGTTGCTAGTGCCTCAATTGCAGCATGAGAACATTGCAACATGATGCAGTATGTTGAGTGTTGCATCTGACTGCAATACTCAGATGCCACTATGGATGCACAGAAGATCCGTGTGTCCCCCTTTCCCAGCAGTTTCACTCACCCCCACGCCAGCCCAATCTTCAGATGTCCCCCGGGTCAGTTTAGTTCAGTTTAGTTTAGCTTAAAGATACAGGCCTTTCTTCCCACCGAGGCCGCACTGACCAGCGATCCCTGCACATTAACACTATCCTATACGCACTGAGTAGTGAATTCTGCTTCTAGAATTCAGTGACACTGTGCACACGCAATTTTACATTTTCTTTACACCAAGCCAATTAACCTACTAACCTGTACGTCTTTGGAGTGTGCGAGGAAACCGAAGACCTCGGAGCAAACCCCCGCCCGCGCAGGCCACGAGGAGAAGGTACAAACTCCGTACAGATGGCACCCGTAGTCAGCATCGAACCCGGGGTCTCTGGTGCTGTAAGGCAGCGACTCTACCACCGTGCCGGCCCAGCCGTTTCTTCAGCCTCTGTAGTTTCTTCAGCAATGGCTCACCATCCCATTGTTCAGCATTACCCTGGGGGGGCAGTTCAGTTCCTTGGTGGTAGCTCACTCTCCCAACACAATGACCAAACAGTCATGAGCTGTGCATGCAGCGTCCCGCGAGAACTACAAGGGTGTTATTTCAGTGCATGGTCGTGGGTGCAAAACACCATTGTGTCGCTGTGCAGGAAGGAACTGCAGATGCTGGTTTAATTCGAAGATAGACACAAAATGCTGGAGTACCTCAGCGGGACAGGCAGCATCTCTGGAGGGAAGGGAAGGGTGATGTTTTGGGTCGAGATCCTTCCTTGTTCCTTCTCAGAGATGCTGCCTGTCCCGCTGAATTACTCCAGCATTTTATGTCTATCTATTGCGTTGGTGTGAATAGATGCTTTTTCCCATGTGTTTCTGCAAGGAATCTGAGTGGATGTTGGATGCCATGGACTGTACACATTCAGTGCATGAAAATATGGTACAATTGAGTTAAACAGGCAGTGTGACTTAATAGGAACAAACATTCTCACGAGGTCGCCTCAAATGCTTCGTGAAAATCTGTTCATGCAATCTCCATCTGTGTTGCTCAAATATACCGAATGTAATTTGCTCAAAACAAAATCAATTAACTTTGTCAGGCTGCCTTTCCGCTGACTATTCTCGATAACTCTAATCATACTGTTCCAGTTGTCAGCTGCTCTACATCGGTGAGACCAAGCGCAGGCTTGGCGATCGCTTCGCCCAACACCTCCGCTCGGTTCGCAATAACCAACCTGATCTCCCGGTGGTGCAGCACTTCAACTCTCCCTCCCATTCCAAATCCGACCTTTCTGTCCTAGGCCTCCTCCATGGCCAGAGTGAGGACCACCGCAAATTGGAGGAGCAGCACCTCATATTTCCCTTGGGCAGTTTGCACCCCAGCAGTGTGAACATTGACTTCTCTAATTTCAGGTAGTCCTTGCTTTCTCCCTCCTTCCCCTCCCCTTCCCAGCTCTTCCACAGCCTACTGTCCCCGCCTCTTCCTTTCTTTTTCCAGCCCCCCCCCCGAAATCAGTCTGAAGAAGAGTCTCGACCCGAAACGTCGCCTATTCCTTCGTTTCATAGACGCTGCCTCACCTGCTGAGTTCCTCCAGCATTTTTGTCTACCTTCTATATCCATGCGCTGGTTAGTTTCTACCTGCAGGGATAGTTGTGTGCTTGTAAAATGCTTCTGTCTCCCTGTGTTGTTAGACTTCACTTTAGAGATACAGTGCGGAAACTGGCCCTTCGGCCCATCGTGTCTGTGCCGACCAGCGATCACCCCGTACACTTGCACCATCTCTCACACACACACACCAGGGACAATTTACAATGTATTGAAGCCAATTAATCTACAAACCTGTACGTCTTTGGAGTGATGGAGGAAACCGGAGCAGCGGGAGAAAGCCCACGCAGGTCACGGGGGGAACGTACAAGTTCCATACAGGCAACATCCGTGGTCAGGATCAAACTGGGGTCTCTGGCGCTGTAAGGCAGCAATTCTACTGCTGCACCACCGTGCTGCCCTTAATGATAACATAATCATTTGGCAGTTTGCAATTCAAGGTGATAGTGCACGGATGAGGGAGAGGGCAAAGATGGAATCGGTGGGGACTAAAGCAAGACACACTCTGGGAGTGTACCTTCTAGTGTGTGTGTGTGTGTGTGTGGGGGGAGGCAGGTGGCAGCACTTACAAGACTCATTTACATTACAAACAGCCAATGCTACTCCCCATACTTTATGTTAATCATTAGGATAAAGTGCCCTGCAATCTTTACAAATTGTAGGCTCTCCACGAACACTGTGTGTTTCTGGCAGGGTCTGGATTTGATCTGTCATGAATCTATCCCATTTACCACCATGTTAGTGCTTTACAACATTACAGAGTATCCTCACAAAGAAGCAGGGACCTTCTCGACCCAAGGAGGATCCATTTGTCTCTGACCTCAAGTAGATATACCCATCATGTTTACTCCCCATCCACCAAAGGCCAGCTTGGCAGAACTCGGCCAGCACTTGTATTAGCAGTGCTTCAGGGCATACTGAAGATCACTGGCCACAGTGAGGACTGCGTGTCTTAGCGACATGGAGTCATAGATACATAGAAAGTAGGTGCTGGAGTAGGCTATTCGGCTCTTCGAGCCAGTACTTCATTCCTGCCTTCTCCCCATATCCCTTGATTCCGCTAGCCCTAAGGGCTCTCTCTAACTCTCTTTTGAATGCATCCAGTGAATCGGCCTCCACTTCCTTCTGAGGTAGAGAATTCCATAAATTCACAACTCTCTGGGTGAAAAAGTTTTTCCTCATCTCAGTTCTAAATGGCCTACCCCTTATTCTTAAACTGTGGCTCCTGGTTCTGGACTCCCCCAACATCGGGAACATGTTTCCTGCATCTAGCGTGTTCAATCCCTTTATAATTTTATATGTTTCTAACACATCCCTTCTCAGCCCGCTCTCATGGAGTTGTAGAGCAAAGCAACAGGCCCTTCAGCCCACCGTGTCTATGCTGTCCGCCATGTCGAATGACAGGCATTCCCTGGCTTACGTCAGGATTATGTTCCGTGAGCCCTTTACGTAAGTCCCATTTTGGAATCACCATCCCCATTCCCTGACCCGAAATAACTCACTGAGTCTAAAGAAGGGTCCCGACTCGAAACGTCGCCTGTCCATGTTCTCCGGAGATGCTGCCTGGCCCGCTGAGTTACTCCAGCACTCGGATCCGGGGCACCTTCTGGGGTGCACGGCCTTCTGGGTAAGCGTCATGGCCATTGCCGGCTTGTTTCCGACGTAAACTCGAGTGATCGTAGTGTTGTGGAAATTACAAATTGCCTTGATTCCACCAGGGACTGAGTACAGAATTGTTTACCTAAGTGCGAGTTTACTGACATTGCCTATTTTGTAAGTCGGGGAATGTCCGTACTTCTCAGAGTTATAAAGCCCATCCTCTTGTCTGTGAATTGTCTGTATAATCCCACTTGCCCAGATTGATTCCATGTCCCTCCAGGCCATAATCACTCAAGTACCTGTCCGGATACCTCTTTAATGTTGTTACTGTTCTAAACTCCAACACATGTTCTGTCAAAGATTTACCCCTCAGATCCCATTTAAAGGGCCAGTCCCACTGTACGAGGTAATTCAAGAGTTCTCCCGAGTTCTCCCCTGATTCGAGCTGGTGTAATGTATGTAGCGGGCACGTAGGAGCTCGTGGATGGCACGTGGCGGCTCGTACGAGTAACGGCAGGTACTCGGGAAATCCGGTAAACTCGTGACGTTTTTTCAACACTGTGAAAAATGTCCACGGGTAAAAAAATACTCGTGATGAAAAAAATGGTTACTTTTTACTCGTACGAGCCCCTACGTACCCGCTACGTACATTACACAAGCTCGAATCAGGGGAGAACTCGGGAGAACTGTTGAATTACCTCGTACAGTAGGACAGGCCCTTAAACCTTATTCCTCTCACCTTTAAGCCCATGCCCTCCAATTTTGAACACATCTTTAATTTAGTTTAGTTTAGTTTAGAAATACAGCACGGAAACAGGTCCAGCAAGTCCTCGCCGACCAGCGATTCCCAAACACTAGCACTGCTCTATGCACTGAGGACAATTTACAATTTATCGAAGCCAATTAGCCTACAAAACTGTACGTCTTTGGTGTGTGGGAGGAAACCGGAGCACCCGGATAAAACCCAAGTGGTCACGGGGAGAACATACAAACACTGTACAGGCAGCACCCGTAGTCAGGATCGAACCAGGGTCTCTGGCGCTGTAAGGCAGCAACTCTACCACTGCGCTACTGTGCTGGCCTAAGTTTAGGTTAGTTTAATGTTAGTGTATTGTCACATGTATCAAGGCACAGTGAAAAGCTGTTATGTTGCATGCTATCCAGTCAGCGGAAAGACTATACATGATTACAATCGAGCCGTCCGCAGTGTACAGATACAGGATAAAGGGAATAACGTTTAGTGCAAGATAAAGTCCAGTAAATTCCGATTAGATTGTCTGAGGGTCTCCAATGAGGTAGATGGGAGGTCAGGACCGCTCTCTTGTCGTTAGGTGGGTTCAGTTGCGGTATTATCATAGATGGATTAACAGCTCATCACCCAGCGGAGAGCAATAGCTGATAATCACTACTGAGTTACCCTGCTCCTCCTCGATCTGATGCCATGACACTTCATGCAGTCTGCAGCCAATGCTGAGTTGTTGTATCCCACAATCTCAGTCCTGCCAGTGGACCAAGGTTTAACAGGGAAGAGTGAAAAGAATCAAGAAATTCATGCAATCTAAATTGCACCTCTTCACAAAGAATGAATACATTATGTGTGTGAGTGAGTGTTTGTGTGTATGAGAGTGTGTGTATATGAGTGAGCGTGTGTGTGTATATGTGTATATAAGTGAGTGTGTGTGTGTGTGTGTGTGTGTATGAGTGAGTGTGAGTGTTTGTGTGTATGAGTGAGTGTGAATGTTTGTATGTATG
Organism: Amblyraja radiata; assembly: GCF_010909765.2. NCBI lineage: Eukaryota > Metazoa > Chordata > Chondrichthyes > Rajiformes > Rajidae > Amblyraja > Amblyraja radiata. The sequence goes on along the minus strand of NC_045958.1, from coordinate 100,598,283 downwards.
AGTGTGTATGTGTATGAATGTGCGCGCGTATGTGAGTGTGTGTGTGTGCACGGGTGTGTGCATATGAGTGAGTGTTTGTGTGTGTATGAGTGAGTCTGAGTGTTTGTGTGTATGAGTATGAGTGTGTGAGTATATGAATGAGTGTGTGTGTGCGTTTGTGTGTATGAGTGAGTGTTTGAGTGTGTGCGTGTAAGTATGTGTGTGTATGTGTGTGTGCGGGGATGAGCGTGTTATCATGTTTGTTGTGTATATGAGTGAGTGTTTTGTGTTTGTGTGTGTGCATGTGGGGATGAGCGTGTCATGTTTGCTGTGTATATGAGTGAGTGTTTGATTAGGTTAGTTTATTAATGTCACGTGTTGCGAGGTACAATGAAAAGCTTTCGTTTGTGTGTGTCTGTGTGTCTATGTGTTGGGGAGAGGGTGGTCTCGGGTGGAGGGATGCTCTAGTGAGGCGCAGAAAACATAAATTTAGATGTATAAAGAACTCAGGAAGAGAAATATCAAATGCAAAGATAACTTTTATCAAATGTTCGAGTAACATTTATTGAAAAGTCGTTAATTTACATTGAACAAAGAGATCATACACTTTATTGTAAATAGGGCAATCCAGATTTCAGAATGACTATTTAATAATTAAAAAGTTAGGCTAAAGAGTAAAAGTCAAGTCTTGAAAAATGTAGAAAGGAGAACACACATAGGAAGGGTATCCAAACAAGCACAGATCAAGCAGTAAAGATGCTGAATGGTGAGCAAGTGAAAATATTGCCTCGACATCTATGTGTGAAGTATGAGGAGTTGTGAAATGAGGAGCGATGCGCAGAAGGCAATATGCAGGTTCTCAAAATGTTAGTTTTATCCGTTCAATGCTGTGCATTGATTGCAGAAATCCAGGCTGATTCTGCAGTGGAGCTGTCCAATTGCTGGGTGCCATCCTGCAGATGAAACCATTTCATGAGGCCTTGTTTGCGCTTATAGACTCTTAGAGTCATACAGCACAGAAACAGGCTTCAGCCCAACTTGTCCATGCCCGTCAAAATGCCTCTTCTAAACTATTCCCTTGTGCCTGCCCTTGGCCCATATCCCACTGAACCTTTCCTATCCATGTACCTGTCCAGGGTGCCTTTGAATGTTATTTTTCCTACCTCAACTATCTCCTCTGGCAGCCCATTCCATATACCCACTGAGTGAAATAATTGCCCCTCAGGTTCCTGTTAAATCTTTCCCCTCTTACCTTAAACCTATGTGTCCTCTGGTCCTTGATTCGCCTACCTTGGGTAAAAGACTAGGTGCATTCAGCCTATCAATTCTTCTCATGGTCATACACCTCTATAAGATCACCTCCTGTGCTCTAAGGAATAAAGCCCTAGCCTGCCCAGTCTCTCTCCCAATAGCTCAGGCCCTCAAGTCCTGGCAACATCCTCATAAATCTTCTCTGCATTCTTTCCAACTTAATAGTAGCCTTCCTATTCCAGGGTGACCAGATCTGAACACTATACTCCACATGTGTCCTTGCCAATGTCTTGTAAAACTGTAACATAACGCCCCAACATCTGTACTCAATGGACTACCATTTGTGTCTATCTTCTGTTTTAACCTGCATCTGCAGTTCCTTCCTACACATTTCTACAATCAATACCCTGGCTGACAGAAGAACACAAAATCGTGACTAGTGAAGAATCAGATGGAGTTATTAGAGGTTCCGCACCTCACATGCACTCCTTAATAAATATAATACATAATGCAGACTATTCAATCATTGTCAGATCTATGTTTGTAGGGCTTCCTGTGCGGAGATGGTGTCATGTTTCCTACAAGATCCACAATGGCCATAAAGCACTTTGAAAGGCGGTAGATAACACAAGCACTTCCTCTCTCAGTTTAAATTTAGGTTGGACCTTCTTGGAAGCAAAACATGAGCACGCTTTGAATTTTCTCATCACTTATTCAAAATACATTCACCACCAGAGAACACTTATTTATTTTTGTTTTCATTCGAATGAATCAATGAATCTTGTATGTTAAAGAGGAAAATTGAGAGGAAAACTCTCTTAATGGGTGAAACCGCAAATGCTGGAACCCTGGACAAGCCACAAAGTGCTGGAGGAACTCCGCTGGTCAGTCAGCATCTGTGGAGAGGAATGACAGACATTTTGTGTCGGGATCCATCTGCTTTTCCAGCACCTTGCGTTACGCACATGATTCCCGCATTGACAGTTTCTTACGGCCCAAAACGTTGTCTGCCTAATTCCTCCTCAGATGCTGCCTGACCCCGTGAAGTTCCTCCAGCCCTTTGCGTTCTACAAATAGGTGATATTGCACAAAAAAAAGCGGAGCTTACACTTATCCGGTGGTCGTAGTGTCTATCTTTCAGCAAAGCATTTTGCAATGAAATGGGGATGCACACATCTGCTTTGTACACAGCGAAGTCTCGCAAAATGCAATGAGATGAATGATCAGTAGTCTGTAATATAGGCTGAGGAATAAACATTGACCAGAGTCCTGGAGAACTTAGTGAATATTTTCCATCTATCTGAGAGAGCAGACAGACCATGGTTCAGCATTTCATTTAAAAGTCATTGTCTGTACCAGAACACCAGTCTCTCATTGGCAGCAGTGAATTGCTGTCCTGCAAGTAAGAATTTCATTGTTCTATCTGGGACATATGACAATAAAACACTCTTGGTTACGATGCTCAATTTTCTGCAGTGGGAGTTACATACAAACATATGAACATGCAAGTTATAAGGGGTCAGGCCACTCGGCCCCTCTAGCCCGTTCCGGCATCAACGAGATCTGATTGCAATCCCGATGCCACATTCTGCCCTGTGGCTGAAACCTGTCCACAATGGCTTTGTAGTTCACAATGGAATCATAGTCGACTGCTTCCTTCGTTTGTTCAAATAGTTAGGACACATTACAATTACAGAGTAATCCGATTTATTTTACAACAGTTGGCTGAGAGATGTTTGGCAATGACAGTTAGAGATAAACTCGATCAGAGGTTGGTGTTTCTGAAATGAAGTGGTCGCAATAGTAATGCAGGTGACAGAGAGAGAGAGAGAGAGAGAGAGAGAGAGAGGAGAGGAGATAGAGACGAGATAGAGATGAATTAGAATATATCAGGAAGAATCGATCTTAGAGCTCGATATAGCCGAGCGAGCTGTCCTCGTCTCTCGCTCGACGCCTATCTCCTCTCTTCTCCTCTCTCTCACCCTTCTATCTCTCATCTCTCTCTCTCTCTTCGTCTTCTCTCTATCTCTCATCTCTCTCTCCGTCGCTCACTCTTCCCGCCTATCTCATTCTCCTGTCTCGTCGTCTCTTCCGCTCTCTCTCTCTCTCCTCTCTCTCTCTCTCTCTCGCTTGCCCTCTCTCTCTCTCTTCTCTCTCTCTCTCTCTCTCTCTCTCTACTCTCTCTCCTCTCTCTCTCTCTCTCTCTCTATCTCTCTCTCTCTCTCTCTCGCTTCTCTCTCTCTCTCGCCCTCTCTCTCTCATCGTCTCTCGCTTCTCTCTCGCTCTCTCTCGTCTCTGCCTCTCTCTTCTACGACGCTCGGAGAGAGAGAGCGAGCACATGAGCCTGGGAAACGCACAGAGTGAACAAAGCAGGATCACATCAACGTGTAAGTATCACTGAGGTTGTTGGTTGAAGAAAGGAGGAAAAACTGGATCTTGGAATAGATCAGGAACACGAGATCATGGTCTCCCTCAGTATCGCATTTTCTGTCTATAAACACCATTAAAGCAAAAAAAGTGAGAATCGAAGTGAATAAAGAAGTTTCACAGTGAGATATTTACAGTGAAAAGCAAAATGACGGTGCCTCCACCATGGCCCATGGTGTTGGACATGTCTGCATGAGTTGTTTACATTGCAAGCAAGACTAACCCCTCCAGCATTTTGTGTCTATCTTTGGTTTAAACCGGCATCTGCAGTTCCCTCATACACAAGGATTATTATTTACGAGGCTTCGCTGTGTCACAGTGATCCAAATACCAGATGGACAATCACTTTGAGGAGCACCTGCATTCGGTGACCCTGAGCTTCCAGTTGCCTGCCGCGTACATCCCTCTCCAACCTGACCTCTCTGTGGCCTTCCGCACTGTTACAGTGTGGCCGGTTACATGTTCGAGGAACCACACTCCTTCTACCTCACCTGGGATCGTGGCTGTCTGCAGGACTCCACATTGAGGAGCCACAGATGCTGGAATCTTGCGTAGAACGCCAAGTGCTGGAGTAACTCAGCGGGTCAGGCAGCTTCTCTGGGGGACATGGATGGGTGACGTTTCGAGTCGGGACCCTTCCTCAGACTGATTTCATCTGACTTCTTCAATTTAACCAAGGGTCCCAACCTGAAACATCTCCCATCCGTTCCTCCAGATTATTCCTGGCCCGCTTAATTCCGCCAGGACTTTCTGTTCTACTAATAGGTGTTTTACACAAAGAAAATATATCACTATCTTGTGGCCTTAGCATCGATGTTCTGACTAATCACCGTGTAATGAAATGTTTGGGGTCGGGATCCTTCTTCAGCCTGAAGATGTCAGATGGAATCAGTCTGAAGAAGGGCCCCATCCGAAACATCACCTATCCATGTACTTCAGAGATGCTGCCTGTCCCGCTGAGTTACTCCAACATATTGAATATTCCATATAGAACTTTGCAACATCAGGTGTCTCTATTTCCCCTTGTTCTGTGTATCAGAGCTGGCCATTTCTACTGGGGATCCCCCTGTGATTTCAGTTTGGTTTAGTTTAGAGGTACAGCGCGGAAACAGGCCCTTCGACCCACCGAGTCTGCACCGACCAGCGATCCCCGCACATTAACACTATCCTACACACACTGGGGACAATTTCACATTTACATTTGTACCAAGCCAATTAACCTACAAACCTGTATGCATTTGAAGTGTGGGGGAAAACCAAAGATCTCGGAGAAAACCCACACAAGACATGGGGAGAACGTACAAACTCCGTACAGACAGCACCCGTAGTCAGGATCGAACCCGGGTCTCCGGCGCTGTATGGCATTTCCGCGCTGTAGCTCTAAACTAAACTAATCAGAAAGGCTAACCTGATCTATACAACCTCCACTGACCATAGCCTGAAGCTTAAGAGAACAAACTATGATGCAATACCAGAATTGTAGAATGGGGAGAAGGCAGGAACGGGGTACTGATTGGGGATGATCAGCCACGATCACATTGAATGGCAGTGCTGGCTCGAAGGGCCGAATGGCCTACTCCTGCATCTATTGTCTATTGTCGATTGTGTATTGTCTTATTTGGGTTCATTTTCCCCCGCAGTCTTGCTATAGCGGTGGCCAGATTTATGCTGGAGCAGGTTTGGGTTATCATTCTTTATGGATCAGAATCACAGTTTGATATTTGACTGGAGGGTCTCAGCACTGGAATTATGGTCAGGTCCTTTGAGTTGGAGAACCAGGCTTCAGTAACATTAGCCTTTATCAGCATTATATCTCATGATTTACTCCTTGTAAAGATTCCTGCACAATACCAGGATAGGATTATTCTGCAACACAAGAATTATTCTATGACACTCCATCTGCAAGCTGTAAAAGAGAAACCTTTTAAAAGTCAGCGGATACTCGAAAAGAAAGGAACTTTGCTGCTTTATTTCATTTGAAGCCGAACGGATAGCGATGAACTTCAAGTGAACTTCTCCAGATGTATTTCTTACGTCCCCCCCCCCCCCCCCCCCCCCCATCCACCCCCTCCCCATCATCTGTGAAATCCATACTGTAGCGAGCTGATATTTGACTCACTGTGACCATTGTGGAAGTGCATCTTCTCCTCTTCGGGGTCTTGCTTGGCCTTACTGTACCCACATCGCCTGGTTGAAAGCAAACAACATCCATTAATCATACGTGTCTCAATACAAGCGTCAGGTCCGAGTCAGATAGACGCTGGCTATGGGCAGCATTTGTCATCGGAGGCCTGCTCGGCGTATAGCCCCTGTCCCACGATGCGCGTTCACCCAAGAGCTCTCACGAGTTAAAAAAAATCAAACTCATGGTAAGTACGTAGAATGTACGTAGCGGGTACGTCGGAGCTCGTGGATGTCTCGTAACGGCTCGTAATGCTAACGGCAGGTATTCGGGAAACGCGGTAACTCGTGAAGTTTTTTCAACACTGTGAAAAATGTCCAAGAGTAAAAAGATACCTGTGAGGAAGTACCACGAGTTTGATTTTTTTTTAAACTCGGGAGAGCTCTTGGGTAAACTTGCATCGTGGGACAGGGGCTTAAAGGGGCTGTCTCACTCTACAAGCAAATTCAAGAGCTCTCCCGAGTTTAAAAAAAATTCAAACTCGTGGTAAGCACTTAGAATGTACCTAGCGGGTATGTTGGAGCTCGGGACATGTCTTAGCGGCTCGTAACGCAAACGGCAGGTACTCGGGAAACGCAGTAAGCTTGTGAAGACTAGTGAAGATTTTTCAACATGTTGAAAAATGTCCATGAGAGGCCCGAGTACCTATGAGCGGCCAT